>NW_027255940.1:2006625-2339812 GCF_043229965.1 Drosophila suzukii | reverse complement strand
GGCATTGATCAGCACTGTCTGTGGCGTGCTTTCCAACACTAGAAATATCGATATCAAAGTTATCCCTGGCGCTGTTAACCCTGGGGCTGTTAGCGTTAACAGCGTCAATGCAAGCGAAACTGTTAGGGTTGCCAGAAGTTTCGATGTTGCATTCGATGACGTCATGGACTTCCTGAGCATGATTTGGTTTGTCCCTGGTGACGTCAGCGATCTCCGCCTGAAGCTGTTGCAATATGGCCTTGTTTGCGGCGATTTCGTCGAGAATTTTCTGCAGCTTCACCCTTTCGACATCTACCAGAGAAACGTTCTCCGTGCGTATATCGTCCACTGCCTGTGACGTCATCGTACCAGAGTCGAACAGAGCTTCCTGTGCGCCTTCCAAATGTTGTTGCAGCGGCAATGATGCGGCTCCCTCTAATTCGGTTTCTAGCGGCTGCTGGCTGTTGAATGAGGCTCCATTTGGTGGATCACCACGTGCTTCTGATGATAGGGTCTGCAGACGCGCCATCAATTCTGCTTTCGAGCCTGAGGTTTGCAGCCCGAGCACATTTAGCCAGTTTTTTAACTGAACGACCGTGAATTGATTTAAATCTATGTCAGGCATTTTGAGTAAGAACCACTTCTGATATTGTAATAGGCAATAAATGTACTCCGGCGATAGCTTTAGTTTTAACTCTTTATTTCTTAATTTCACAACCGCTTCCTTCGAACGTATAACACAGAGTGTCGCAACGATTCTCCCTCTTCCTACTTCTCGCTCATCCGTGTGAGCGAGGCAGGTATACGTATCTGCGATCTCCTATGCTGCAGTACTTGGTAGAAAGGGATGACAATATAACGTTTACAGTTAACTTAAACTAGGTTTCCCGCTTATTCTATAGTACAGTGGGTGTCGTATTAATATATTACATCATATGTCGTACAGTGGGCCATGTCAGTATATGTCCTACTACAACTCCTTGGTCACAGATTATCTTCTTCGGCACTCCGAATAAGGCCATGAAGCTCTTTACTGCCTTAACAATATTTACGCTTTCTTTTGCTGGAATTGTTAATCCCCAAGCATATCTCGAGAACTTGTCAATTATGGTTAGTACACTTTTCTTGTTTATAAAATACAAGTCAATGTGCACTATTTCCATAGGCCTCTCTGGTGTTTCTGTCAGGCTGTATATTATCTTGTTTGGTCTCCTATCGTACTTCTGAGTCTGGCAACTGTCACAATTATTTATCGTTTGTGCAATTGCCTGTCTCATGTGTACGAAAAACACATTCCTTTTGAGGTGAGCTAACGTCTCTTCTATCCCCCTATGGTTGCTTTTCTCATGATATTCTTTAATAACCTGTTCTTGCTCGTTTTTCTCCGTTATATCCGGACTGTAAGAGACTGTACATCTTATTGCCCTATACAACTTACTGTAAGCAAAGTATTTGCAATAAACGTTTTGAATCACAATCACCAGATTTTCTGGGATCAATAGCGCCACCGTTCTTTTGGGTTTTAGGATTTCTTTTAACCTACGACCAATTGTTTCCTCATCAAAACAGTTTTCCGTCCAAGTTATTCTTAATTTATTCCTGAATGGAATTTGTTTATCTATTCTCCTTACTCTACCTTCCTGTATGACCACCTGAATGTTATACTCGTTTAGTGGTTTCTCTGATATTGGAAATCCCAACTGGAGATCTTCCCCCGCAGAGTGGGTTGTCTCTCCATTGGTTGCCATCTCTGAGGCATCTTCCAACACATTGAGCTCCGGCTGAATTCTGCTCAGTGCGTCAGCCACCACATTCAGCGAACCCTTCTTGTATACAATTTCATAGTCGTACTCCAACATTTGGAGTCTCCATCTCACCAGCTTGGAATCGGGTTCCTTGACACTCATTAACCATGTTAATGGTCTATGGTCTGTGACTATCTTGAACTTTGTGCCAAATACATAATGCCTAAAATGCTTAATCGCCCAAATAATGGCGAGCATTTCTTTTTCTATTGTGGCATAATTTACTTCTGATTCTGACAGGGTTCTACTAGCGTATGCTATTGGTCTGTCCGTTCCCAAATTTCCTTGGGATAGGACGGCGCCAATAGCATAATTACTTGCATCTGTGGTGAGTATGAAAGGTTTAGCAAAGTCAGGAAACTGTAAGATTGGGTCATTGCACAGTAAGGTCTTGCATAGCTCAAATGCATCTCTATATTCCTGGTCTATCTGCACAGCCCTCTTTCCTTTCAACTGTCTTGTCAATGGCTTTGTTATAGCCGCGAAATCTCTTATGAACTTCCTATAGTATCCTCACAGACCTAGGAACGATTTTATCTGCTTCCTAGTCTTGGGAATCTCGAATCTTTTTATCGCTTCGATCTTTCCTGGGTTCGGTCTGATTCCTTGCTGGGTTACTACGTGTCCTAAGTATTCCACTTCCTTTCTTAAAAATTCTGTCTTATCTAATTGCAACTTGAAGTTTGCCTCCGCTAGCTTCTTGAAAACTTTTTCTAAATCCGTTACGTGTTCTTGCAGGGATGTCGAGTACACCATAATGTCATCCATATATATCAGACAACACTTCCCAAGTAACTCTCCGAAAATATTATTCATTAACCTTTGAAATGTTGCTGGGGCGTTATTTAGCCCGAACGGCATTCGGACATATTCGAAGTGACCCCCTTCTGCCGAGAAGGCAGTTTTTGGGATGTCTTCTTCCTTCACCTCGATCTGGTGGTATCCACTCGCCAGATCTAAAGTTGAGAAATATTTAGCCCTACCCAAGCTATCTAATACGTCATTGATTAATGGCATAGGGTATCTGTCTTTAATTACCTTCTCATTGAGTTTTCTATAGTCCACCACCATTCTCCATTTCCTCTCTCCGGAGGCATCCTTTTTCTTGGGCACTAGCCACACCGGCGCACTCCAAGGAGAATGGCTATGTCTAATGATTTTCTGCTCTAACAGCTTTTCTAGTTGTCTTCTCACCTCCTGTCTTTCTTGGAATGCATACCTGTACGGCCTTGCGTACACCGGTATGTCGTCATCCGTTCTAATTTGGTGCTTGACCGCATTAGTGAATGACAAATGGTCTCCTTCTTTATGGAATACTTTCGGATATTTCTTACAAATTCGTTGGAGCTCTTCAAGCTCCTCTCTATTCAAGTGTTCCGTTCTGATCTTATCGAATGGTATCCTCCTATTTTCATTGTCTGCCACCTCTATATTGTTGAGCTCGAAATGTTGGTCAGTTTCGAATTCAGCACCTTCCAACGGCTCCTCTAAAAATAATTCCTGGTCTTGCTCTGCATAGTTTGTTATTTCAACCAGGCTCCTTCCAGCCACTGCCCTATAAATTCCTTCTGAAATTATCAAATCCTCCTTTACTATTGTTTTGTTTAACAAAAAATCTCTATCGGGTACCTGTACCGGAATAGGAATGACTGTCTTTGTCCCTGCTTCTATTGAGTGGACCTCGCTGGGTCTATACTTAGCGAAATGTATCTGCAATTCTGTGTCTACCGTACGGAACCGACCTTTCTCAATATCGATCACGGCTTTCATTTGTTGTAGCAAATCTATACCTATTAAACCTTCAAAAAATTGGTGGAATTTGAAAAGTAATAACCTCATTTTTCCTACTCCTCCGAATTCTCTGAACATTGGTACGTGTGCTTCTTGCAGAATAGTGTGGGACTGTGTAATTGTTTTAATGGCAATGGGGTCTTTCAGCTCCTTCACGTACTGCGATTGAGCTAATTCGGGACGAATGAAGGAGTAAGTAGATCCTGTATCAATTAGTAACTTTATTGTTTTTTGTGGAGTGATTTTGATCTTTACATATGGTAGGGTGGAGTGGCCCCTTCTAGCTCCTAAATATCCTGTTGGTTGTTCGAGGCTGATTGCGAAAAATTTGCATCATCCTCCTGAATATTATGTAACTGACCGCTTGTCGACGGTCGATTTCCGCCCCTCTCTGCGTTGCTGCTCTGAGTCGAATTATATGACCGTCTTGAATCGATCGTGTTATTCGACTGCCTTGAATTGTTCGAATTATATGATTGCCCGGAAAAGTTCGAATTCCTAGTCATTCTAGTCTGTCCACTGCCTACTGCGTCGCCAGCCGCTTGGATGGCTAGCTGGCCCTCTCTAGGCTTGTTGTTGTTATAATTATTGTTTCCATACCACTGTCTGCCTCGGCTATTCTGTCCATAATTCCACTTATTATTCCTGTTTTGATAATTTCGGTATGGTCTTTGATAGTTGGACGTTTCTCCTTGACTACTACTGTCTGTCCTGAATAGGTTCCCCATCATTGGATACGGAAATCCAAATCCTGGCCATCCATCCATATTCGGTACCGGAAACGGCATTGGGAACTGCGGTTGGGCATTAGCTGCCCACCGGTATTGAGACCACATGCCAGTTTGCGACTCCGGCCCTGGATTGTCTTGTTTGTCCAGCTCCTGTTTCGGAATTACTTTACCCTCTTTGGTCTGGGTTTCGGTCGGTCCCTGGCCCTTTGCCTCTTCCTGTGCTTCTTGTAAGGTACCCAAATTTTTCTCTCTACAAGCAATTTCGTATGCCTTGGCTATATTGGGCACCTCCATGTTTCTGATAGTTACCCCTATTGGGCCCTTCAAGGCTGAAACGAAAGCGTTCAGCGCCATTTCTTCGTACCATTTAACCTTCTCGCTCCTCAACAAGATGCCCTGCTCATTGGATTTAACTAGGCTCACTAGGGCCTTCTTCAGGGTCATTACTTTCGTGTATAGGGTTTCCAACTCTAATTTCTTTTCCTTAATATGAGTCAACTCCATAATCAAATCCTGCTCGGATCTCTTATCTTTGAAATGAGTAATTAATATTTTCTTTATTTGATCCCAATTTAATTCCGACTCATCCAAGTCAAGGACTTTATCTGCTTGTCCTATGATCTTACTCCTTACCGCTCTAAGAGCGATTATTCCTATATTCGATATTTCCTCCCCTTTGATGAGGCTCAGTACCTGTTCCACTGCTCCTATAAAACCGTCTAACTTTCCTGCCTCTCCTTCATACTTCGGAATTATTTCTACCAGGTCTATTACCTTGATAGCTTCTAACACGTTTGTTGTTGCCATTGTTATAGGCTTTCCTTCATCTGTCATTGGTTTATGGATTCGATTGCTTGTGCTTTTGCGTCTACTTCTAACTTGTTTTGCTTCTCGCTTATGTCTGTGTTTGTTTCTTAATTACTAGTGCTCTTAAATTGTATGTGTGTGTAATTGTGTACATATTTAATCGTTTTAGTTGTATAGGTTATCTTCTGTTTGTTGGTAGTGTGTCGTGGTTCAACGATCTTCCGTGTGGTGTAATGGAGTTCTGGAATTAATTTAAAATGAGTACTTTTCTCTTAATCGATTTTTAAACAAATAAATATCAACAATGGGTCTCAAAATTTTATTATTTATTTCTTGCTATTGCTATTGTTTCCCTGTCATCCTGTCGTCTAAACTCATTGAAATAACTACGATTGCTGTATATTTATTCCCTTTATTATTATTATTATTATTATTTTATTATTATTTTTTTTTCTTCAAGTTACCCGACATGCTGAAGCTATCCGATCGGCTGTGCGATACAACCTCACGACCAAATGCGGACAGACATTGCCTTTAGGGTATTTGTTTTGGCCATCCCCATGCTACACGAGTACCCCGTTCTCTACAGTGTATCGCCTAATACATGTGGATAGTCTCTTATATTGTTCTTGTTTACCAGTACATCACCTCATCCCTATGCTAAGCGGCCGCCTTGTGCATTACAGTGCGCCGCCCAATACATGTTAATGGGTCTATATAAACTTTTTATTTTAGTTGTTCCATCGAACTGGTACTTCCCTTGCTAAGCGGCCGCTCTGCTTCCGCAGGATGCCGCCTAATACAACTGAAAGCCCAATCCGATAGTATTCCTTATAAATCGACATTTCTTCATATTACTTTGCCCCCTTTCTCATGCTAAGCAGCCGCCTTGTGTAACACAGTGCGCCGCCTAATACATGTTAAAGGAGAAAATTTATTTATTTATTATTGTTTTCTATTTATAAGCTTGCTCCCAAACTCTAGTCTGCTAGTCTACATCCCACTGTGCATGCACCGCTCGAACCGCTCGACCGTCTTCTGTCTTGGCTTGAATTTGCCGCCAGCCGTTGCCAACTCGACCCAACCTGTCTGCACTCTCCCGGCTGTCATCACTCAAGAACGAATACTACCGCTGTCGTATCACGAACTGTCTGCAACATGTTTCATCCGCCCTTCGTTGGCGATCGAACGTTCGACCGAGCTGTTCGGTTCGCATCGAACCATCGACAACCACGACCTCCTGTCGTCACTTGTCGACGGCCGACCGTTCGATCGAACCGTTCGACGCAACCTCGAACCGTTCGTGCCACACTCGAACCTTCCATTTAATTCGCGAAGACAAACACTATTTAATTTAATTAAAATTCTAATCTAACTCTTTGGTTATTAAACATTTCCACTTGTATCTTGGTCACTTTTATTTTATTTTTTCTCTCTGCTGTTGTGCAGCTTCGGTCTTTGCACTTGTCCTACACTCCCCTTTACATTTTTTGTCTGCGTTTGGAATTACTGCCTTTATTTCCATTTTTCATAACTTGTTGCTTGCATATTTTTATTATTTATTTTATTTTTTTATTTCCGTATGCTCATTGAGTTTAGTTTTATTTTTTATTATTTTTCATTTCAGCTTTATATATTTTTTTTATACTCCATTTCACCCACTTCACTCTACTCACTCTCTTACATAATAATGCTAAACGTTATCCAGAACATCTGTCCTTCCTTCTGCTTCCTTTCGCCGTCTCGGATCCTTCCTGTGTCCTTGGTTAAATCCGTTCTTTGACGAAAGCTACCGACTGCGCCAGTTATCAATAACTAGGTTCCTTTGGTGATTGTTCCCGACAAGATCCCGACCCAAATGAAAAGTTAGGTGTGTACTGGTTTAAAGTTAAACCCAGAATGAATATCTTTATTTTATAATTCTTCGTTCAAACCTAATTGTTTACGTACAATGTGCTGACCTAGCGGAATGGATCTGTAATTGGACCGGATGCCTATCTGGGGCTTGGACTCAGCAGTGGTCGTTTGGTGGTGTTTGGTGTTGTTTGCTTGGTTGGCGACTTTGTTGCTAGCTGCTTGGCAAACGTAGGGGCTTAGGTGGGGGACCGCCGATGGAATGTGCTGAGGCGGTAACTCGCGCGCAACGCTCGTTCGCTTAGACGTCAGAGGAGCCGTTTAGATTCCCCGGTTGGCGTCGTCATTGCGTGAGCCACTGGGGCTTGACCCATTGGTGCCAGGGACGATCGACTAGCCCCAGACAACTAGTGCAGAAGAGGAGCGACTTCCGACAGTTAACCAATTGCACAAGACAGAAATTTCTAGGCCATATTTTTTTTTGTGAGAGAGAGATATTCGCGATGTAGAATGCCGGGATGATAATCAGAAAAGTTTTCTTCCAATCGTTTGCACTCGCCAAGAAAAGTGAAAGTATTTTAACCCACAGGGCGGTATGAAACGCCTGATTTTTTTCAGCATGTACGTTGAACGGAAGATCGATCTTTCGCCGATGGAAATCTGAGTGAGTTGTCTTTGTTTAATTTGCATTCGCATTCGAATGGTATCTGAATCTATGGTTGAAACTTTTGTTTGGTCTTGGGCGAGATCTAATAGACACCAATTACAAAAAAAAAACAAATAAATAAGGAAAAGGAAAACAATATTAATTATAAT
This sequence comes from Drosophila suzukii, assembly GCF_043229965.1. Classification (NCBI taxonomy): domain Eukaryota; kingdom Metazoa; phylum Arthropoda; class Insecta; order Diptera; family Drosophilidae; genus Drosophila; species Drosophila suzukii. Next base: position 2,332,029 of record NW_027255940.1, on the reverse strand, counting down.
ATATTTTACTAGATATTTCAATATTAAATTAATACTCGTAGTTCGTCAATTCTATACCTTGAGAAGAAATTAACTCGGGTCATTTAAACCAATCTAATTAAACCTATAAAAAATTGTGAAAATTGTGGGAAAAGATTATACATGAAAAAAAAAGAACCCCGATAATGAAGTTGATATCTTAAACATATTCTTGGGTTTTAAGCACGCTCACCAAAATTATATACATACGAAATTTATGCCTATACCTGAAAATGTTTTTACTGAAAAATTATAACGAATTATTCTTTTTGCTTATATTACTATTACACTCTATATTATTATTATAAACCTGATTTACTATATTTTCTTTGATAATATTAAGATCTTTTGAATTTTGTCATTAAAAATGGAAACTTAAAAGAAACGTGTTGCTGAACTGAGCTGATGATTCCACGGTCGTAGGGAAAAAGGGGTCACCAGAGCCATGCTCTAGAGGAAGGCGACCTAGGTAGGGTGGGCGATAAGCGGGCGCAATTACACCAGGGGCCACGCAAATAGTTACATCCCTCTTTCTTTGAACTTTGCTTCACATGCTGTTTTTTTCCTTTCTTTTTTTTTTGAATTTGGTTTATCGTTCTTCCGATTTATATGACTAGCTCCTTTCAATGTCGCAAGCACGCTCAATTTCTTGTGATGTTAATAATAATGTGTGCATCGTAACTAAATCTGTGAGAGCAAGACCTCCACCCCAAAGCCACGAGCTAGCGCCGGACCTACAGCGTGCCACGACATCACAGATCCTTTCGAAAATTAGTCACTCAGTCGAACGTTACACGTTACAGTTATAATTAATTATTATTAATATCAGAGGTGGCGCCCAACGTGGGGCCTTAGTGAGTTTACTTATTAATACTCATGGATAAACCAATTCGACTCTTTTTCATTTTTTTATTTTTTCCTTCTCCTCATCTCAAGGGTTTTTTGTAAATTTTAAATTTTTCTCGGAAATCAAAACTGTATAATTATTAACATTATTTTTTTTGACCGAAAATCAAGAATTATCAAAGAAACCTTCCTAAATTTAGCAGAGAAAACATGGTACTTAACAAGCTGAGGAAAACGGGAAGAAAACATACGCATTTAGGTCGATTTGTGTCCCGGTTTGAAATGCCATTACTTACTTACTTAAATAAAATCACAAACTAAGCTAAACGGAAAATGCCGGAGTTGCTTGAGAGAAGCGTCACATCCACAAGTAGTTTATGACAATTATTATTCTTTCACAGGGGCACTATAATTTATTCGGGATCTGGAATACATGTGAGATGTTTTCCGAAAAGTCACTGTCCGATACCGGAATAAAGTAAATTAGCGCCTCCCTCCTTTAGGCCAGGATTGCGCCTTTCTATATCTTTTCTCATTTCTAAGGATGGTAACAAGAAAAATACCCATCGATTCGTGTGACATCAAGCATTCAGTTCAGTAAACAAATTTTTTAATTTTTTTATCTTATCGCAAAGTTACGATCGTTGTAAATTTTTTTCGTTTTTAATTTTATTACTGCGGTTAGTTAACTGTGGTCGGATTATTTTAGGATACATTTGTTCGGACGAGGAGATAGTCTCGCTAGAAAATGGGGTTAGACCGATCTCCGGAAAGGGACGCTGAGAACAGCTCAAATTCACTCTGTCCTATACGCAAAGGCGAGATTAGCGGTGTCGATGGTTATAGAACAGCGTGTCAACATGAATTTCATAAGAGATGCATAGAGGGTCACTGGAAGAAAAGTATACAGTGTCCGGTGTGCAAAAGTTCCTGTAGGCCCAAAGTCCCAAAGGTCTTCGATAATGCGGAGCGGGAAACGCGTAGTCAATCAAGGAACCGTCCGCTCGTCGAGAATATTGAAAGAGAAGTTGCGGAAAACACAGCCTCTACGTCAGGACTTAATGCAAGTACCAACAGCAGCGGCAACAGCAATACAAGTGTTATTAATGCTAATGCCATCACCTTATTGGCAATGGAACGCAGATTACTAGCGACTCTATCGGAAAGGATGGCGGAATTAATCCAAAGTTCTGTATCTGATATCGTAACCAGGGTGAGAGCAACTCAAAGCCCAGAGGCTAATAATAGCCAGGGTGAGCAGTCTTCTCAACAGACTATTAGAGACGTTAATAATAGGGCCAACGCGAGTAGGGGAACTGATGATAATCTACGGGATGTCAGAATGACTTCGGTTTCAACTGCTTCGCATCAAAGTTCCACATCCGATTTATTGAACCGTCCTGATAAAGTGGTACATATTCTGAACGGATGGAAGATTAAATATTTCGGAGGAGGAGTGCCAGTGGACAATTTTATTTACCGAGTTGAAGCACTGACTAGGGAAACGTTAGGAAATAATTTTTCCGTGCTGTTTGAAGGAAAAGCCACCGAGTTCTATTGGCGATATCATAAAGCACATGGTGAAGTCCGTTGGGATAATTTCTGTTCAGCTCTACGTCTGCAGTTTAGACAAAATAGAGATGATGGGGATATCGAGGAGTTAATCAGGAATACAAAACAAAAGCCGAATGAAACTTTCGATTGCTTTTACGACAATATATCTGATTTAGTCGATCAGCTAGAGCAGCCGTGGGCGCCGAACAAACTGGTAAGAGTCCTTAAGAACAACTTACGTACGGAAATAAGGCATGAGCTCCTGAATCTGGATATTAAAACAGTTTCAGACTTGAGAGAAATTTGTCGAAGGCGCGAAGTTTTTTTGGCTGATGCTAAGCGATACCAGGGGTACATAAGAAACACGCCATTTAAGCGCGACGTTTCAGAGTTTGCTGAAAACTCAGAAAGTCTTCAGGAAACGGAATCTGAAAATGAAGGGGATATCTCTGCGCTTGCACTGTCATGCTGGAATTGCCGCAAAGAAGGGCACCGGTATCAGGACTGCGTGACCGAGAGAAAAATATTTTGTTACGGCTGTGGAGCCGCCAATACATATAAACCTAGTTGCAGCAAGTGCTCAAAAAACTCAAAACCCGGCACTTCGAGGTCGCTTGTCAAACAGAAACCCTCGAGTGCCGTTCGAAGCCAAGCAACGATGACCGACTAATAGAGGAGGCAGCTATGGTAGCAGCACTCCCCAACCCAGACGAACAAAGACCGGCTATTAATTCGTTACTTCATAGTAAAATACCTGACTTACGTCGATCCCGAAGTTCTCGTCGGATAAAGGCGTATTGGGAGAACATAAAGATATGCAACGTTGGGGTCCAGTACATTAATTCAATTCCGGCTGGGCAGAAGGATCCTCGCCCATTTTTACCAGTTCAAGTGTTCAATCGTACTGTCTATGGCTTATTAGACTCGGGAGCATCGATTAGTTGTGTTGGTGGGAGGTTAGCGGAGGAGATAAAAGCTAGCGGTAACTATAAAAAGATAAAAGGTCATGCTACCACGGCAGATGGAAGATCGCAGCAGAAGTAGAATACATCGATAAGAAAAGTGCCGTAAAGCTTTATGTGGTACCATCGCTGAAGCAGGATTTATATCTGGGTATAGATTTCTGGAGGCTGTATGACTTGCTTCCTAAAAATATAAGCATATCTTAATTAGAATTGTCGTAAAGTAACGCTAAAGCGGAGGTTGATCAGCATAAATTGTCTGAGAGCGATCGAACCAAGCTAGCGAATGTAATAAATTGTTTTCCGTCATTTAAACAAGAAGGGCTCGGTAAGACCAACCTGATATCGCATTCGATTGATGTGGGAACGGCAAAACCAATTAAACAACGCCATTTCCCCGTCTCCCCAGCGGTCGAAAAGGCCATGTACACCGAAATCGACCGAATGATAGCATTGGGAGTAATAGAAGAATCCGAAAGTTCATGGTCATCCCCTATCGTAATGGTAACCAAACCTGGCAAAGTAAGGATTTGTTTGGACTGTAGGAAGGTGAACAGTTTCACCGAGAAAGATGCTTACCCACTTCCTCAAATCAGTGGGATCTTAAGTCGGTTACCAAGAGCTGAGTATATTTCAAGCCTGGATCTAAAGGACGCTTATTGGCAGGTGCCTCTAGAGGAATCATCCCGCGACAAAACAACATTTACAGTCCCAGGCAGACCTCTCTACCAATTTAAGGTAATGCCGTTCGGGCTTTGTAACGCTACAAGCACAATGTCCCGACTAATGGATAAGGTGGTACCAGCCCATCTCCGCAATGAGGTGTTTATTTATCTTGACGATTTATTAGTAGTTTCTTCCACATTTGAACGGCATCTCGAAGTACTGAGAGAATTGGCCTTGCAAATTAAACGGGCAGGTTTGACTCTAAATATTGGTAAAAGTCATTTCTGTATGCTACGCGTTCGATATTTAGGGCACATCATAGGCGACGGTGGAATCCGGACGGATCCCGAAAAGGTGGCAGCAATCAAAAATTTTCCTGTCCCTAAAAGTCTGCGAAGCTTGAGAAGTTTCATGGGCTTGTGTGGATGGTATCGAAAGTTTGTGCCAAATTTTGCTACACTCGCTACCCCTTTGACCGACTTAATGACCACAAAACGAAAGTTTAGTCTAACTGACGAAGCTATAAAAGCCTTCGAGGAACTGAAGCAACGTCTAAGCGAAGCCCCAGTTTTGTGTAGCCCCGATTTCTCGAAACCGTTCGCAATACACTGCGATGCGAGTAAAACGGGGGTAGGCGCTGTGCTTGTACAAACATCCGAAGAAGGAGATGAACGTCCGATTGCCTTCATCTCCAAGAAGCTAAACAAGGCCCAACGCAACTATACTGTAACCGAGCAAGAATGTTTAGCGGCCATCGTAGCTCTCAAAAGTTTCAGGGCATATGTTGAAGGAATGGAATTCACAATCATAACGGATCACGCCTCATTAAAGTGGTTAATGTCCAACCATGACCTGAATTCCCGGTTGGCACGATGGGCGTTGGCTTTGCAAAGGTACAACTTTAAGATTGAGCATCGCAAAGGCTCCCTTAACGTTGTTCCCGATTCGTTGTCTCGCATCAACGAAGACGTGATAGCCGCTGTAGATCTACGGGAAGGACTCCTGGTGGACTTGGATTCTAAAGAGTTTAAGAAAGCAGAATATGTGGATCTAGTAGAAAAAGTAAAAGCAAATCAAGCTAACTTTCCTGACCTCAAAGCAGATAATGGCTATGTGTATCGGAAATCTGAGCATTCTACAGGGGAACAAATCCACGATGATTTCGCGTGGAAACTCTGGATACCGAAGGAACTAGTGCCAGAAATCCTTAAGAGAGCACACGATGGTTCTATGTCTTGCCACGGTGGCATACATAAGACCATAGAGAGAGTGAGGCGTTATTATTTTTGGCCTGGCCTGGTGCCAGATGTAAAGACATACATTAACGCTTGCGAAGTGTGCAAAACGACAAAAGCGCCGAATTATACACTGCGACCGCCATTAGGAAAAGCACCGGAAAGTCAACGGTTTTTCCAAAGATTGTTCGTAGACTTTCTTGGGCCATACCCTAGATCAAGAAGCGGGAACGTGGGAATTTTTATCGTTCTAGACCATTTTTCCAAATATGTATTCCTTAAACCAGTTAGGAAGATGGACACCAGTGGGGTCACAAAATACTTGGAAGGGGAACTGATCATGGCATATGGAGCTCCGGAAACCGTGGTGTCAGACAACGGATCACAATTTCGTTCTCACGCTTTTCGGAAATTGATGCAGCAGTATGGCATCACACACACATTAACGGCGGTGCATTCACCGCAAGCTAATGCTTCCGAACGCGTTAATCGCTCCGTGATTGCTGCGATCCGAGCATATGTGCGACCAGACCAGAAGGACTGGGACGAACACCTAAACAGGATATGTTGTGCATTGGGGTCCTCCGTTCATGCTAGTTTGGGAACTTCTCCATATTACATGGTTTTTGGACAGCACATGATAACATCCGGTTCTACGTACTCACTGTTAAGGAAATTAAATTTACTTGATGATCGCTCACTAAAATTCAATCGCCAGGACTCATTTGAGATTGTTCGAGATAAAGCATGTAAGCGTATGTTGGAACAGCACGCCGAAAACGAGAAGCGCTATAACCTTCGGTCTCGAAACGTCTCATTCGTGGAAGGACAAGAGGTGTATCGCCGGAACTTCAAACAAAGCTGCTTCCAGACAGGATACACTGCCAAATTCGGACCTTCCTTTGTAAAGGCAAGAGTTCGCAAGAAGCTGGGAAGCGCGTATTATGAACTGGAAGACTTACAAGGCACACTTGTAGGTACCTATCACGCCAAGGGTATTCGGCATTAATGCCTCTTCCGTCGGTATCAGTCTAGGGTACCAGGGATAGTATACCCTAGCCTGATTGTTTGGGGGGGCTTTGTAGTGGCGACTGAATAGGCCGTTTTAGTTCATCCTAGAAGTATGCTCCTCTTCAGTATCTGTAAGCCGAGCTTCGTTGCATATCCGAAATTTTGGTGCAATGTTATCGGGGTAATACCAATGAGAATGGTAATTCATCGAAGGTCAGCCGGCGCAGGGAGTCTTTGGAAAGCTCGACTCAGCTGTGAAACATTTCCGCCGTTGGCCCCAGTTACGCCACGCTATTTTAGATTCGGTCTTTTCAAATCAAGCCGTCATTGAGTGCAGATGCACTCACTCTCTATTCCAATAAAATGGGTAACATCCCACGTGTAGCTCAGGCAGGAGATGCAGGAAAGCCCCTGAGATAGGGCCCTAAGTCCGATCGCGAATTCATTTTTTTAAATCTGTGGAACATTTTATTTTGGGGCATAAGAACCCCAAAACCACCAGGTGGGTTAACCTTGTGCTCGATTTTCCCCGCACGTAAAAATTTACAGTAGCCATACAAATTTCGCAAAGCTGCAGAGAAGCAGCCAAATCGGAGAAGCATACGCCAGAGGAGCACCCTGCTGTATCTGAGAAGCATCCGCCAGAGGAGCACCCTGCCGCAGAGCGCACGCCAGAGGAGCACCCTGTCCACACAGCACACGTCGGAGAAGTAGCCTCTTTAGACGCATCTGAGAAGCATCCGCCAGAGGAGCACCCTGCCGCAGAGCGCACGCCAGAGGAGCACCCTGCCCACACAGCACACGTCGGAGAAGTAGCCTCTTTGGCCGCATCTGAGAAGCATCCGCCAGAGGAGCGCCCTGTCGAGGAGCGCGCACCGGAGTAGCCCCGCCGTAAGAGGAAACCCTGCCGCATCTGAGAAGCATCCGCCAGAGGAGCGCCCTGTCGAGGAGCGCGCACCGGAGTAGCCCCGCCAGAAGAGGAAGCCCTGCCGGAGGAGCAGCCACATCGGAGAAGCACCCGCCGGAGAAGTGCCCAAGAGACCGCTGTCTGAGGCGCGCGCATCGCTCGTTCGCTTAGCCGTCAGAGGAGCCGTTTAGATTCCCCGGTTGGCGTCGTCATTGCGTGAGCCACTGGGGCTTGACCCATTGGTGCCAGGGACGATCGACTAGCCCCAGACAACTAGTGCAGAAGAGGAGCGACTTCCGACAGTTAACCAATTGCACAAGACAGAAAATTCTAGGCCATATTTTTTTTTGTGAGAGAGAGATATTCGCGATGTAGAATGCCGGGATGATAATTAGAAAAGTTTTCTTCCAATCGTTTGCACTCGCCAAGAAAAGTGAAAGTATTTTAACCCATAGGGCGGTATGAAACGCCTTATTTTTTTCAGCATGTACGTTGAACGGAAGATCGATCTTTCGCCGGTGGAAATCTGAGTGAGTTGTCTTTGTTTAATTTGCATTCGCATTCGAATGGTATCTGAATCTATGGTTGAAACTTTTGTTTGGTCTTGGGCGAGATCTAATAGACACCAATTACAAAAAAAAAACAAATAAATAAGGAAAAGGAAAACAATATTAATTATTATATATTTTACTAGATATTTCAATATTAAATTAATACTCGTAGTTCGTCAATTCTATACCTTGAAAAGAAATTAACTCGGGTCATTTAAACCAATCTAATTAAACCTATAAAAAATTGTGAAAATTGTGGGAAAAGATTATACATGAAAAAAAAAGAACCCCGATAATGAAGTTGATATCTTAAACATATTCTTGGGTTTTAAGCACGATCACCAAAATTATATACATACGAAATTTATGCCTATACCAGAAAATGTTTTTACTGAAAAATTATAATGAATTATTCTTTTTGCTTATATTACTATTACACTCTTTATTATTATTATAAACCTAATATTAAGATCTTTTGAATTTTGTCATTAAAAATGGAAACTTAAAAGAAACGTGTTGCTGAACTGAGCTGATGATTCCACGGTCGTAGGGAAAAAGGGGTCACCAGAGCCATGCTCTAGAGGAAGGCGACCTAGGTAGGGTGGGCGATAAGCGGGCGCAATTACACCAGGGGCCACGCAAATAGTTACATCCCTCTTTCTTTGAACTTTGCTTTACATGCTGTTTTTTTCCTTTCTTTTTTTTTTGAATTTGGTTTATCGTTCTTCCGATTTATATGAATAGCTCCTTTCAATGTCGCAAGCACGCTCAATTTCTTGTGATGTTAATAATAATGTGTGCATCGTAACTAAATCTGTGAGAGCAAGACCTCCACCCCAAAGCCACGAGCTAGCGCCGGACCTACAGCGTGCCACGCCATCACAGATCCTTTCGAAAATTAGTCACTCAGTCGAACGTTACACGTTACAGTATATATGTGTACGTTATTGTATTCCTTCTAGATCATTCGTGTAAGTTCTAAGAATAAGTTGTTGTTGTTGTACGATGCCGCTCACTGTTCTCTAACTCTCTCTCAATCTCATCGCTCTCACACTCTCTCAATGAATCGGGGGTTGATGCGGATCGTGAGCTGAGAGCGAGGGCAGTTGAACGCCGACCGTGATCCTGAACAGACGAAATTATAAAATAAAAGCAAAGACTAGAAGTACATATATTTGTGTTGGTGTTTAACTTCGGGGGAATATATTATACCCCTACAAAATCAGAAGTGGGCCGATCACGAGCCAGTTAATTAAAACGTTAGTACAAAAGAAAATCAAAATGGATTTAAACAACGTGTCGATTGAACAATTAAAAAGGTGGTTGAGTGTATTTAAGTTATCAACAACCGGAACAAAGAGACAATTGATCTTGCGGCTAAATAATATATCGAAGGAAATTCGTGGACAGTTTGAAGAAATGGCGAGACAAAAAGGAGACACAGACGGCGAAAATAGTAAAGGCAAAGACAGCGGCGACGAGAATTTCGAAGACGACGGCGGAATTATCCAGAAAGAAGACTGCGACAATAGTAACGGCAAAGACGGCGGCATCCAGAGTTGCGACAAAGAAGACGGCGAAACTAACGGCGAAGATGGTGAAGGGAATGACGAAGTTGTTGGCAGCATTCTCAGAATTAGAGGCAAACGGAACGAAAACTATACAGAAGACGACATGCACAACCAGACTGGAGAGAATTCTAGGAACGCAAAAAGCAGTGAACGTAAAGTGAAAAACGGCAACGTTGCGGTGGTGGAAAATTTTAACGAGAACATCGAAGTCTCGTTGAGTATGGCAACACAGGTGTTGAGCGAGTTTGCTGGCGAGTCGTGTGCCTGCAAATGGACCACTCAAATGCATAATATCGCGAAGATTTATGAAATAGGTGGAAAATTTGAGAAAATGCTAATGGTGAGCAAAATTAAAGGAAAAGCTTATGAGTGGTTGCACGCAAATTCAGACCGCGTGTTGCTACCGTTGGATGGCTTGACTGCAGAGCTGATCTCAACGTTTGGCGGAAAATCATCGAAGTTGGAGATAAGACGCAAATTCGAGGGTCGCAAATGGAAACAAAGCGAAACTTTCGGGTGTTATGTCGACGACAAGGTAATGCTTGCTCAAGGCATTAATATTGATGCAGATGAAATGTTGAGCTGCATCATCGAAGGTATTCCTAATCAAGGGCTACGTAATCAGGCGCATATTCAATGCTTTGTTGATATTGGGCACATTAAGAGAGCGTTTGCGGATGTGAGCTTGCCAAAGTCATATGGAGTTGGCAGGCCGACGACATCAACGGATCCCAAGAACAGCAAGAAGACTCGCTGTTTCAATTGCAATGCAAAAGGGCATTGGGCGTACGAGTGTAGGAAGTCGAAGCGGGAGAAAGGATCGTGCTATGCGTGCGGTAAGAGGGGGCATTTTGTTGCGAAAAGCTTGAAGAATAAAAACAAGAACGAGGGCAAAAATAATTATGTAAGATATGTTGAAATTAATTTTGGAAGCCCAATTTCATTTATTAAAATATCCAAAGTGCCAGAAGACATTTCGAAATTACCAGTTTTAAGTTCGTATTATGGTTTAAACAAAAGTTACCTGAAAACTTATGGAAAAATATTATGTTATGTTTTGAAAAATTTAAATAAAGTACATTTTAATTTAGTTATTGTGGCAAACGAATCTATGAGTCATGATGTAATCTTGGGGCGAGATTTTATGGATGCTTGTAATCTAAATTTAAACCTTGACACTTTGAAAATGGTTACAGTTGAGAATATTGAAAATCCTTCTGATGTTAGTGATGAAAAGCAGATAGTTAGCGATGAAGTTAGTGATGAAAAGCAGATAGTTAGCGATTAAGTTAGTGATGAAAAGCAGATAGTTAGCGATGATGTTAGTGATGAAAAGCAAAAAATTAGCAATGTTGTTAGTAATGTTAGGGATAAAAATACAATTTTTAGCGATGTTAATCATGGAATTAGGGACAGCAGGGAAACAATAAAAGAAATTTTTAGTAAAATCAGAGATGAAGAAGAAGTTACGAATAAAAATTATATTGAGCCGGAAATAAATCTAGTGGAAAAGGAATTATTTAATATAAATTTAACGGATGAAAGTGTAGAATACAAAGTTGGTGATCATGTGAATTATAATGTTAGGTGTCAGTTTGTTAGGATGGTAGAAAGTTGTTATGTAAATAAAGAAAGGCCAAAGGAACCGGAGGTTAGATGCGAAATGAAATTAAGATTAGAGGACTCAAAACCATTCAGTTGTTCGCCCAGACGTTTAGCTTACACAGAGAAAGAAAAATTACAGGTAATATTAGACGAATACTTAAGTGAAGGAATTATAAGGCCAAGTGAATCTGAGTATGCATCTCCAATAGTGTTAGTTAAAAAGAAGTCAGGCGACTTACGACTATGTGTAGATTACCGAAAGCTTAACAAGACTATGGTGAAAGATAATTATCCGTTACCTATGATTGACGATTTATTAGATACATTAGTAAATAAAACAATATTTTCGAAATTAGATTTAAAGCATGGCTACTTTCATGTGTTTGTGGATAGTGAATCGATAAAATATACCTCATTTATGACGCCGTTAGGACAATTTGAGTTTATGCGGATGCCAATGGGGCTGAAGAATGCACCAGCGGTGTTTCAACGATTTATCAATAAGATTTTTGCAGCCATGATAAGGGATGGTACGGTAGTTATATACATGGACGATATCATGATTGCGAGTAAAGAAATGCAAGAACATTTAAGTGTTCTTAGAGAAGTTTTTGATAGATTAGCAAGGAACAAACTAGAATTGAGAATGGACAAGTGTGAGTTTCTACAAGCAAGTGTACAATACTTAGGATTTTTGGTAACTAGCAAAGGAATACAGGCTAATGACAAAGGAATAGAAGCTGTTCGAGATTTTCCCGTTCCAGACAAAGTACACGGTGTTAGAAGCTTTTTGGGTTTGTGTTCGTATTTTAGAAGGTTCATTAAAGATTTTTCGATGATCGCTAAACCTCTATATGAGTTGTTAAAAAAGGATAAAGAATTTGTATTTGAAGAAAAGGAATTGCAATGTTTTGAAATGCTTAAGAAAAAGTTGGTGGAAGCTCCAGTGTTAGGATTATATTATTACAAGGACGAGGTAGAATTGCATACAAACGCCAGTGCACAAGGTTTTGGAGCAGTTTTGCTGCAAAGAAAAGAGGATAAGAAGCTTCATCCAATATTTTATTTTTCGAAAGCAACAACAAAAGACGAAGCAAAGTATCATAGTTTTGAACTGGAAACGTTAGCAATAATTTACGCTCTTAGAAGATTTAGAATTTATGTGCAGGGTAGACGATTTAGAATAGTCACAAATTGTAACTCACTGACGTTGACGTTAAATAGAATTGAGTTAAACCCCCGTATTGCACGGTGGGCATTAGAATTGCTGGAGTATGACTTTGAATTAGTCCACAAATCGGGGAAACTTATGCAACATGTTGACGCGTTAAGTAGAAATACAAACATAATGGTAGTTGAAACGAATAGCTTTGAAGATAATTTAATTATTTGTCAAGCGAAAGATGAAAAATTAAAAGATGTTAGAAAAAAGTTAGAAAATGAGGAAGATAAAATGTTTGAGATGAGGAATGGAGTTATATATAGAAAGTCGAATAATGGAAAGCTGTTATTTTGTGTTCCAGAAGAAATGGAGGAAAAGATATTATACAAATATCACAATGAATTGGGTCATTTAGGAAGAGATAAAGTTATGGATGCTATTGTTAGGACGTATTGGTTTTCGAATATGAAAGAGAAAGTGGTTAGACATATTGAAAATTGTATAAGATGTGTAGCATATTCGCCGAAGTCACGGAAAGGGGAAGGACTGTTGCACAGTATACCAAAATTAAATGTGCCATTTGAAATTATACATATTGATCATTATGGACCGGTTGATAATGGAAGAGTAAAGAAACATCTCTTTGTGGTTATAGACGCATTTACCAAATATGTTAGGCTATATGCAACAAAAACGACGAACACAAAGGAAGTTATTATAGCATTGAAAGACTACTTCAGGTCTTACAGCAGACCAACTTGTATAGTTTCGGATAGGGGAAGCTGTTTTACGTCGGAAGATTTCGGAAAATTTATGGAAGAATGTAATATTAAACATGTAAAAATTGCGACCGGGTCACCTCAAGCCAATGGACAAGTAGAAAGGATTAATAGAATTGTGGGACCAATGATAGCTAAATTAGCAGATCCAGAAGAGAAAATGCATTGGGACACAGTTGTGGAAGATGTTGAGTTTTCATTAAACAACACGAAGCAAAGAAGCATAGCACAAATGCCAAGTAAAATGTTGTTTGGAATCGAGCAGAAAGGAAAAGTTATTGATGAATTGAGACAAAAGTTAGAAGAATTAGATAATGTTAGTGATGTTAGAGATTTAGACAAAATTAGGAAAGATGGTTCAGAAGCGCAAAGAAAATTACAAAAAAACAACGAACAGAGATATAATGAAAAAAGGACAAAGAGTTCGGAGTACAAAGTGGGAGACTATATTATGGTAAAAAATTTTGATAGCTCAGTAGGAGTCGCAAGAAAGCTAATACCTAAACACAAGGGTCCTTATGTTATAGATAAAGTTTTGAGAAATGATAGATACTTGATAAAAGATGTTGAAGGTTTTCAATTATCGCGTTGCCCTTATCAAGGTGTCTGGAGTAGCCAAAATATTAAGCATTGGATTGGAAAACGAAAATAAAGTTGTAAATATATCTAAAAATTTGTAAATACAAAACTAAATTGTAGAAACTAAGATAAATATAAGAAATCAATTGTAAATTAACACAAGATCGGGGGATCTTAAAATATCAGGACGGCCGAATTGTAGCAGGATTGCTACGTCGTAGTATGTATGTATGTGTATGTTATTGTATTCCTTCTAGATCATTCGTGTAAGTTCTAAGAATAAGTTGTTGTTGTTGTACGATGCCGCTCACTGTTCTCTAACTCTCTCTCTCAATCTCATCGCTCTCACACTCTCTCAATGAATCGGGGGTTGATGCGGATCGTGAGCTGAGAGCGAGGGCAGTTGAACGCCGACCGTGAACATACCAAATTATAAAATAAAAGAAAAGACTAGAAGTACAGATTTGTGTTGGTGTTTAACTTCAGGGGAATACGTTATACCCCTACAAAAATATGACCGTTTTTATGTCATTGATTTTAATTTTGCGAAGGTTTACTGAAATGGGCCTTCCATCTTTAAAAGCCCATAACTTGGTCAATTGAACTCGGATTTCGATATGGCATACCTTTATGGGCTTGTGGAATGATTATGTTGTTATCTGCACTAAAATATATCTCTTTAAAGGTAGTACAAAATATGACCGTTTTTATGTCTTGATTTTGATTTTGCGAAGGTTAGCTGAAATTGGCCTTATTTCCATCTTTAAAAGCCCATAACTTGGTCAAATTAGCTCGGATTTCGATATGGCATACCTTTATGGGCTTGTGGAATGATTATTAAAATATATAACTGTAGCAGGATTTCTACGTCGTAGTATGTATGTATGTGTATGTTATTGTATTCCTTCTAGATCATTCGTGTAAGTTCTAAGAATAAGTTGTTGTTGTTGTACGATGCCGCTCACTGTTCTCTAACTCTCTCTCTCAATCTCATCGCTCTCACACTCTCTCAATGAATCGGGGGTTGATGCGGATCGTGAGCTGAAAGCGAGGGCAGTTGAACGCCGACCGTGATCCTGAACAGACGAAATTATAAAATAAAAGCAAAGACTAGAAGTACATATATTTGTGTTGGTGCTTAACTTCGGGGGAATATATTATACCCCTACATAGGTTAGGTTAGGCTAGGGCGGCTGTCGGACTATAGTCCGACACACTTAGACCTCAATGGGTCCGTTGTGATACCGCATGATCTCGTTTTTTCCTTCTCTAGGGTCCCGTTTCTAGTAGTTTCAGCCTGTGTTTAGCTGATCAGCATGTCTTCCACCCGGAAGATTTAATAAAGGCACTTATGCTTTTGACATTAATCTCCGATATTTCGGTAAGATCGTCGAAGAAGGGGCTTCCTAAGTGTTTCAGTCTGAGTCTGCATAGGGCTGGGCAGAAGCAGAGAAGGTGTTCTACCATTTCCACTTCTTCCTCATCCCTACAGCTTCTGCAGAAATCATTTTAAGGGGCTTTTAGCCTGCCGGCATGTGCGCCAACAAGCCAGTGGCCTGTAAGAGCTCGGATCAACATGCCACACCCTGTGCGGCTGAGTTTGAGTAACTCCAAGGTTTTTTTGTTGTTTATCACAGGCCATGTCTGGTGAGAGATGCGACACTGTGGTGCGTTTTGCCAATGGGTGTTGGCTGGTGTGTTGAAGTGGTTTTTTATGCTTAGCTTGCAAGTAGCCATGGGCATACCGACATTTTCCTCTCCTGGTAGGAGAGGCTTGGTGGTGCCCTGCCTGGCTAATTCGTCCGCTATGCAGTTGCCTACGATGTCCCCGTGACCCGGAACCCATATTAGGCTGATAGTAAACTGATTTGCCATCTTGTGGAGAGATCTGCGTCAGTCTGCTATTGTACGGGAGTTGGTGTTTGTCGAGTAGATCGACTTAATAGCCGCTTGGCTGTCACTATATATGTTTAGGTGTCCTCTCTGGAGGATAAGGTTCCCTAAACAGGTTAGTGCTTCTTTTATAGCGTGGACCTCCGCCTGAAAGTCGCTACAGTGGTCCGGGAGCCTGAATGACTTCCTGATATCTAATTGTTCGGAGTATACACCTCCGCCGACGTGTCCTTCTAATTTGGAGCCATTTGTATAGAAACAGATTGCGTCCGTCGTGCCCGGTCGGCCCTGTTCCCATTCCTCTCTATCAGGAATCAGGGCCTCAAAGGGTGTGTGACTATATTCAATAGATTTGCATAGATCCGTGATCTTCGGAATCGATTTATCATGCTGGAGAATTTTAGCATGGCCATAAAATTGGGCTTTCCACTGCCCTGTGTCCCTCAGTCGAATAGCTGCCGATTTGGCCCTTTCCATGCCTGCTAAGTCCAGGCTAGAGAGGTTCACGAGTTGCGCGATGCCCGGGTAAGGCGATAGTTAGAACAGGGGGTCGCCATGTCCCTGAGCACACCGTTGGAGACTGGGCTAGTTTGGATCCGGGCCCCCAGCCAGGCTGACTCTTGGCACGGTCCGTATTACACTGCACTATGTGGAAAATGACCACTTTATCTGGCATTTATTATTGTGAGTAAACCAAAAGAGATTTTTCACTGCGGTTTTTTTTATTATGTTGTTATAGACCATAAGAACCTATTTTAGAAAAATGGGCGTGTCAACGCCCCTTTTGCCCAAAAAATCGAAAAAATAATATTTTACATGCATTTTTAGATATTAACTTTTCAAATTCAGTAACCTCTACGTGCTTACGTTGTAGATAGGAGTTTCGCCACGCCCCCTCCCGCCCTAAAAATTGTGAAAACCCAGTTTTTAATTAATTTTCTTTATTTTCATCATTTTCTTCATTTTCCAGCTCGAAGTTTTCAAGAAAAAATAGACTGTTGTCTTCAAGCTCATCTTGTTCTGAAAAATCACTTATGTATTCGTGCTCACACGAGAGCAGCTGGATAACCTCAATGGGAAGGGAAAGATTTTTATGTTTTTTTATGCGTCGCGATAAATTTAGGGAAGAAATCACTGGATCTGATGTATCCAAAGCTCGTTTAAACACATCGCCTAAAGATTCAAATCGACTGTGCTTTCTGGAGTGATGAAGTCTATCCGATTTATAAATTTTGTTGCGGGACTCAGACGCTTCTTCACCAAAACAGCCGACTGGAAGCACCGTATTTTCCATGATTTGCCTTGAGTGCACAATAATTTTATGGAGTGTTGGTGTCATGGGGAGCCATGGATAACTGTCCACAATCATTTCGCCAGTTTGGTGACAGTATGCCTCGAATTTTTCTAAGTTTATTGGCAATTGACAAGACAAACATATCAAAATGATCCTCAAATTGTAGATTATTTGTTGATCAACTCCAGTTATTTCGGAAAATTTTTTGAAGTTGGCAAACGCGCGACGTGCAGTGTTTCCGGTATTTGTATTTCCAAAACCCCCCTGCTTCGGCTTATCGACTTTCAAAGCCAGTTTTGCCCAAAACATTTCCTGTATACTTGCCTTTCGTTTTAGCATCGCTTGCTTGTCACATGGATCAGTAATTGGCCATTTCTTTACCTCCAGCTTATACCCAGCATGCAAGACGAACTCAAAAATTCTTATCCAGCAATGAAGTGGGCTTACTCCATATTTCAGATTGTCTGAAACTGGCAAAAATTTTAAGCACTTGAAATTTTTATTTCCAAGGAAATCTCTTTGGCTCGAGTGGCATATGGGGCATGCTTGAAATGATTTTGTGTCCGTTAATGCATTCAGAACTTTTCCATCAATGGCAGTGAGATATGGACTGAATCTTACATACACAAATTGAGTATCGTTTAAAGATACCTTAAACATCGTTGACTTCAACATTTCAATTTGCAATTGTATGTCCCTGCTCTCTTCTAAAATGACTTCTTTTGTTTCTTTGAGAAACTCCAATTTTAGTGGACGACAAAACCTAATGGACTGAGGGGTGCGATTGTTCCACAACAAATTTCCGGATGAGTCTATGAGTCGAAGAGGCATTATGGTAGTGGCAAAAAGGCATGAGTCTCCGTTACACGATCTTTTATCTGCGTATGCCTGGTTATAGTTCGCCTGTCCAGTACTTCCATCGAATCCGTAGCTGACGATGAGCTCAGCAGATAAAAAATCAGTGTGCTGATTGGCCAATACACCATGGATAACATCTTTTTGAAGTGTCACAATCCGAAAAGCTGTGTGTTCCAAAAGGTCTTGCAGAGAGACCTTGGCTACAGTCTCTGATACATTGATTTTGCCTGGTCTGCATTGCTTCTTTTGCTCTGCCACATTTTTATAAATTGGGTAGATATCCACATTTCTCTTACGAATGTCATCTCGGATAGAACAGTACTGCTCCTTGGTCAATCCTTGATCCAAAATTAATGCCAACGCTTCGTCTTTGGACGCACTTATAGGCTGATCAACGGGCTTTGTCAATCCTTCTCTGACTTGCTTGGCTTTTTCCGGGGTACTTCCTAGTATTTGAAGAACTGCAGCAAGATCATGTAGTCCTTGTTTCCGGGCAGCTGCGGTTGCTGCATGTACTAGCAAAAAAACATCGTCCCCTTGGAATTTGGAAAGTTCCGCTGCTTGCAGTCTTTGAGCCCTTTCGCCTTTCGATTCAAATGGAAGTAGTGGTCGTCCAACTGGTCTGTTACTTTTTTTTAAAGGCAAAGTTGTGTTGCCTTTCATCCATGTGGAATGTTTTGTTTCGAAGTTCTTATAAGAGCTATGACATTTAAGCCAGTTGTAATACAAATTGTTGCAAAATTGGTGACTTTTATGTTTTAAAATATTATCATCCACATTATTGCACGCATGCAGTTCAAAATATCTTTGAACGGCCTTCTCTCGCTCGTGCCGGCCCCTCTCGCTATTCCACACTGCAAACAAGTCGACGTTGGAAAAAGTGAGGTTACCTAATAAAAATGCAAATTCCGCCAAAATATGGAAAAATATGACATTAGGACCAATTCCTGTAAACTCAGAATTGACAACGCTACAACAATCACTTGGACAAACACTTAAACAATTCTAAACTCTCTTAGATAATCCTTTCCAAAGTTGAAATTTGTTTCTAAAAATTCAGCTAAGGAAGCTCTTAGAAAACTGCAAAATATTAGTATACACACGCACAATTTTAACGATTTAGTACATTTAACACACAGTGCAAACCTGCGAGATCAGCATTCATGTTTTGGTTTTCCTCTAGTTGTTGTTCCATCATTAAATATTAAAATCCAAACTCAGCGTACAAATTCACACAACTTAGCCGCACGTGCTTTCGATTGCAACAGCTGACTTAACAGCCGTTTTTCTAACAGGGGACTGTTAAATTTAACATTTTGAGTTTGGGGCATAACAGTCTGATGTTTTCTTAATGCGTTAACAGTAAAATTGTCGTAATTAGAAAACTTTTAAAAAACATGCAAATGCCAGATAAAGTGGTAATTTTCCCCATAGTGCACTGTAGTCCGGCCCGGATTGAGATGTTGTTTTGGAGGGGAGTTGGGTAGGTGTTGTGTTGGGAGTGGGTTTGTGTAAGGCAACTATTAAGATGCGGCTGAACAACTCGCATCGTCGGTATTGCTTCCTTGCAAAATACCCGCTGGCTGTCCGGGACTGTTTATTTACTGGGGTTTCCGTCCACGATTCCGTGTTTGACTTATCCCACCAGCTTATTCACAGTTGGCGAGAGGTCGTCCGCTATCCGCAGCCTGCGACCCGCTCGGTTGCCCCAGCTAGGCGATTTTGGAACCATCTCACAAGTTCCTCAGCCGAGAATATATAACTTTAAAGGTAGTAAAAAATATGACCGTTTTGATGTCATTGATTTTAATTTTGCGAAGGCTTACTGAAATGTGCCTTCTTTCCTTCTTTAAAAGCCCATAACTTGGCCAAATGAATTCGGATCACAATATGGCATACCTTTATGGGCTTGTGGAATGATTTTGTTGTTATCTGTATTAAAATATATAACTTTAAAGGTAGTAAAAAATATGACCGTTTTGATGTCATTGATTTTAATTTTGCAAAGGTTTACTGAAATGGGCCCTATTTCTATCTTTAAATGCACATAACTTGTGCCTGTTTTTATCTGCATTAAAATATATAACTTTAAAGGTAGTAAAAAATATGACCGTTTTTATGTCATTGATTTTAATTTTGCGAGGGTTTACTGAAATGGGCCTTCTATCCATCTTTAAAAGACCATAACTTGGCCAGATGAATTCGGATCTCGATATGGCATACCTTTATGGGCTTATGGAATGATATTGTTGTTATCTGCATTAAATTTAAAGGTAGTAAAAAATATGACCGTTTTTGTGTCATTGATTTTAATTTTGCGAAGGTTTACTGAAATGGGCCTTCTTTCCATCTTTAAAAGCCCATAACTTGGTCAAATGAACCCGGATTTCGATATGGTATACGTTTATGGGCTTGTGGAATGATTATGTTGTTATCTGTATTAAAATATATAACTTTAAAGGTAGTAAAAAATATGACCGTTTTGATGTCATTGATTTTAATTTTGCGAAGGCTTACTGAAATGGGCGTTATTTCCATCTTTAAAAGCCCATAACTTGCGCATGTTTTTATCTGCATTAAAATTTATAACTTTAAAGGTAGTAAAAAATAAGACCGTTTTTATGTCACTGATTTTAATTTTGCGAGGGTTTACTGAAATGGGACTTCTATCAATCTTTAAAAGCCCATAACTTGGTCAAATGAACTCGGATTTCGATATGGTATACTTTTATGGGCATGTGGAATGATTATGTTCTTATCTGCTTTAAAATATATAACTTTAAAGTTTTTTAAACTCGGATCTCGACATGGCATACCTTTATGGGCTTGTGAAATGATTTTGTTTTAATCTGTATTAAAAAAACTTTAAAGGTAGTAAAAAATATTACCGTTTTTATGTCATTGATTTTAATTTTGCGAAGGTTTACTGAAATGGGCCTTATTACCATCTTTGAAAGCCCATAACTTGTGCATGTTTATATCTGCATTAAAATATATAACTTTAAAGGTAGTAAGAAATATGACCGTTTTTATGTCATTGATTTTAATTTTGCGAAGGTATACTGAAATGGACCTTCTTTCCATCTTTAAAAGCCCATAACTTGGCCATATGAATTAGGATCTCGATATGGCATACCTTTATGGGCTTATGGAATGATTTTGTTGTTATCTGCGTTTGTTTGCGAAGGTTTACTGAAATGGGCCCTCGTTACATCTTTAAAAGCCCATAACTTGGTGAAATGAACTCGGATTTCGATATGTATACGTTTATGGGCTTGTGGAATGATTATGTTCTTATCTGCTTTAAAATATATAACTTTAAAGTTTTTTAAACTCGGATCTCGACATGGCATACCTTTATGGGCTTGTGAAATGATTTTGTTTTAATCTGTATTAAAAAAACTTTAAAGGTAGTAAAAAATATTACCGTTTTTATGTCATTGATTTTAATTTTGCGAAGGTTTACTGAAATGGGCCTTATTACCATCTTTGAAAGCCCATAACTTGTGCATGTTTATATCTGCATTAAAATATATAACTTTAAAGGTAGTAAGAAATATGACCGTTTTTATGTCATTGATTTTAATTTTGCGAAGGTTTACTGAAATGGGCCTTCTTTCCATCTTTAAAAGCCCATAACTTGGTCAAATGAACTCGGATCTCGATATGGCATACCTTTAGGGGTTTCTGGAATAATTTTGATGTTATCTGCATTTAAATATTTAACTTTAAAGGTAGTAAGAAATATGACCGTTTTTATGTCATTGATTTTAATTTTGCGAAGGTATACTGAAATGGACCTTCTGTTACGTACGCCCTTCCCCATACCAAGATTAACCCCGGCAAAACAACTGCCATTAGTTGAGGGTAGGGGCCGTAATGACTAACCGCACTGCGATTGATAAAAGCAAAACAGCAAAAACAATTCGACAACTCATGGGTGTCGCGTGGCCAGAACAACGACCACGATCGACCTGCTCGTAACCGTAATCCAGTAAGGTGGCAAAGTGCACCAGCCGGCCATTGACTCCTAAAATAGGGGAAATGGAGAAACAGTACCCCTAGGTGGGAACACCTAGTTAATTCATCCAATATGGGGGCTAGCGAAAGCTCTAGTCCGGTATAAAAGACCCCAGCCAAATGGAGAAAGAAAAGAAATTGTTCTGATCTCTCCATGACGGTGGTCTAGAAGTGCAACTCCCGTCAACACAGACCACGACTAGAAGAAGGCTGGTGTCCAGAAGGATGTCTTGACGTTTCCCTAGGATCAACTGCACCCAGGAGAAAGTCCCGATAACCGGTCCTGCGATCGACCACATTCTGGAGGAAGTCAACCAGCAAAATCCCGAAGGACGAAAAGAACTAGCGAACCAAGTGAATGGCCTAAGGACCCCAAGATGGGTAGCAAAACGTCTAAAGTGGCCGGCAGCACCGCCAATGTGATTAACACAGTAGAGATCGTTGACCACCAAGATGATATTCAGGATGTCAACAAGACCATGAAGCTCATCGTTGGACTACTCCTGGTTATAGTGCTCCTTAAGGTTGTAAAGATCTACAAGCGCTCTGTCCAGAGACGCCGCGACCAACATCATGCCCTGGAGAAAGTGGTGACCCACATTGGAGCATAAGCCGAGCCGATACAGTGAAGTGAAACCACCATAAAGACAATAAAAGCAGCAAAAAGACAATAGAAACAATACAAATAATACTAAATAAATTGCACTCCAATATTATAAACAAAAAAGTGAATCGCCAAAACAATCAAAAACAATTTGCGAGTACATGCATTTCTGAATGCAAGTGTAAACAGAACCCCCAATTACATACGCTGAACAAGAAATTGGAGCTGCACCGACCAGCCCAGCCCGAGCATTGGAACTGACGTGTGCCTCAGTGGAACTCGCATACGATGCATACATACATACATATCTATACAGCGATAGTGTTATTTTTTTTGTGTAACATAATTTTTGTGTTTTGTTTTTGTAAACCGCCTTCAAGTCTTGCACGTATATATGTATATAAACCAATTATAAAATCTCCCAAAGCCCAGGATCCGGAGCGTCGAGATCTCATCGCCCAGGATTAAAAAGAGGGTAAGTTTGTCGGAACACGGTTCCTTTTCTTATACATACATATATATATATATCCGTGCACCATGATTACATCAGAAGCTTTAGCAAAAACAATAGACACTGATCCACAATTTAACGTAAGAATTTTATACTTGTTATCAAAAGCGACCCTACCAATAACAGTGAATGAATTGGAATACTTATATATTGAGACCTTCCGTCTAGATTTTTCTCCACTTGCCCACTGTAATAAGACCGAAAAAGCTATCATTATCTCTACCGTTCCAGCGGTCATTGTTCTCTCCCGTCTGGATAAGAATTTGTTTTTGGGCAATGTTAATACTTTCCTAGTTAAGACAAAGAATTAATCTGTTAGGAATACATGTAATAATATATAATAGCCACATATGATAATTGTTCCATATATATAATCAATTAGATATACTTTTCTTTTTATACCTTTTTATACATAATAATTAAATATTAATTTTTCAGCGGCGAGTATCAGCCTTGTAATTGTATGACAATTGCAAGAGCCCTCTGAGCGACGTTTGCAGTCGTAAATAGTCAGCATTTTGCTGATGTGTGCACCTTCACAGGTGGTCAAATCGATACTCTCCGCTAATACAATAATTGTCAATTAATTTAATCCCCATATGAATTAGCCAAAATTATGTTACCCAACACCGACACACGCCGACCTAAATATGAACCAATAAATTTGTAATGTGAAAAAGTATTCGAAACCATGTTGTGCTAGAACTCTAACAAAGGGGGTGTGCTGACGCGAGGAGTGAAGTAGGTCAAGAACAATGACATAACTTTCGACGGACAACCTTGACAATAGGGGATCGTATTGCGCGGCCCGCGACGATCCATTGGCACACGAATGTGTGAAGGGGAGGGAATATGGCCAACACACAGCCCGATCGTATTGCGATCAAGCGACAGCTAAGCTTGTTGGGCAGTGTGGACTGATGACTGACGAACTTGATGACTATTATTATTTTTCCAGGCACTTTTAATATTTATTCTCGTTATGTTGGAGAGGAGAGAGGCTTACCAAGATCCCACGACCCAAATACGACGTAGCTTATGCCGGCAAATGGTGCCTGAACATCGGACGCCTCTCCCTCGGCCCAAGTCCTTGTCAGGACTCGGGCACTAATATGCCCACGTAACAGAATTGGCGCCCAACGCTAGGAAATTTCATATTCCTTAAGGAATTTTACCAGGGTCCACAATCTCGATGCCTGCGGTATCGGAGTGGATATACCTAGGGATGGCATAGCTTTCATCTTTTTTTGCCATGAGTAATTTGACTGTTTGATAGAACAGGGAGCTTAAGTAATTTGAAATATGCGCATACCTATTTTATATTTAAATTACTAACTTTAAAGTCCCCAACTTCTGTGACTGTCCGTGTTGAGAGGCCGCTCAATTAGAACTTTGTCGCAGAATAGAGGCCTGACTTTGAAATGATTTGTAACCTTAGAAATTCCCTGTTTTGTTCATGGACAAATTTACCAGAATTTCCTTAAAACAATAACTATGAGTTATCCTTTTTATAATACTATACCTACAACTAAGTGTCGACGACTACTTGTTAAAATTAACGTAAATACAGTTTATAGGTGCTTTCTGGCCGACGCCACACGACGTACTACGCATTTGCCCGGTCGTTTGAATTGGTTCGAGTCCAGAAAGAGCAGGAGCGCAAGCATTACGGTAACGCATTTAGCAGTTGCGGTGCGGGTCTACTGTTCGTTTGTCGATCCAGGACAGAATGGGGGTGGGGGAACTGACAGGAAACGCAAAGCCGACGCCCTACAACGTACTAGGCATTGGTCCGGTCGTTTGCTTGGTTCGAGTCTTTGCTGTTTCCCTTGACATATTTATGTGGTGGACGATTTTTAGTTTCTCTGGCCGACGCCCCACAACGTATTAGGATAGTTGGTCAGGTCGTTTGCTTGGTTCGAGTCCAGAGAAATAGGAGACGGTTGTGGAGCCCGAGAATGATCGGTCAAAATAACTTGTTTTCCGACGACTGGCGGGAGGGGGTTTTTGGACAGATTCCTTATCTAGACACAGCCATTCCGTTTGGAACATTTGGGATGTATAGAAAAAGGGAAAGTAAGGGCATGTTAGCTTAGCGGAACCGCGTTGTGTAGAAGCGGCTAACACCCCTAGTTAGGGAAATTTATTTGTTTTTGTTTGGGGGCTTAAATATCGGACGGTTCTTGACCGAAGAGAAACTTGAGAAGCAGAGAGAAGCACCCCCAGTTTATAAACATTTTTATTGTCGACTTATTCAGCGTTTACGTCGCTGACCGGGTGTTTTGAAAAGAATCACGTGAACCTTTTATACCAAAACGCAAAAAAAAAACAAGTGAAGACAAATTTTAGTGCGTGTATTAATCCGCACAAAGTAACAATCTATAAAAAGAAAGCGGAGGCCTTTAAAGAAGGTCCAATCGTATAAATGAAGGGGGCCAAGAAGAAGGTCTTATTCCAACCCAGCACCGGAAGAGTGACCCGAGCAACAACGCGCGGAGACAATCACCAACCCCGCAGTGCAAGCGCGCCAAGGCTAGGAGATTCACCTGAAAGAGAGCCGTGGGAGCGCGCGCAGAATCAGCCAGGACAGGTAGATACCCTGTCTGAAGAAAACAACCTGGACCAATATTCTGAAATGGAAGGAGCCGCCGGAGGGGAGAATCTACCCCTAGGACCACCGAAAGGAAGATCAAGTATGCTTCCTCAATTTCAGAGGCACGAGGAGGACAACTTAGAGGCTGCCGAGCGACGTGAACAAAGATTGATGGAGCTCAAAGGCAAAGCAATGAAATGCAGCGTGGAATGAGTGCCCAGATAGAAGCGCTGAAAGCCCAGATAACAGAAATGCAGTCTCCGACAGACAGGAGACCCGAACAGAAGGGACTGCCTTCGCCGCCCCGTACTGTTCCGAATCCAACGGACAGTTTTTTGAGATACCAAGAGACCCCGCCTCTGGAACCCGCCTCTGGAATCGATGGAGAAGAGATACTCGCATTACTGGACACAGGCGCCAGTGCGAACTGTATTGGCAGAGGAGCACACGCTTTCTTGGAAAACCGGACGCGGCCGATAAGGAAGTTAAGCGAAGAATGCGTACGCACAGCAAGCGGTGGTGAGACCCAAGTAACCGGAGCCATAACGTTACCCGTGGAATGGGAAGGAGAAACCAAGGACCTAGAGTTTTTGATAGTGCCAGGTCTGACACAACGATTCTATTTCGGAATTAATTTCTGGGATACGTTCGGCCTCACATTCCTCGGTAAAGGTAGACGCGAGGTTGCCGCCGTCGAAACAACTCCGGATTTCGACCTTATGACCGGCGACCTAGACATGAACAATACGCTCAAGCCCGAGACCGCCTATACCCCACATCAGCTTACCCCAGAACAACATTGTAAGCTGCAGCAAGTGATAGACACATACCCGTCTTGTCTAGAAAAAGGATTAGGAAAGACCAGTTTAGAGCAACATATAATTGAAGTAACCAACGAGGACTTACCAATCAAACAGCGACATTACCCGATATCCCCAGCCAAACAGAAGCTGGTGTACGCCGAGCTAGATCGCATGTTAGGTCTAGGCGTGATCGAAGAAAGCAATAGTAGCTGGAGTTCACCGGTAACACTGGTGCAAAAAGGGCCGAAAAATCGCCTCTGCCTCGATGCGCGTAAAGTAAATTCCCGGACGATTAAAGATGCGTATCCACTACCACATATCGAGGGTCTGTTGAGTCGACTACAGGAAACGTATTACATTTCCGCAATTGATTTAAAAGACGCCTTTTGGCAAATACCTCTCGAAACCAAAAGCAGAGAGAAAACCGCGTTTACAGTGCCCGGCAGGCCACTGTATCAGTTTACAGTCATGCCGTTCGGCTTGTGCAATGCCGCGCAGCGAATGTGCCGACTAATGGATAAAGTTATACCAGCGGCGCTACGCGAGAATGTATTTGTGTATCTGGATGACTTACTGGTCTGTTCACCTACATTTGAAGCCCACATGGATATGTTGAGCCAGGTCAGTGCCTGCTTACAGCGGGCAGAGCTAACGATAAATGTAGACAAAAGCAAGTTTTGCTACAGCCAGGCAAGATATTTAGGATATGTAGTTGGGGGAGGATGCATCCGAACGGATGACACGAAAATACAATCGATACAGGAATTTCCCCAGCCTAGCTCCGCCAAACAAATGCGGAGGTTCCTGGGAATGACAGGCTGGTACAGGAGGTTCATCCAAAATTACGCCCAGACAGCGGCACCGCTTCACGACTGCTTGAAGAAAGACCGCATAAAGAAATTTGAATTGTCAGAAGAGGCAATCAAGGCGTTTGAACTTTTGAAAACCAGCATGGCAACAGCACCGGTACTCGTCACCCCGGATTTTAAGAAACCATTTACCATCCAATGTGATGCCTCGACCACTGGAGTGGGGGGAGTTTTGTTCCAAACAGATGACGAGGGCGGAGAACATCCAATCGCCTATATGTCAGCCAAATTGAACAAAGCACAGCGGAATTACAGCATAACCGAGTTGGAATGCTATGCCGCTATCCTCAGCATTACCAAATTCCGTGCCTACGTAGATGGGATGCCCTTCAAAGTGATCACTGACCACGCTAGTCTAAAATGGCTGATGAGTCAGAAAGACTTATCAGGCAGGCTTGCGCGATGGAGTCTGAAGCTACAAGCGTTCGACTTCACCATAGAACACAGGAAAGGATCACTAAATGTAGTCCCAGATGCTCTCTCACGAGTTCATATGGACGAGCTACAGAAGGCCGGTGCGGAAGAACTGGACATACACATCAACCTCGATTCGACAGCGTTCCAGTCAGCGGATTATGTCAACCTAGTGCAGGCGGTGGACGAAAATTTAGGTAAAAGTCCAGACCTTCAAACATCAGAAGGCTATGTATATAAACGGATGGGATTCTGCCTAAACGACGCTGTGGATGAAGCCCGAGCATGGAAGCTCTGGGTTCCCGCCGAGCTGCGTCCTGATTTAGTCTGGAGAGCACATCATGCCATAACCGCAGGGCATGGGGGGTTGCACAAATCACTAGCCAAATTGAGACAGTTTTACTATTGGCCAGGCATGGCTGTAGACGTCCAAAAAGTAGTGAAGGAATGCGAGGTCTGTAAGATCACCAAGACCGCCAACAAAAATGACCGACCACCCATGGGAGAACAGCGGGTTACGGAGCGGGCTGGCCAAAGGTTGTTCATCGACTTTATGGGACCATACCCGAGGACCAAAGCTGGGAACTCGGTGATTTTCGTATGCCTAGACCATTTCTCCAAATTTGTCTGGCTACAGCCGATGAGACATGCAGTAGCTGCAGAAGTCATCAAATTCCTTGAGACCAAAATTTTCCACCAATTTGGAGTCCCCGAGTTTGTACACTCAGACAACGGCAAACAGTTTGTGTCTCAAATTTTTGGCGAGCTAATGACCCGCTACGGTATTCGACACGTAAAGACTGGACTTTACTCACCGCAAGCGAACGCGGCTGAGAGGGTAAACCGATCTGTACTCCAAATTTTGCGAGCGACAATTGCCACCGATCAGCGAAATTGGGATACCCAACTAAGTCGAATAGAGTGTGCCCTTAGGAATGGCCTACACGAATCAATAGGCATGGAACCATATTACGCAATGTTCGGCACGCGGATGGTTACCCATGGAACAGCCTACCCGATCCTACGGAAACTAGGGGGAATACAGGCAGGAGATCCACAGATAAGTCTCCCAGACAAAATGGAACTTATCCGACAAAAAGTGACCCAAGGATTAAACCGAACTCATGAACGCGCAGAAAAGGCATATAACACCCGTAGCAAGCTCGTAGAGTTTTCCGTAGGACAAGTTGTCTATAGGAAAAACTACAAGCAGAGTAACAAAGCTGACGGATATAATGCCAAGCTGGGCCCGAATCGAATTCGCTGTGTTGTACTCCAGCGTAAGGGCAAAGCGCTATATGAGCTGGGCAATGCAGTAGGGAAAAGTGTCGGGGTATTCCATGCTAAAGACCTGTATGTCGCCTAAACCTCTGAACGTAATCCGACGACTCCAAAAGGCGACAAACTCAGAACTGCGAGATTGCACTACTTGATAGAAGCTCCCGATCACATGATGGGTAGAACAGTCATCAGAACTGCCCCAGTTCTGCTATAAAAGCCACAACCAGGGACCGACCAGTCACCAGACATGATGCAGTCCTCCAACAGCTATAACCAAGCCATCCGAGCTGCCCGCCGGCTTCGTCGGCTACAGGCTAGGTATGGGGACCAGGCATCATATCTGGCGCTCCTCGTCGAGTGGATGAACGGGCTTTGCCATGCCATCCACTTGAACGAGGATCATATCCAGCAATGGTGGATACGCCGATACCAGTCAGAAGATGAAGAACTGGCATCCGAAATCGAACAAGAGATCCGGCACCGGAGCCGAGATCAGGAAGAGGACCAGAATCAGTTGCTCCGAGTCCAGGAGCAACTACAAAGGAAACAAGCACACATCGCCCGGATACAACGGGAAACATGGAGAACGAGCCGGCGCATGAACCGCGCGGTCAGGAGAATTTACATTCGAAGCCCTCAACTTGGTATCCAGGCGAGGCGAGAAGTAGCAGCCATCCTGAAAGAGCCGCTAAACTTAGATTAAAACATTGTAATTAATATAAAATGTTAAGCATATAAAAATAAAAATAATACAAAAAAAAAAAACAATTCTTATACCTTTTAATATATTTTTCTTCGGGAAATGGGAAACCTTTTTATTCAACTTTTCACTTTTCAGCTGAGCAGCCCCTGGTCAAAAACCATGGTTATGGCACACTCAGCAATTTTATTCTCAACTTTTTAGCTGTTACTCACTTCTGATTTTTATATATATATTTATATATTATTTTTCATTAAAACTATATTATATATTTTATTATGAGCCATAATTTTATTTACAGGTATAAATATGTATGTATGTATGTTTCCGTGCGAGGCCGGAAAGCTTTTCTTTTTCAGCATATATAATAATAAAATAACCAAGTACAATATTAAAACAATAAAGTAATAAGCCCGACTAGCTCATCTGAGACTGGGTTGATGTAGTGGGTCGAAGCCACACGTAAATGGGCGCCTAAGAAAA
Organism: Drosophila suzukii; assembly: GCF_043229965.1. Lineage (NCBI taxonomy): Eukaryota > Metazoa > Arthropoda > Insecta > Diptera > Drosophilidae > Drosophila > Drosophila suzukii. Next base: position 2,302,260 of record NW_027255940.1, on the reverse strand, counting down.
GAAAAAAGGAGAAGAAGGAGATCTAAAGAGATGGCCGTACGAGGATTTCTTTTGCGAAGTCATTCCATGCGAAGCCGCATCGATCACTTCGAGCCTGTTACGTACGCCCTTCCCCATACCAAGATTAACCCCGGCAAAACAACTGCCATTAGTTGAGGGTAGGGGCCGTAATGACTAACCACACTGCGATTGATAAAAGCAAAACAGCAAAAACAATTCGACAACTCATGGGTGTCGCGTGGCCAGAACAACGACCACGATCGACCTGCTCGTAACCGTAATCCAGTAAGGTGGCAAAGTGCACCAGCCGGCCATTGACTCCTAAAATAGGGGAAATGGAGAAACAGTACCCCTAGGTGGGAACACCTAGTTAATTCATCCAATATGGGGGCTAGCGAAAGCTCTAGTCCGGTATAAAAGACCCCAGCCAAATGGAGAAAGAAAAGAAATTGTTCTGATCTCTCCATGACGGTGGTCTAGAAGTGCAACTCCCGTCAACACAGACCACGACTAGAAGAAGGCTGGTGTCCAGAAGGATGTCTTGACGTTTCCCTAGGATCAACTGCACCCAGGAGAAAGTCCCGATAACCGGTCCTGCGATCGACCACATTCTGGAGGAAGTCAACCAGCAAAATCCCGAAGGACGAAAAGAACTAGCGAACCAAGTGAATGGCCTAAGGACCCCAAGATGGGTAGCAAAACGTCTAAAGTGGCCGGCAGCACCGCCAATGTGATTAACACAGTAGAGATCGTTGACCACCAAGATGATATTCAGGATGTCAACAAGACCATGAAGCTCATCGTTGGACTACTCCTGGTTATAGTGCTCCTTAAGGTTGTAAAGATCTACAAGCGCTCTGTCCAGAGACGCCGCGACCAACATCATGCCCTGGAGAAAGTGGTGACCCACATTGGAGCATAAGCCGAGCCGATACAGTGAAGTGAAACCACCATAAAGACAATAAAAGCAGCAAAAAGACAATAGAAACAATACAAATAATAATAAATAAATTGCACTCCAATATTATAAACAAAAAAGTGAATCGCCAAAACAATCAAAAACAATTTGCGAGTACATGCATTTCTGAATGCAAGTGTAAACAGAACCCCCAATTACATACGCTGAACAAGAAATTGGAGCTGCACCGACCAGCCCAGCCCGAGCATTGGAACTGACGTGTGCCTCAGTGGAACTCGCATACGATGCATACATACATACATATCTATACAGCGATAGTGTTATTTTTTTTGTGTAACATAATTTTTGTGTTTTGTTTTTGTAAACCGCCTTCAAGTCTTGCACGTATATATGTATATAAACCAATTATAAAATCTCCCAAAGCCCAGGATCCGGAGCGTCGAGATCTCATCGCCCAGGATTAAAAAGAGGGTAAGTTTGTCGGAACACGGTTCCTTTTCTTATACATACATATATATATATATCCGTGCACCATGATTACATCAGAAGCTTTAGCAAAAACAATAGACACTGATCCACAATTTAACGTAAGAATTTTATACTTGTTATCAAAAGCGACCCTACCAATAACAGTGAATGAATTGGAATACTTATATATTGAGACCTTCCGTCTAGATTTTTCTCCACTTGCCCACTGTAATAAGACCGAAAAAGCTATCATTATCTCTACCGTTCCAGCGGTCATTGTTCTCTCCCGTCTGGATAAGAATTTGTTTTTGGGCAATGTTAATACTTTCCTAGTTAAGACAAAGAATTAATCTGTTAGGAATACATGTAATAATATATAATAGCCACATATGATAATTGTTCCATATATATAATCAATTAGATATACTTTTCTTTTTATACCTTTTTATACATAATAATTAAATGTTAATTTTTCAGCGGCGAGTATCAGCCTTGTAATTGTATGACAATTGCAAGAGCCCTCTGAGCGACGTTTGCAGTCGTAAATAGTCAGCATTTTGCTGATGTGTGCACCTTCACAGGTGGTCAAATCGATACTCTCCGCTAATACAATAATTGTCAATTAATTTAATCCCCATATGAATTAGCCAAAATTATGTTACCCAACACCGACACACGCCGACCTAAATATGAACCAATAAATTTGTAATGTGAAAAAGTATTCGAAACCATGTTGTGCTAGAACTCTAACAAAGGGGGTGTGCTGACGCGAGGAGTGAAGTAGGTCAAGAACAATGACATAACTTTCGACGGACAACCTTGACAATAGGGGATCGTATTGCGCGGCCCGCGACGATCCATTGGCACACGAATGTGTGAAGGGGAGGGAATATGGCCAACACACAGCCCGATCGTATTGCGATCAAGCGACAGATAAGCTTGTTGGGCAGTGTGGACTGATGACTGACGAACTTGATGACTATTATTATTTTTGCAGGCACTTTTAATATTTATTCTCGTTATGTTGGAGAGGAGAGAGGCTTACCAAGATCCCACGACCCAAATACGACGTAGCTTATGCCGGCAAATGGTGCCTGAACATCGGACGCCTCTCCCTCGGCCACTGATATGCCCACGTAACACTTCTTTCCATCTTTAAAAGGCCATAACTTGGCCAAATGAACTCGGATTTCGATATGGCATACCTTTAGGGGCTTGTGGAATGATTTTGTTGTTATCTGCATTAAAATATATACCCTTAAAGGTAGTAAAAAATATGACCTTTTTATGTCATTGATTTTAATTTTGCGAATGTTTACTGAAATGGGCCTTCTTTCCATCTTTAAAAGCCCATAACTTGGTCAAATGAACTCGGATTTCGATATGGCATACCTTTATAGGCTTGTGGAATGATTACCCTGCAGTACGATTCAGCGCTTATTGACCACTCAATCACTGCAAAAAGTTCATCACTGAGCGCACAATTTGTATGGAATTAAGTGCTGAATTAACATAGGCATGTCCTAGGGCTCATCAGTGCACAAAAACTAGCACGCATTGAGCGCTTTTTTGAGCACCCTTTTGAGCGCTTTTTTGAGCAGCAAAAAACCACACGTTCAGCACAAAGTTGAGCCCTCGATTTAGCAGCGGAAAAAGCACACAATCAGCACACGTTGAGCGCTCATTCGAGCAGCAAAAAAGCGCACATTCAGCACACGTTGAGCGCTTAGCAGCAAATAAAATTTCAGTTGTAATTTTTATTTTTATTTGTTTATTTTAAAATTTTATTTTAAATTTCCGGTGCTATCGGGGTCGCTGGCACCTCCTCCTCAGCATCTGGTGCCGGCGTTGCCTTTTTTTTCGTACAACTCAAGTTTTTAACGCACCCCATTGCCTTCAGCAGCGCCTTTTCGGGAGGCTTCGAGGGCTCGCCCAGAGCAATTGCAGCTAGTGTTAGAAAAAAATTAGTTTTAAAAATAAAACGAGACGAGAATATAAACGAGTGACCGAAAGTAATCGTTATTTGTGAGATTTATTTATAATAAAAGAAATGTTTCCTTGGGATTCAATGTAAAAATCCCAGAAGTCTTTTAAAAATTAAACTTACAAACAATAGTTACTTTCAGTCTCAATAAAAACTTACTTAATAAGGCGCGGACGAAATTTGTGTAGTCTGAGCTTCTTCTTGTTTTGCCGCCCTCCAAGTTGTGGGACAGAAGAAGTTCCTCGGATAATATGCTTAAGATAGAACGACTTAGCCTTCCATTTTTTTTATAGATTTACCATCAGCCTTGTCTAAAAATATGAGAAAATTAAAAAAATATCGAGAAGAAATTTGCAAACTTTTGTTTTCGGTCACTTGATTTATTTTATTTTGTTGTAAAAAATTATTTATGTACTTTTTTTTTGTTTATTAAATCATTTATTTATTTTGCAGATGCGGAAAAAAATACCACTTTTCCAGGGACGGAAAATTAGAGAAGTTTGAGATTTTTATTTAAATAGCCATGTTTGATAACTTACACAAAAATAAAAATTGTGCTTTAGTGTTATTAATACAAAAAAACATAAGTTATAAAAACAAACATCTCTTATTTTTGGTCCCTAGAAACTTAGCATTCAACAAGATTTTCAAATTTTTTCACAGATTCATTCATTTGTTTATTTATATGCATCATTTGTTGTTTTTCACGTCAAAAATTAATATTTTTCACAGCTATTTTTTTCCGCCACGTGTTTTTTTGGGAGTCTTGTATTTTCCATTTTTCTAATATACATTAACTTGTTTTTACTCTCACTGTTTAAAATAATATTGGTCTGCGACAGACTTACCTGGGAATCGTATAGGTATCACTTTTAAACCACTGGTTTATTTTATTTAACTACGTTAATTGCGGGCAATTCTTACTCCTTCCCATAAGTAAACGCAAGTGAAAAAGACGAAAAAAGTTCGCGTGCCTTTCAGAAAAACAAAAAGCAACAACAACAAAGGTTCCGCTAATCCGTTGTTGTTTTTTTGGTATGTCCCGTTTGGTCTATGCATCTTGCACATAAAAGCAGGGTATTTATAGACATATCCGACTGTGCAAATCGTTATATAAAAATATATTTTTAAGACTTCACATATTAATAAATAATATTAATAAACATATACATTTTTTTAAGAAATACAAATAATTTAAAACCCAAACATATTATTTTAATTGGTTGTTTTAACATTTACAAAAAAATGTCAGATTATTCAAAAGGCAAGGGTGCACAAAAGTCTAGCTATTTTAATTGCTGGGCCTCCTTCTCTTTGCCACCGTTCCGCTCAGCTCAGCCGACGTCGCAGTCGGCTTCGTGATGATTGGGCGCTTAACTCAATTGTGGAACTGCAGGGTAGGTTGTTATCTGCATTAAAATGTACAACTTTAAAGGTAGTAAAAAATATGACCGTTTTTATGTCATTGATTTTAATTTTGCGAAGGTTTACTGAAATGGGCCTTCTTTCCATTTTAAAAGCCCATAACTTGGCCATATGTATTCCGATCTCGATATGGCATACCCTTATGGGCTTGTGGAATGATTATGTTGGTATCTGCATTAAAATATATAACTTTAAAGGTAGTAAAAAATATGACCGTTTTTATGTTATTGATTTTAATTTTGCGAAGGTTTACATCTTTAAAAGCCCATAACTTGGCCAAATGAACTCGGCTTTTGATATGGCATACCTTTATGGGCTTGTGGAATGATTATGTTGTTACCTGCATTAAAATATATATCTTTAAAATATATATATATATCTTTTGCGAAGAATAACTGGAATTGGCCTTCTTTTCATCTTTAAAAGCCCGAAACTTGGTGAAATGAACTCGGTTTTCGATATGGCATACCTTTATGGGCTTGTGGAATGATTGTGTTTTTATCTGCATTAAAATATATAACTTTAAAGGTAGTAAAAAATATGACCGTTTTTATGTCATTGATTTTAATTTTGCGAAGGTTTACTGAAATGGGCCTTCTTTCTATCTTTAAGGCCCATAACTTGGTCAAAAGGACTCGGATTTCGATATGGCATACCTCTATGGGCTTTTGGTATGATTATGTCGTTATCTGCATTAAAAAATATAACTTAAAGGTAGTACAAAATATGACCGTTTTTATGTCATTGATTTAAATTTTGCGAAGGTTTACTGAAATGGGCCTTCTTTACATCTTTAAAAGCCCATAACTTTGTCAAATGAACTCGGATTTTGATTAGCATACCTTTGTGGGCTTGTTAGATGATTTTGTTGTTATCTGTATTAAAATATATAACTTTAAAGGTAGTAAAAAATATGACCGTTTTTATGTCATTGATTTCAATTTTGCGAAGGTTTACTGAAATGGGCCTTCTTTCCATCTTTAAAAGCCCATAACTTGGTCGAAATGACTCGGATTTCGATATGGCATACCTCTTTGGGATTGTGGAAAGATTATGTTGTTATCTGCATTAAAATATATAACTTTAAATGAAGTAAAAAATATGAAGGTATATGAAGGTTTACTGAAATGGGCCTTCTTTACATCTTTAAAAGTCCATAACTTAGTCAAAAGGACTCGGATTTCGATATGGCATAGCTTTATGGGCTTGTGGAATGATTATGTTGTTATCTGCATTAAAATATATAACTTTAAAGGTAGTAAAAAATATGACCGTTTTATGTCATTTATTTTAATTTTGCGAAGGTTTACATCTTTAAAAGCCTATAACTTGGCCAAATGAACTCGGATTTCTATATGGTATACGTTTATGGGCTTGTGGAATGATTATGTTTTTATCTGCTTTAAAATATATAACTTAAAAAATTTTTTGAACTCGGATCTCGACATGGCATACCTTTATGGGCTTGTAAAATGATTTTGTTTTAATCTGTATTAAAATAACTTTAAAGGTAGTAAAAAATATTACCGTTTTTATGTCATTGATTTTAATTTTGCGAAGGTTTACTAAAATGGGCCTTATTTCCATCTTTGAAAGCCCATAACTTGTGCATGTTTATATCTGCATTAAAATATATAACTAGTATAGTAAAAAATATGACCGTTTTTATGTCATTGATTTTAATTTTGCGAGGGTTTACTGAAATGGGCCTTCTTTCCATTTTTAAAAGCCCATAACTTGGCCATATGAATTCGGATCTCGATATGGCATACCTTTATGGGCTTATGGAATGATTTTGTTGTTATCTGCGTTTGTTTGCGAAGGTTTACTGAAATGGGCCTTCGTTACATCTTTAAAAGCCCATAACTTGGTCAAATGAACTCGGAATTCAAAATGTATACGTTTATGGGCTTGTGGAATGATTATGTTCTTATATGCTTTAAAATATATAACTTTAAAGATTTTTAAACTCGGATCTCGACATGGCATACCTTTATGGGCTTGTGAATTGATTTTGTTTTAATCTGTATTAAAAAAACTTTAAAGAAATTAAAAAATATGACCGTTTTTATGTCATTGATTTTAATTTTGCGAAGGTTTACTGAAATGGGCCTTCTTTCCATCTTTAAAAGCCCATAACTTGGTCAAATGAACTCGGATCTCGATATGGGATACCTTTAGGGGTTTGAGGAATGATTTTGATGTTATCTGCATTTAAATATTTAACTTTAAAGGTAGTAAGAAATATGACCGTTTTTATGTCATTGATCTTAATTTTGCGAAGGTTTACTGAAATGGACCTTCTTTCAATCTTTAAAAGCCCATAACTTGGCCAAATGAACTCGGATTTCGATATGGCATACCTTTATGGGCTTGTGGAATGATTTTGTTGTTATCTGCATTAAAATATATACCCTTAAAGGTAGTAAAAAATATGACCTTTTTATGTCATTGATTTTAATTTTGCGAATGTTTACTGAAATGGGCCTTCTTTCCATCTTTAAAAGCCCATAACTTGGTCAAATGAACTCGGATTTCGATATGGCGTACCTTTATAGGCTTGTGGAATGATTACCCTGCAGTACGATTCAGCGCTTATTGACCACTCAATCACTGCAAAAAGATCATCACTGAGCGCACAATTTGTATGGAATTAAGTGCTGAATTAACATAGGCATGTCCTAGGGCTCATCAGTGCACAAAAACTAGCACGCATTGAGCGCTTTTTTGAGCACCCTTTTGAGCGCTTTTTTGAGCAGCAAAAAACCACACGTTCAGCACAAAGTTGAGCCCTCGATTTAGCAGCGGAAAAAGCACACAATCAGCACACGTTGAGCGCTCATTCGAGCAGCAAAAAAGCGCACATTCAGCACACGTTGAGCGCTTAGCAGCAAATAAAATTTCAGTTGTAATTTTTATTTTTATTTGTTTATTTTAAAATTTTATTTTAAATTTCCGATGCTATCGGGGTCGCTGGCACCTCCTCCTCAGCATCTGGTGCCTGCGTTGCCTTTTTTTTTGGTACAACTCAAGTTTTTTACGCACCCCATTGCCTTCAGCAGCGCCTTTTCGGGAGGCTTCGAGGGCTCGCCCAGAGCGATTGCAGCTAGTATTAGAAAAAAATTAGTTTTAAAAATAAAACGAGACGAGAATATAAACGAGTGGCCTAAAGTAATCGTTATTTGTGAGATTTATTTATAATAAAAGAAATGTTATCTTTGGCATTCAATGTAAAAATCCCAGAAGTCTTTTAAAAATTAAACTTACAAACAGTAGTTACTTTCAGTCTCAATAAAAACTTACTTAATAAGGCGCGGACGAAATTTGGGTAGTCTGAGCTTCTTCTTGTTTTGCCCCCCTCCAAGTTGTGGGACAGAAAAAGTTCCTCGGATAATATGCTTAAGATAGAACGACTTAGCCTTCCATTTTTTTATAGATTTACCATCAGCCTTGTCTAAAAATATAAGAAAATTAAAAAAATATCGAGAAGAAATTTGCAAACTTTTGTTTTCGGTCACTTGATTTATTTTATTTTGTTGTAATAAATTATTTATGTATTTTTTTTTTGTTTATTAAATCATTTATTTATTTTGCAGATGCAGAAAAAAATACCACTTTTCCAGGGACGGAAAATTAGAAATGTTTGAGATTTTTATTTAAATAGCCATGTTTGATAACTTACACAAAAATAAAAATTGTGCTTTAGTGTTATTAATACAAAAAAACATAAGTTATAAAAACAAACATCTCTTATTTTTGGTCCCTAGAAAATTAGCATTCAACAAGATTTTCAAATTTTTTCACAGATTCATTCATTTGTTTATTTATATGCATCATTTGTTGTTTTTCACGTCAAAAATTAATATTTTTCACAGCTATTTTTTTCCGCCACGTGTTTTTTTGGGAGTCTTGTATTTTCCATTTTTCTAATATACATTAACTTGTTTTTACTCTCACTGTTTAAAATAATATTGGTCTGCGACAGACTTACCTGGGAATCGTATAGGTATCACTTTTAAACCACTGGTTTATTTTATTTAACTACGTTAATTGCGGGCAATTCTTACTCCTTCCCATAAGTAAACGCAAGTGAAAAAGACGAAAAAAGTTCGCGTACCTTTCAGAAAAACAAAAAGCAACAACAACAAGTGTTCCGCTAATCCGTTGTTGTTTTTTTGGTATGTCCCGTTTGGTCTATGCATCTTGCACATAAAAGCAGGGTATTTATAGACATATCCGACTGTGCAAATCGTTATATAAAAATATATGTTTAAGACTTCACATATTAACAAGGAAGAACGCTATAGTCGAGTACCTCGACTATCAGATACCCGTTACTCAGAGGGAAATGGAGATATGCAAGCAGCAAAGCGAGATTAAAATGCGCCACCTACCGGCGGTAGACAGATTTAAGCGTTATGGGCGTTAGAGTGGGCGTGGCAAATTTATTTTTGGATCAATCGATAGGTATTGACGACACCAATACATTTCAGTTTCAGTTTCAGTTTTTTTATCTAGCATGCAAATTCTGGGCGTCACAGGTTTTCGCGGTTTGTGGGCGTTTAAGTGGGCGTGGCAAACTTTTTTTTAGGTCAATCGAGTAGGAGTTACAGTTTTGGGCGGTTTGTGGGCGTTAGAGTGGGCGTGGCAGTCTACTGAAACTGCGCTGCGTAAGAAGCTCAGGAATCTGTACGCCAAATCTCAATAGCCTAGCTCTCATAGTTTCCGAGATCTCAGCGTTCATTCGGACAGAAAGACGGACAGCCGGACAGACGGACAGCCGGACAGACGGACAGACGGACATGGCTAGATCGATTTGGCTAATGATCCTGATCAAGAATATATATACTTTATGGGGTCGGAAACGCTTCCTTCTGCCTGTTACATACTTTCCGACGAATCTAGTATACCCTTTTACTCTACGGGTATAATAAATAATATTAATAAACATATACATTTTTTTAAGAAATACAAATAATTTAAAACCCAAACATATTATTTTAATTGGTTGTTTTAACATTTACGAAAAAATGTCACATTATTCAAAAGGCAAGGGTGCACAAAAGTCTAGCTATTTTAATTGCTGGGCCTCCTTCTCTTTGCCACCGTTCCGCTCAGCTCAGCCGGCGTCGCTGGCTGCTCTGCCGACGTCGCAGTCGGCTTCGTGATGATTGGGCGCTTAACTCAATTGTGGAACTGCAGGGTAGGTTGTCATCTGCATTAAAATGTACAACTTTAAAGGTAGTAAAAAATATGACCGTTTTTATGTCATTGATTTTAATTTTGCGAAGGTTTACTGAAATGGGCCTTCTTTCCATCTTTAAAAGCCCATAACTTGGCCATATGAATTCCGATCTCGATATGGCATACCTTTATGGGCTTGTGGAATGATTATGTTGGTATCTGCATTAAAATATATAACTTTAAAGGTAGTAAAAAATATGACCGTTATTATGTCATTGATTTTAATTTTGCGAAGGTTTACATTTTTAAAAGCCCATAACTTGGCCAAATGAACTCGGATTTTGATATGGCATACCTTTATGGGCTTGTGGAATGATTATGTTGTTATCTGCATTAAAATATATAACTTTAAAGGTAGTAAAAAATATGACCTTTTTTATGTCATTGATTTTAATTTTGCGAAGGTTTACTGAAATGGGCCTTCTTTACATCTTTAAAAGCCCATAACTTGGTCAAATGAACTCGGATTTTGATATGGCATACCTTTGTGGGCTTGTTGAATGATTATGTTGTTATCTGTATTAAAAAAAAATAACTCTAAAGGTAGAAAAAAATATGACCGTTTTTATGTCATTGATTTCAATTTTGCGAAGGTTTACTGAAATGGGCCTTCTTTCCATCTTTAAAAGCCCATAACTTGGTCGAAATGACTCGGATTTCGATATGGCATACCTCTTTGGGATTGTGGAATGATTATGTTGTTATCTGCATTAAAATATATAACTTTAAATGAAGTAAAACATATGACGGTATATGAAGGTTTACTGAAATGGGTCTTCTTTACATCTTTAAAAGTCCATAACTTAGTCAAAAGGACTCGGATTTCGATATGGCATACCTTTATGGGCTTGTGGAATGATTATGTTGTTATCTGCATTAAAATATATAACTTTAAAGGTAGTAAAAAATATGACCGTTTTTATGTCATTGATTTTAATTTTGCGAAGGTTTACTGAAATGGGCCTTCTTTACATCTTTAAAAGCCCATAACTTGGTCAAATGAACTCGGATTTTGATATGGCATACCTTTGTGGGCTTGTTGAATGATTATGTTGTTATCTGTATTAAAAAAAAATAACTTTAAAGGTAGAAAAAAATATGACCGTTTTTATGTCATTGATTTCAATTTTGCGAAGGTTTACTGAAATGGGCCTTCTTTCCATCTTTAAAAGCCCATAACTTGGTCGAAATGACTCGGATTTCGATATGACATACCTCTTTGGGATTGTGGAATGATTATGTTGTTATCTGCATTAAAATATATAACTTTAAATGAAGTAAAAAATATGACGGTATATGAAGGTTTACTGAAATGGGTCTTCTTTACATCTTTAAAAGTCCATAACTTAGTCAAAAGGACTCGGATTTCGATATGGCATACCTTTATGGGCTTGTGGAATGATTATGTTGTTATCTGCATTAAAAAATATTTCTTTAATGGTAGTTAATAATTTGACCGTTTTTATGTCTTGATTTTAATTTTGCGAAGTTTTACTGAAATGGGCCTTCTTTCCATCTTTAAAAGCCCATAACTTGGCCAAATGAACTCGGATTTCGATATGGCATACCTTTATGGGCTTGTGGAATGATTATGTTGTTATCTGCATAAAAATATATATCTTTAATATATATATATATATCTTTTGCGAAAAATAACTGGAATTGACCTTCTTTTCATCTTTAAAAGCCCATAACTTGGTGAAATGAACTCGGATCTCGATAGGGCATACCTTTAGGGGCTTGTGGAATGATTATGTTCTTATCTGCATTAAAATATATATCTTTAAAGGTAGTAAAAAATATACCCGTTTCTATGTCTTGATTTTAATTTTTCGAAGGTTAACCGAAATTGGCCTTCTTTCCATCTTTAAAAGCCCATAACTTGGTCAAATGAACTCGGATTTCGATATGGCATACCTTTACGGGCTTGTGGAATGATTGTGTTTTTATTAGCATTAAAATATATTACTTTAAAGGTAGTAAAAAATATGACCGTTTTTATGTCATTGATTTTAATTTTGCGAAGGTTTACTGAAATGGGCCTTCTTTCCATCTTTAAGGCCCATAACTTGGTCAAAAGGACTCGGATTTCGATATGGCACACCTCTATGGGCTTTTGGTATGTATATGTTGTTATCTGCATTAAAAAATATAACTTTAAAGGTAGTAAAAAATATGACCGTTTTTATGTCACTGATTTAAATTTTGCGAAGTTTTACAGAAATGGGCCTTCTTTACATCTTTAAAAGCCCATAACTTGGTCGAAATGACTCGGATTTCGATATGTCATACCTCTTTGGGATTGTGGAATGATTATGTTGTTATCTGCATTAAAATATATAACTTTAAATGAAGTAAAAAATATGACGGTATATGAAGGTTTACTGAAATGGGTCTTCTTTACATATTTAAAAGTCCATAACTTAGTCAAAAGGACTCGGATTTCGATATGGCATACCTTTATGGGCTTGTGGAATGATTATGTTGTTATCTGCATTAAAAAATATTTCTTTAAAGGTAGTTAATAATATGACCGTTTTTATGTCTTGATTTTAATTTTGCGAAGTTTACTGAAATGGGCCTTCTTTCCATCTTTAAAAGCCCATAACTTGGTCAAATGAACTCGGATTTCGATATGGCATACCTTTATGGGCTTGTGGAATGATTGTGTTTTTATTAGCATTTAAATATATTACTTTAAAGGTAGTAAAAAATATGACCGTTTTTATGTCATTGATTTTAATTTTGCGAAGGTTTACTGAAATGGGCTTTCTTTCCATCTTTAAGGCCCATAACTTGGTCAAAAGGACTCGGATTTCGATATGGCACACCTCTATGGGCTTTTGGTATGAATATGTTGTTATCTGCATTAAAAAATATAACTTTAAAGGTAGTAAAAAATATGACCGTTTTTATGTCATTGATTTAAATTTTGCGAAGTTTTACAGAAATGGGCCTTCTTTACATCTTTAAAAGCCCATAAATTGGTCAAATGGACTCGAATTTCGATATGGCATACCTTTATGGGCTTGTGGAATGATTATGTTGTTATCTGTATTAAAATATATAACTTTAAAGGTAGTAAAAAATATGACCGTTTTTATGTCATTGATTTTAATTTTGCGAAGGTTTACTGAAATTGGCCTTCTTTCCATCTTTAAAAGCCCATAACTTGGTCAAATTAACTCGGATTTCGATATGGCATACCTTTATGGAATGATTATGTTTTTATCTGCATTAAAATATATATCTTTAAAATATATATATATATCTTTTGCGAAGAATAACTGGAATTGGCCTTCTTTTCATCTTTAAAAGCCCATAACTTGGTGAAATTAACTCGGATGTCGATATGGCATACCTTTAGGGGCTTGTGGAAATATTATGTTGTTATCTGCATTAAAATATATATCTTTAAAGGTAGTAAAAAATATGACCGTTTCTATGTCTTGATTTTAATTTTTCGAAGGTTAACCGAAATTGGCCTTCTTTCCATCTTTAAAAGCCCATAACTTGGTCAAATGAACTCGGATTTCGATATGGCATACCTTTACGGGCTTGTTGGATGATTTTGTTGTTATCTGTATTAAAATATATATCTTTAAAAATAGTAAAAAATATGACCGTTTTTATGTCATTGATTTTAATTTTGCGAAGGTTTACTGAAATGGGCCTTATTTCCATCTTTAAAAGCCCATAACTTGGTCAAATGAACTCGGATTTCGATATGGCATACCTTTATATGCTTGTGGAATGATTGTGTTTTTATTAGCATTAAAATATATTACTTTAAAGGTAGTAAAAAATATGACCGTTTTTATGCGAAGGTTTACTGAAATGGGCCTTATTTCCATCTTTAAAAGCCCATAACTTGGTCAAATGAACTCGGATTTCTATATGGCATACCTTTATAGGCTTGTGGAATGATTTTGTTGTTATCTGCATTAAAATATATAACTTTAAAGGTAGTAAAAAATATGACCGTTTTTATGTTATTGATTTTTATTTTGCGAAGGTTCACAGAAATGGGCCTTCTTTCCATCTTTAAAAGCCCATAACTTGGTCAAATGAACTCGGATTTCGATATGGCATACCTTTATAAGCTTGTGGAATGATTATGTTGTTATCTGCATTAAAATATATAACTTTAAGGGAAGTAAAAAATATGACCGTTTTTATGTCATTGATTTTAATTTTGAGAAGGTTTACTGAAATGGGCCTTCTTTCCATCTTTAAAAGCCCATAACTTGGTGAAATGAACTCGGATCTCGATAGGGCATACCTTTAGGGGCTTGTGGAATGATTATGTTCTTATCTGCATTAAAATATATATCTTTAAAGGTAGTAAAAAATATACCCGTTTCTATGTCTTGATTTGAATTTTTCGAAGGTTAACCGAAATTGGCCTTCTTTCCATCTTTAAAAGCCCATAACTTGGTCAAATGAACTCGGATTTCGATATGGCATACCTTTACGGGCTTGTGGAATGATTGTGTTTTTATTAGCATTAAAATATATTACTTTAAAGGTAGTAAAAAATATGACCGTTTTTATGTCATTGATTTTAATTTTGCGAAGGTTTACTGAAATGGGCCTTCTTTCCATCTTTAAGGCCCATAACTTGGTCAAAAGGACTCGGATTTCGATATGGCACACCTCTATGGGCTTTTGGTATGAATATGTTGTTATCTGCATTAAAAAATATAACTTTAAAGGTAGTAAAAACAAGGAAGAACGCTATAGTCGAGTACCTCGACTATCAGATACCCGTTACTCAAAGGGAAATGGAGATATGCAAGCAGCAAAGCGAAATTAAAATGCGCCACCTACCGGCGGTAGACAGATTTAAGCGTTATGGGCGTTAGAGTGGGCGTGGCAAATTTATTTTTGGATCAATCGATAGGTATTGACGACACCAATACATTTCAGTTCAAATTTTTCATCTAGCATCCAAATTGTGGGCGTCACAGGTTTTCGCGGTTTGTGGGCGTTTAAGTGGGCGTGGCAAACTTTTTTTTAGGTCAATCGATAGGTATTGATGAGAACAATACATTTCAGTTAAAATTTTTTATCTAGCATCAAAACTGTAGGAGTTTCAGTTTTGGGCGGTTTGTGGGCGTTAGAGTGGGCGTGGCAGTCTACTGAAACAAACTTGCGCTGCGTAAGAAGCTCAGGAATCTGTACGCCAAATCTCAATAGCCTAACTCTCATAGTTTCCGAGATCTCAGCGTTCATCCGGACAGACAGACGGACAGACGGACAGACGGACAGACGGACATGGCTAGATCGACTCGGCTAGTGATCCTGATCAAGAATATATATACTTTATGGGGTCGGAAACGCTTCCTTCTGCCTGTTACATACTTTCCGACGAATCTAGTATACCCTTTTACTCTACGAGTAACGGGTATAAATATGACCGTTTTTATGTCATTGATTTAAATTTTGCGAAGTTTTACAGAAATGGGCCTTCTTTACATCTTTAAAAGCCCATAACTTGGTCGAAATGACTCGGATTTCGATATGTCATACCTCTTTGGGATTGTGGAATGATTATGTTGTTATCTGCATTAAAATATATAACTTTAAATGAAGTAAAAAATATGACGGTATATGAAGGTTTACTGAAATGGGTCTTCTTTACATATTTAAAAGTCCATAACTTAGTCAAAAGGACTCGGATTTCGATATGGCATACCTTTATGGGCTTGTGGAATGATTATGTTGTTATCTGCATTAAAAAATATTTCTTTAAAGGTAGTTAATAATATTACCGTTTTTATGTCTTGATTTTAATTTTGCGAAGTTTACTGAAATGGGCCTTCTTTCCATCTTTAAAAGCCCATAACTTGGCTAAATGAACTCGGATTTCGATATGGCATACCTTTATGGGCTTGTGGAATGATTATGTTGTTATCTGCATTAAAATATATATCTTTAAGATATATATATATATCTTTTGCGAAAAATAACTGGAATTGACCTTCTTTTCATCTTTAAAAGCCCATAACTTGGTGAAATGAACTCGGATCTCGATACGGCATACCTTTAGGGGCTTGTGGAATGATTATGTTCTTATCTGCATTAAAATATATATCTTTAAAGGTAGTAAAAAATATACCCGTTTCTATGTCTTGATTTTAATTTTTCGAAGGTTAACCGAAATTGGCCTTTTTTCCATCTTTAAAAGCCCATAACTTGGTCAAATGAACTCGGATTTCGATATGGCATACCTTTATAGGCTTGTGGAATGATTGTGTTTTTATTAGCATTAAAATATATTACTTTAAAGGTAGTAAAAAATATGACCGTTTTTATGTCATTGATTTTAATTTTGCGAAGGTTTACTGAAATGGGCTTTCTTTCCATCTTTAAGGCCCATAACTTGGTCAAAAGGACTCGGATTTCGATATGGCACACCTCTATGGGCTTTTGGTATGAATATGTTGTTATCTGCATTAAAAAATATAACTTTAAAGGTAGTAAAAAATATGATCGTTTTTATGTCATTGATTTAAATTTTGCGAAGTTTTACAGAAATGGGCCTTCTTTACATCTTTAAAAGCCCATAAATTGGTCAAATGGACTCGAATTTCGATATGGCATACCTTTATGGGCTTGTGGAATGATTATGTTGTTATCTGTATTAAAATATATAACTTTAAAGGTAGTAAAAAATATGACCGTTTTTATGTCATTGATTTCAATTTTGCGAAGGTTTACTGAAATTGGCCTTCTTTCCATCTTTAAAAGCCCATAACTTGGTCAAATGAACTCGGATTTCGATATGGCATACCTTTATGAAATGATTATGTTTTTATCTGCATTAAAATTAATATCTTTAAAATTTATATATATATCTTTTGCGAAGAATAACTGGAATTGGCCTTCTTTTCATCTTTAAAAGCCCATAACTTGGTGAAATTAACTCGGATGTCGATATGGCATACCT
The DNA here is from genome assembly GCF_043229965.1 of Drosophila suzukii. NCBI lineage: Eukaryota > Metazoa > Arthropoda > Insecta > Diptera > Drosophilidae > Drosophila > Drosophila suzukii. Next base: position 2,285,268 of record NW_027255940.1, on the reverse strand, counting down.
TTAGGGGATTGTGGAAATATTATGTTGTTATCTGCATTAAAATATATATCTTTAAAGGTAGTAAAAAATATGACCGTTTCTATGTCTTGATTTTAATTTTTCGAAGGTTAACCGAAATTGGCCTTCTTTCCATCTTTAAAAGCCCATAACTTGGTCAAATGAACTCGGATTTCGATATGGCATACCTTTACGGGCTTGTTGGATGATTTTGTTGTTATCTGTATTAAAATATATATCTTTAAAGGTAGTAAAAAATATGACCGTTTTTATGTCATTGATTTTAATTTTGCGAAGGTTTACTGAAATGCGCCTTATTTCCATCTTTAAAAGCCCATAACTTGGTCAAATGAACTCGGATTTCGATATGGCATACCTTTATATGCTTGTGGAATGATTGTGTTTTTATTAGCATTAAAATATATTACTTTAAAGGTAGTAAAAAATATGACCGTTTTTATGTCATTGATTTTAATTTTGCGAAGGTTTACTGAAATGGGCCTTCTTTCCATCTTTAAGGCCCATAACTTGGTCAAATGAACTCGGATTTCTATATGGCATACATTTATAGGCTTGTGGAATGATTTTGTTGTTATCTGCATTAAAATATATAACTTTAAAGGTAGTAAAAAATATGACCGTTTTTATGTCATTGATTTAAATTTTGCGAAGTTTTACAGAAATGGGCCTTCTTTACATCTTTAAAAGCCCATAACTTGGTCAAATAAACTCGGATTTCGATATGGCATACCTTTATAGGCTTGTGGAATGATTATGTTAAAAAATATATAACTGTAAAGGTAGTAAAAAATATGACCGTTTTTATGTCATTGATTTTAATTTTGCGAAGGTTTACTGAAATGGGCCTTCTTTCCATCTTTAAGGCCCATAACTTGGTCAAAAGGACTCGGATTTCGATATGGCATACCTCTATGGGCTCTTGGTATGATTATGTTGTTATATGTATTAAAATATATAACTTTAAAGGTAGTAAAAAATATGACCGTTTTTATGTCATTGATTTCAATTTTGCGAAGGTTTACTGAAATTGGCCTTCTTTCCATCTTTAAAAGCCCATAAATTGGTCAAATGAACTCGGATTTCGATATGGCATACCTTTACGGGCTTGTGGAATGATTATGTTTTAATTAGCATTAAAATATATTACTTTAAAGGTAGTAAAAAATATGACCGTTTTTATGTAATTGATTTTAATTTTGCGAAGGTTTACTGAAATGGGCCTTATTTCCATCTTTAAAAGCCCATAACTTGGTCAAATGAACTCGGATTTCGATATGGCATACCTTTATGGGCTTGTGGAATGATTATGTTGTTATCTGCATTAAAATATATAACTTTAAGGGAAGTAAAAAATATGACCGTTTTTATGTTATTGATTTTTATTTTGCGAAGGTTCACAGAAATGGGCCTTCTTTCCTTCTTTAAAAGCCCATAACTTGGTCAAATGAACTCGGATTTCGATATGGCATACCTTTATGGGCTTGTGGAATGATTATGTTGTTATCTGCATTAAAATATATAACTTTAAGGGAAGTAAAAAATATGACCGTTTTTATGTCATTGATTTTAATTTTGAGAAGGTTTACTGAAATGGGCCTTCTTTCCATCTTTAAAAGCCCATAACCTGGTCAAATGAACTCGGATTTTTATATGGCATACCTTTATGGGCTTGTGGAATGATTACGTTGTTATCTTCATTAAAATATATTTCTCTTAAGGTAGTAAAAAATATGACCGTTTTTATGTCTTGATTTTAATTTTGCGAAGGTTAACTGAAATTGGCCTTCTTTCCATCTTTAAAAGCCCATAACTTGGTCAAATGAACTCGGATTTCGATATGGCATACCTTTATGGGCTTGTGGAATGATTGTGTTTTTATTAGCATTAAAATATATTACTTAAAAGGTAGTAAAAAATATGACCGTTTTTATGTCATTGATTTTCATTTTGCGAAGGTTTACTGAAATGGGCCTTCTTTCCATCTTTAAGGCCCATAACTTGGTCAAAAGGACTCGGATTTCGATATGGCACACCTCTATGGGCTTTTGGTATGATTATGTTGTTATCTGCATTAAAAAATATAACTTTAAAGGTAGTAAAAAATATGACCGTTTTTATGTCATTGATTTAAATTTTGCGAAGTTTTACAGAAATGGGCCTTCTTTACATCTTTAAAAGCCCATAACTTGGTCAAATGAACTCGAATTTCGATATGGCATACCTTTATGGGCTTGTGAAATGATTATGTTGTTATCTGTATTAAAATATATAACTTTAAAGGTAGTAAGAAATATGACCCTTTTTATGTCATTGATTTCAATTTTGCGAAGGTTTACTGAAATTGGCCTTCTTTCCATCTTTAAAAGCCCATAACTTGGTCAAATGAACTCGGATTTCGATATGGCATACCTTTATGGAATGATTATGTTTTTATCTGCATTAAAATATATATCTTTAAAATATATATATATATATCTTTTGCGAAGAATAACTGGAATTGGCCTTCTTTTCATCTTTAAAAGCCCATAGCTTGGTCAAATAAACTCGGATTTCGATATGGCATACCTTTATAGGCTTGTGGAATGATTATGTTAAAAAATATATAACTGTAAAGGTAGTAAAAAATATGACCGTTTTTATGTCATTGATTTTATTTTTGCGAAGGTTTACGGAAATGGGCCTCCTTTCCATCTTTAAGGCCCATTACTTGGTCAAAAGGACTCGGATTTCGATATGGCATACCTCTATGGGCTCTTGGTATGATTATGTTGTTATATGTATTAAAATATATAACTTTAAAGGTAGTAAAAAATATGACCGTTTTTATGTCATTGATTTCAATTTTGCGAAGGTTTACTGAAATTGGCCTTCTTTCCATCTTTAAAAGGCCATAACATGGTCAAATGAACTCGGATTTCGATATGGCATACCTTTATGGGCTTGTGGAATGATTATGTTTTTATTAGCATTAAAATATATTACTTTAAAGGTAGTAAAAAATATGACCGTTTTTATGTCATTGATTTTAATTTTGCGAAGGTTTACTGAAATGGGCCTTATTTCCATCTTTAAAAGCCCATAACTTGGTCAAATGAACTCGGATTTTGATATGGCATACCTTTGTGGGCTTGTTGGATGATTTTGTTGTTATCTGTATTAAAATATATAACTTTAAAGGTAGTAAAAAATATGACCGTTTTTATGTCATTGATTTCAATTTTGCGAAGGTTTACTGAAATGGGCCTTCTTTCCATCTTTAAAAGCCCATAGCTTGGTCGAAATGACTCGGATTTCGATATGGCATATCTCTTTGGGATTGTGGAATGATTATGTTGTTATCTGCATTAAAATATATAACTTTAAATGTAGTAAAAAATATGACGGTTTTTATGTCATTGACTTTAATTTTGCGAAGGTTTACTGAAATGGGCCTTCTTTACATCTTTAAAAGTCCATAACTTGGTCAAATGAACTCGGATTTCGATATGGCATACCTTTATGGGCTTGTGGAATGATTATGTTGTTATCTGCATTAAAATATATTTCTTTAAAGGTAGTAAAAAATATGACCGTTTTTATGTCTCGATTTTAATTTTGCGAGGGTTTACTGAAATTGGGATTTTTTCCATCTTTAAAAGCCCATAACTTGGTCAAATGAACTCGGATTTCGATATGGCATACCTTTATGGGATTGTGGAATGATTATGTTGTTATCTGCATTAAAATATATATATATATAAAATATATAAATATATAGACCGTTTTTATGCCTTGATTTTAATTTTGCGAAGGTTAACTGAAATTGGCCTTCTTTACATCTTTAAAAGCCCATAACTTGGTCAAATGAACTCGGATTTCGATATGGCATACCTTTATAGGCTTGTGGAATGATTATGTTGTTATCTGCATTAAAATTTATAACTTTAAAGGTAGTAAAAAATATGACCGTTTTTATGTCATTGACTTTAATTTTGCGAAGGTTCACAGAAATGGGCCTTCTTTCCAACTTTAAAAGCCCATAACTTGGTCAAATGAACTCGGATTTCGATATGGCATACCTTTATGGGCTTGTGGAGTGATAATGTTGTTATCTGCATTAAAATATATAACTTTAAGGGTAGTAAAAAATATGACCGTTTTTATGTCATTGATTTGAATTTTGAGAAGGTTTACAGAAATGGGCCTTCTTTACATCTATAAAGGCCCATAACTTGGTCAAATGAACTCGAATTTCGATATGGCATACCTTTATGGGCTTGTGGAATGATTATGTTGTTATCTGTATTAAAATATATCTCTTTAAAGGTAGTAAAAAATATGACCGTTCTTATGTCTTCATTTTGCAGAGGTTTACTGAAATGGGCCTTCCATTTTTAAAAGCCCATAACTTGGTCAAATGAACTCGGATTTCGATATGGCATACCTTTAGGGGCTTGTGGAATGATTTTGTTGTTATCTGCATTAAAATATTAAACTTTAAAGGTAGTAAAAAATATGACCGTTTTTATGTCATTGATTTTAATTTTGCGAAGGTTTACTGAAATGGGCCTTCCATCTTTAAAAGCCCATAACTTGGTCAAATGAACTCGGATCTTGATATGGCATACCTTTAGAGGCTTGTGGAATGATTTTGTTGTTATCTGCATTAAAAGATATAACTTTAAGGGTAGTAAAAAATATGACCGTTTTTATGTCATTGATTTTAATTTTGAGAAGGTTTACTGAAATGGGCCTTCTTTCCATCTTTAAAAGCCCATAACCTAGTCAAATGTACTCGGATTTCGATATGGCATACCTTTATGGGCTTGTGGAATGATTATGTTGTTATCTGCATTAAAATATATCTCTTTAAAGGTAGTAAAAAATATGACCGTTCTTATGTCTTGATTTTAATTTTGCAAAGGTTTACTGAAATGTAGTACAAAATATGACGGTTTTTATGTCATTGACTTTAATTTTGCGAAGGTTTACTGAAATGGGCCTTCCTTACATCTTTAAAAGTCCATAACTTAGTCAAAAGGACTCGGATTTCGGTATGGCATACCTCTTTGGGCTTGTGGAATGATTATGTTGTTATCTGCATTAAAATATATTTCTTTAAAGGTAGTTAATAATATGACCGTTTTTATGTCTTGATTTTAATTTTGCGAAGGTTAACTGAAATGGGCCTTCTTTACATCTTTAAAAGCCCATAACTTGGTCAAATGAACTCGGATTTCGATATGGCATACCTTTATAGGCTTGTGGAATGATTATGTTGTTATCTGCATTAAAATATATAACTTTAAAGGTAGTAAAAATGGCATACGATATGGCATACCTTTATGGGCTTGTGGAGTGATAATGTTGTTATCTGCATTAAAATATATAACTTTAAGGGTAGTAAAAAATATGACCGTTTTTATGTCATTGATTTGAATTTTGAGAAGGTTTACAGAAATGGGCCTTCTTTACATCTTTAAAGGCCCATAACTTGGTCAAATGAACTCGAATTTCGATATGGCATACCTTTATGGGCTTGTGGAATGATTATGTTGTTATCTGTATTAAAATATATCTCTTTAAAGGTAGTAAAAAATATGACCGTTCTTATGTCTTCATTTTGCAGAGGTTTACTGAAATGGGCCTTCCATTTTTAAAAGCCCATAACTTGGTCAAATGAACTCGGATTTCGATATGGCATACCTTTAGGGGCTTGTGGAATGATTTTGTTGTTATCTGCATTAAAATATTAAACTTTAAAGGTAGTAAAAAATATGACCGTTTTTATGTCATTGATTTTAATTTTGCGAAGGTTTACTGAAATTGGCCTTCCATCTTTAAAAGCCCATAACTTGGTCAAATGAACTCGGATCTTGATATGGCATACCTTTAGAGGCTTGTGGAATGATTTTGTTGTTATCTGCATTAAAAGATATAACTTTAAGGGTAGTAAAAAATATGACCGTTTTTATGTCATTGATTTTAATTTTGAGAAGGTTTACTGAAATGGGCCTTCTTTCCATCTTTAAAAGCCCATAACCTAGTCAAATGTACTCGGATTTCGATATGGCATACCTTTATGGGCTTGTGGAATGATTATGTTGTTATCTGCATTAAAATATATCTCTTTAAAGGTAGTAAAAAATATGACCGTTCTTATGTCTTGATTTTAATTTTGCAAAGGTTTACTGAAATGTAGTACAAAATATGACGGTTTTTATGTCATTGACTTTAATTTTGCGAAGGTTTACTGAAATGGGCCTTCCTTACATCTTTAAAAGTCCATAACTTAGTCAAAAGGACTCGGATTTCGGTATGGCATACCTCTTTGGGCTTGTGGAATGATTATGTTGTTATCTGCATTAAAATATATTTCTTTAAAGGTAGTTAATAATATGACCGTTTTTATGTCTTGATTTTAATTTTGCGAAGGTTAACTGAAATTGGCCTTCTTTACATCTTTAAAAGCCCATAACTTGGTCAAATGAACTCGGATTTCGATATGGCATACCTTTATAGGCTTGTGGAATGATTATGTTGTTATCTGCATTAAAATATATAACTTTAAAGGTAGTAAAAAATATGACCGTTTTTATGTCATTGACTTTAATTTTGCGAAGGTTTACTGAAATGGGCCTTCTTTCCATCTTTAAAAGCCCATAACTTGGTCAAATGAACTCGGATTTCGATATGGCATACCTTTATAGGCTTCTGGAATGATTATGTTGTTATCTGCATTAAAATATATAACTTTAAAGGTAGTAAAAAATGTGACAGTTTTTATGTTATTTATTTTTATTTTGCGAAGGTTCACAGAAATGGGCCTTCTTTCCATCTTTAAAAGCCCATAACTTGGTCAAATGAACTCGGATTTCGATATGGCATACCTTTATGGGCTTGTGGAATGATTATGTTGTTATCTGCATTAAAATATATAACTTTAAGGGTAGTAAAAAATATGACCGTTTTTATGTCATTGATTTGAATTTTGAGAAGGTTTACAGAAATGGGCCTTCTTTACATCTTTAAAGGCCCATAACTTGGTCAAATGAACTCGAATTTCGATATGGCATACCTTTATGGGCTTGTGGAATGATTATGTTGTTATCTGTATTAAAATATATAACTTTAAAGGTAGTAAAAAATATGACCGTTTTTATGTCATTGATTTCAATTTTGCGAAGGTTTACTGAAATTGGCCTTCTTTCCATCTTTAAAAGCCCATAACTTGGTCAACTGAACTCGGATTTCGATATGGCATACCATTATGGGATTGTGGAATGATTATGTTGTTATCTGCATTAAAATATATCTCTTTAAAGGTAGTAAAAAATATGACCGTTCTTATGTCTTCATTTTGCAGAGGTTTACTGAAATGGGCCTTCCATTTTTAAAAGCCCATAACTTGGTCAAATGAACTCGGATTTCGATATGGCATACCTTTAGGGGCTTGTGGAATGATTTTGTTGTTATCTGCATTAAAATATATCTCTTTAAAGGTAGTAAAAAATATGACCGTTCTTATGTCTTGATTTTAATTTTGCAAAGGTTTACTGAAATGTAGTACAAAATATGACGGTTTTTATGTCATTGACTTTAATTTTGCGAAGGTTTACTGAAATGGGCCTTCCTTACATCTTTAAAAGTCCATAACTTAGTCAAAAGGACTCGGATTTCGGTATGGCATACCTCTTTGGGCTTGTGGAATGATTATGTTGTTATCTGCATTAAAATATATTTCTTTAAAGGTAGTTAATAATATGACCGTTTTTATGTCTTGATTTTAATTTTGCGAAGGTTAACTGAAATGGGCCTTCTTTACATCTTTAAAAGCCCATAACTTGGTCAAATGAACTCGGATTTCGATATGGCATACCTTTATAGGCTTGTGGAATGATTATGTTGTTATCTGCATTAAAATATATAACTTTAAAGGTAGTAAAAATGGCATACGATATGGCATACCTTTATGGGCTTGTGGAGTGATAATGTTGTTATCTGCATTAAAATATATAACTTTAAGGGTAGTAAAAAATATGACCGTTTTTATGTCATTGATTTGAATTTTGAGAAGGTTTACAGAAATGGGCCTTCTTTACATCTTTAAAGGCCCATAACTTGGTCAAATGAACTCGAATTTCGATATGGCATACCTTTATGGGCTTGTGGAATGATTATGTTGTTATCTGTATTAAAATATATCTCTTTAAAGGTAGTAAAAAATATGACCGTTCTTATGTCTTCATTTTGCAGAGGTTTACTGAAATGGGCCTTCCATTTTTAAAAGCCCATAACTTGGTCAAATGAACTCGGATTTCGATATGGCATACCTTTAGGGGCTTGTGGAATGATTTTGTTGTTATCTGCATTAAAATATTAAACTTTAAAGGTAGTAAAAAATATGACCGTTTTTATGTCATTGATTTTAATTTTGCGAAGGTTTACTGAAATGGGCCTTCCATCTTTAAAAGCCCATAACTTGGTCAAATGAACTCGGATCTTGATATGGCATACCTTTAGAGGCTTGTGGAATGATTTTGTTGTTATCTGCATTAAAAGATATAACTTTAAGGGTAGTAAAAAATATGACCGTTTTTATGTCATTGATTTTAATTTTGAGAAGGTTTACTGAAATGGGCCTTCTTTCCATCTTTAAAAGCCCATAACCTAGTCAAATGTACTCGGATTTCGATATGGCATACCTTTATGGGCTTGTGGAATGATTATGTTGTTATCTGCATTAAAATATATCTCTTTAAAGGTAGTAAAAAATATGACCGTTCTTATGTCTTGATTTTAATTTTGCAAAGGTTTACTGAAATGTAGTACAAAATATGACGGTTTTTATGTCATTGACTTTAATTTTGCGAAGGTTTACTGAAATGGGCCTTCCTTACATCTTTAAAAGTCCATAACTTAGTCAAAAGGACTCGGATTTCGGTATGGCATACCTCTTTGGGCTTGTGGAATGATTATGTTGTTATCTGCATTAAAATATATTTCTTTAAAGGTAGTTAATAATATGACCGTTTTTATGTCTTGATTTTAATTTTGCGAAGGTTAACTGAAATTGGCCTTCTTTACATCTTTAAAAGCCCATAACTTGGTCAAATGAACTCGGATTTCGATATGGCATACCTTTATAGGCTTGTGGAATGATTATGTTGTTATCTGCATTAAAATATATAACTTTAAAGGTAGTAAAAAATATGACCGTTTTTATGTCATTGACTTTAATTTTGCGAAGGTTTACTGAAATGGGCCTTCTTTCCATCTTTAAAAGCCCATAACTTGGTCAAATGAACTCGGATTTCGATATGGCATACCTTTATAGGCTTCTGGAATGATTATGTTGTTATCTGCATTAAAATATATAACTTTAAAGGTAGTAAAAAATGTGACAGTTTTTATGTTATTTATTTTTATTTTGCGAAGGTTCACAGAAATGGGCCTTCTTTCCATCTTTAAAAGCCCATAACTTGGTCAAATGAACTCGGATTTCGATATGGCATACCTTTATGGGCTTGTGGAATGATTATGTTGTTATCTGCATTAAAATATATAACTTTAAGGGTAGTAAAAAATATGACCGTTTTTATGTCATTGATTTGAATTTTGAGAAGGTTTACAGAAATGGGCCTTCTTTACATCTTTAAAGGCCCATAACTTGGTCAAATGAACTCGAATTTCGATATGGCATACCTTTATGGGCTTGTGGAATGATTATGTTGTTATCTGTATTAAAATATATAACTTTAAAGGTAGTAAAAAATATGACCGTTTTTATGTCATTGATTTCAATTTTGCGAAGGTTTACTGAAATTGGCCTTCTTTCCATCTTTAAAAGCCCATAACTTGGTCAACTGAACTCGGATTTCGATATGGCATACCATTATGGGATTGTGGAATGATTATGTTGTTATCTGCATTAAAATATATCTCTTTAAAGGTAGTAAAAAATATGACCGTTCTTATGTCTTCATTTTGCAGAGGTTTACTGAAATGGGCCTTCCATTTTTAAAAGCCCATAACTTGGTCAAATGAACTCGGATTTCGATATGGCATACCTTTAGGGGCTTGTGGAATGATTTTGTTGTTATCTGCATTAAAATATTAAACTTTAAAGGTAGTAAAAAATATGACCGTTTTTATGTCATTGATTTTAATTTTGCGAAGGTTTACTGAAATGGGCCTTCCATCTTTAAAAGCCCATAACTTGGTCAAATGAACTCGGATCTCGATATGGCATACCTTTAGAGGCTTGTGGAATGATTTTGTTGTTATCTGCATTAAAAGATATAACTTTAAAGGTAGTAAAAAATATGACCGTTTTTATGTCATTGATTTTTATTTTGCGAAGGTTTACTGAAATGGGCCTTCTTTCCATCTTTAAAAGCCCATAACTTGGTCAAATGAACTCGGATTTGGATAAGGCATACCTTTATGGGCTCGTGGAATGATTATGTTGTTATCTGCATTAAAATATATAACTTTCAAGGTAGTAAAAAATATGACCGTTTTTATGTCATTGACTTTAATTTTGCGAAGGTTTACTGAAATGGGCCTTCTTTCCATCTTTAAAAGCCCATAACTTGGTCAAATGAACTCGGATTTCGATATGGCATACCTTTATAGGCTTGTGGAATGATTATGTTGTTATCTGTATAAAAATATATAACTTTAAAGGTAGTAAAAAATATGACAGTTTTTATGTTATTGATTTTTATTTTGCGAAGGTTCACAGAAATGGGCCTTCTTTCCATCTTTAAAAGCCCATAACTTGGTCAAATGAACTCGGATTTCGATATGGCATACCTTTATGGGCCTGTGGAGTGATAATGTTGTTATCTGCATTAAAATATATAATTTTAAGGGTAGTAAAAATTATGACCGTTTTTATGTCATTGATTTTAATTTTGAGAAGGTTTACTGAAATGGGCCTTCCATCTTTAAAAGCCCATAACCTGGTCAAATGTACTCGGATTTCGATATGGCATACCTTTATGGGCTTGTGGAATGATTATGTTGTTATCTTCATTAAAATATATTACTTTAAAGGTAGTAAAAAATATGACCGTTTTTATGTCATTGATTTTAATTTTGCGAAGGTTAACTGAAATTGGCCTTCTTTCCATCTTTAAAAGCCCATAACTTGGTCAAATGAACTCGGATTTCGATATGGCATACCTTTATGGGCTTGTGGAATGATTATATTGTTATCTGCATTAAAATATATCTCTTTAAAGGTAGTAAAAAATATGACCGTTCTTATGTCTTGATTTTAATTTTGCAAAGGTTTACTGAAATGTAGTACAAAATATGACGGTTTTTATGTCATTGACTTTAATTTTGCGAAGGTTTACTGAAATGGGCCTTCCTTACATCTTTAAAAGTCCATAACTTAGTCAAAAGGACTCGGATTTCGGTTTGGCATACCTCTTTGGGCTTGTGGAATGATTATGTTGTTATCTGCATTAAAATATATTTCTTTAAAGGTAGTTAATAATATGACCGTTTTTATGTCTTGATTTTAATTTTGCGAAGGTTAACTGAAATTGGCCTTCTTTACATCTTTAAAAGCCCATAACTTGGTCAAATGAACTCGGATTTCGATATGGCATACCTTTATAGGCTTGTGGAATGATTATGTTGTTATCTGCATTAAAATATATTTCTTTTAAGGTAGTAAAAAATATGACCGTTTTTATGTCATTGATTTCAATTTTGCGAAGGTTTACTGAAATTGGCCTTCTTTCCATCTTTAAAAGCCCATAACTTGGTCAACTGAACTCGGATTTCGATATGGCATACCATTATGGGCTTGTGGAATGATTATGTTGTTATCTTCATTAAAATATATTTCTTTTAAGGTAGTAAAAAATATGACCGTTTTTATGTCATTGATTTTAATTTTGCGAAGGTTTACTGAAATGGGCCTTCCATCTTTAAAGCCCATAACTTGGTCAAAAGGACTCGGATTTCGATATGGCATACCTCTATGGGCTCTTGGTATGATTATGTTGTTATCTGTATTAAAATATATAACTTTAAAGGTAGTAAAAAATGTGACCGTTTTTATGTCATTGATTTCAATTTTGCGAAGGTTTACTGAAATTGGCCTTCTTTCCATCTTTAAAAGCCCATAACTTGGTCAAATGAACTCGGATTTCGATATGGCATACCTTTACGGGCTTGTGGAATGATTATGTTTTTATTAGCATTAAAATATATTACTTTAAAGGTAGTAAAAAATATGACCGTTTTTATGTCATTGATTTTAATTTTGCGAAGGTTTACTGAAATGGGCCTTATTTCCATCTTTAAAAGCCCATAACTTGGTCAAATGAACTCGGATTTTGATATGGCATACCTTTGTGGGCTTGTTGGATGATTTTGTTGTTATCTGTATTAAAATATATAACTTTAAAGGTAGTAAAAAATATGACCGTTTTTATGTCATTGATTTCAATTTTGCGAAGGTTTACTGAAATGGGCCTTCTTTCCATCTTTAAAAGCCCATAGCTTGGTCGAAATGACTCGGATTTCGATATGGCATACCTCTTTGGGATTGTGGAATGATTATGTTGTTATCTGCATTAAAATATATAACTTTAAATGTAGTAAAAAATATGACGGTTTTTATGTCATTGACTTTAATTTTGCGAAGGTTTACTGAAATGGGCCTTCTTTACATCTTTAAAAGCCCATAACTTGGTCAAATAAACTCGGATTTTGATATGGCATACCTTTGTGGGCTTGTTGGATGATTTTGTTGTTATCTGTATTAAAATATATAACTTTAAAGGTAGTAAAAAATATGACCGTTTTTATGTCATTGATTTCAATTTTGCGAAGGTTTACTGAAATGGGCCTTCTTTCCATCTTTAAAAGCCCATAGGTTGGTCGAAATGACTCGGATTTCGATATGGCATACCTCTTTGGGATTGTGGAATGATTATGTTGTTATCTGCATTAAAATATATTTCTTTAAAGGTAGTAAAAAATATGACCGTTTTTATGTCTTGATTTTAATTTTGCGAAGGTTTACTGAAATTGGGATTTTTTCCATCTTTAAAAGCCCATAACTTGGTCAAATGAACTCGGATTTCGATATGGCATACCTTTATGGGATTGTGGAATGATTATGTTGTTATCTGCATTAAAATATATCTCTTTAAAGGTTGTAAAAAATATGACCGTTCTTATGTCTTGATTTTGCGAAGGTTTACTGAAATGGGCCTTCCATTTTTAAAAGCCCATAACTTGGTCAAATGAACTCGGATTTCGATATGGCATACCTTTAGGGGCTTGTGGAATGATTTTGTTGTTATCTGCATTAAAATATTAAACTTTAAAGGTAGTAAAAAATATGACCGTTTTTATGTCATTGATTTTAATTTTGCGAAGGTTTACTGAAATGGGCCTTCCATCTTTAAAAGCCCATAACTTGGTCAAATGAACTCGGATCTCGATATGGCATACCTTTAGAGGCTTGTGGAATGATTTTGTTGTTATCTGCATTAAAAGATATAACTTTAAAGGTAGTAAAAAATATGACCGTTTTTATGTCATTGATTTTTATTTTGCGAAGGTTTACTGAAATGGGCCTTCTTTCCATCTTTAAAAGCCCATAACTTGGTCAAATGAACTCGGATTTGGATAAGGCATACCTTTATGGGCTCGTGGAATGATTATGTTGTTATCTGCATTAAAATATATAACTTTCAAGGTAGTAAAAAATATGACCGTTTTTATGTCATTGACTTTAATTTTGCGAAGGTTTACTGAAATGGGCCTTCTTTCCATCTTTAAAAGCCCATAACTTGGTCAAATGAACTCGGATTTCGATATGGCATACCTTTATAGGCTTGTGGAATGATTATGTTGTTATCTGTATAAAAATATATAACTTTAAAGGTAGTAAAAAATATGACAGTTTTTATGTTATTGATTTTTATTTTGCGAAGGTTCACAGAAATGGGCCTTCTTTCCATCTTTAAAAGCCCATAACTTGGTCAAATGAACTCGGATTTCGATATGGCATACCTTTATGGGCTTGTGGAGTGATAATGTTGTTATCTGCATTAAAATATATAATTTTAAGGGTAGTAAAAATTATGACCGTTTTTATGTCATTGATTTTAATTTTGAGAAGGTTTACTGAAATGGGCCTTCCATCTTTAAAGGCCCATAACCTGGTCAAATGTACTCGGATTTCGATATGGCATACCTTTATGGGCTTGTGGAATGATTATGTTGTTATCTTCATTAAAATATATTACTTTAAAGGTAGTAAAAAATATGACCGTTTTTATGTCATTGATTTTAATTTTGCGAAGGTTAACTGAAATTGTCCTTCTTTCCATCTTTAAAAGCCCATAACTTGGTCAAATGAACTCGGATTTGGATAAGGCATACCTTTATGGGCTCGTGGAATGATTATGTTGTTATCTGCATTAAAATATATAACTTTCAAGGTAGTAAAAAATATGACCGTTTTTATGTCATTGACTTTAATTTTGCGAAGGTTTACTGAAATGGGCCTTCTTTCCATCTTTAAAAGCCCATAACTTGGTCAAATGAACTCGGATTTCGATATGGCATACCTTTATAGGCTTGTAGAATGATTATGTTGTTATCTGTATAAAAATATATAACTTTAAAGGTAGTAAAAAATATGACAGTTTTTATGTTATTGATTTTTATTTTGCGAAGGTTCACAGAAATGGGCCTTCTTTCCATCTTTAAAAGCCCATAACTTGGTCAAATGAACTCGGATTTCGATATGGCATACCTTTATGGGCTTGTGGAGTGATAATGTTGTTATCTGCATTAAAATATATAATTTTAAGGGTAGTAAAAATTATGACCGTTTTTATGTCATTGATTTTAATTTTGAGAAGGTTTACTGAAATGGGCCTTCCATCTTTAAAGGCCCATAACCTGGTCAAATGTACTCGGATTTCGATATGGCATACCTTTATGGGCTTGTGGAATGATTATGTTGTTATCTTCATTAAAATATATTACTTTAAAGGTAGTAAAAAATATGACCGTTTTTATGTCATTGATTTTAATTTTGCGAAGGTTAACTGAAATTGTCCTTCTTTCCATCTTTAAAAGCCCATAACTTGGTCAAATGAACTCGGATTTCGATATGGCATACCTTTATGGGCTTGTGGAATGATTATGTTGTTATCTGCATTAAAATATATCTCTTTAAAGGTAGTAAAAAATATGACCGTTCTTATGTCTTGATTTTAATTTTGCAAAGGTTTACTGAAATGTAGTACAAAATATGACGGTTTTTATGTCATTGACTTTAATTTTGCGAAGGTTTACTGAAATGGGCCTTCCTTACATCTTTAAAAGTCCATAACTTAGTCAAAAGGACTCGGATTTCGGTATGGCATACCTCTTTGGGCTTGTGGAATGATTATGTTGTTATCTGCATTAAAATATATTTCTTTAAAGGTAGTTAATAATATGACCGTTTTTATGTCTTGATTTTAATTTTGCGAAGGTTAACTGAAATTGGCCTTCTTTACATCTTTAAAAGCCCATAACTTGGTCAAATGAACTCGGATTTCGATATGGCATACCTTTATAGGCTTGTGGAATGATTATGTTGTTATCTGCATTAAAATATATTTCTTTTAAGGTAGTAAAAAATATGACCGTTTTTATGTCATTGATTTCAATTTTGCGAAGGTTTACTGAAATTGGCCTTCTTTCCATCTTTAAAAGCCCATAACTTGGTCAACTGAACTCGGATTTCGATATGGCATACCATTATGGGCTTGTGGAATGATTATGTTGTTATCTTCATTAAAATATATTTCTTTTAAGGTAGTAAAAAATATGACCGTTTTTATGTCATTGATTTTAATTTTGCGAAGGTTTACTGAAATGGGCCTTCCATCTTTAAAGCCCATAACTTGGTCAAATGAACTCGGATCTCGATATGGCATACCTTTATGGGCTTGTGGAATGATTATGTTGTTATCTGCATTAAAATATATAACTTTAAGGGTAGTAAAAAATATGACCGTTTTTATGTCATTGATTTTAATTTTGCGAAGGTTTACTGAAAAGGGCCTTCTTTCCATCTTTAAGGCCCATAACTTGGTCAAAAGGACTCGGATTTCGATATGGCATACCTCTATGGGCTCTTGGTATGATTATGTTGTTATCTGTATTAAAATATATAACTTTAAAGGTAGTAAAAAATATGACCGTTTTTATGTCATTGATTTCAATTTTGCGAAGGTTTACTGAAATTGGCCTTCTTTCCCTCTTTAAAAGCCCATAACTAGGTCAAATGAACTCGGATTTCGATATGGCATACCTTTACGGGCTTGTGGAATGATTATGTTTTTATTAGCATTAAAATATATTACTTTAAAGGTAGTAAAAAATATGACCGTTTTTATGTCATTGATTTTAATTTTGCGAAGGTTTACTGAAATGGGCCTTATTTCCATCTTTAAAAGCCCATAACTTGGTCAAATGAACTCGGATTTTGATATGGCATACCTTTGTGGGCTTGTTGGATGATTTTGTTGTTATCTGTATTAAAATATATAACTTTAAAGGTAGTAAAAAATATGACCGTTTTTATGTCATTGATTTCAATTTTGCGAAGGTTTACTGAAATGGGCCTTCTTTCCATCTTTAAAAGCCCATAGCTTGGTCGAAATGACTCGGATTTCGATATGGCATACCTCTTTGGGATTGTGGAATGATTATGTTGTTATCTGCATTAAAATATATAACTTTAAAGGTAGTAAAAAATATGACGGTTTTTATGTCATTGACTTTAATTTTGCGAAGGTTTACTGAAATGGGCCTTCTTTACATCTTTAAAAGCCCATAACTTGGTCAAATGAACTCGGATTTTGATATGGCATACCTTTGTGGGCTTGTTGGATGATTTTGTTGTTATCTGTATTAAAATATATAACTTTAAAGGTAGTAAAAAATATGACCGTTTTTATGTCATTGATTTCAGTTTTGCGAAGGTTTACTGAAATGGGCCTTCTTTCCATCTTTAACAGCCCATAGCTTGGTCGAAATGACTCGGATTTCGATATGGCATACCTCTTTGGGATTGTGGAATGATTATGTTGTTATCTGCATTAAAATATATTTCTTTAAAGGTAGTAAAAAATATGACCGTTTTTATGTCTTGATTTTAATTTTGCGAAGGTTTACTGAAATTGGGATTTTTTCCATCTTTAAAAGCCCATAACTTGGTCAAATGAACTCGGATTTCGATATGGCATACCTTTATGGGATTGTGGAATGATTATGTTGTTATCTGCATTAAAATATATCTCTTTAAAGGTAGTAAAAAATATGACCGTTCTTATGTCTTGATTTTGCGAAGGTTTACTGAAATGGGCCTTCCATTTTTAAAAGCCCATAACTTGGTCAAATGAACTCGGATTTCGATATGGCATACCTTTAGGGGCTTGTGGAATGATTTTGTTGTTATCTGCATTAAAATATTAAACTTTAAAGGTAGTAAAAAATATGACCGTTTTTATGTCATTGATTTTAATTTTGCGAAGGTTTACTGAAATGGGCCTTCCATCTTTAAAAGCCCATAACTTGGTCAAATGAACTCGGATCTCGATATGGCATACCTTTAGGGGCTTGTGGAATGATTTTGTTGTTATCTGCATTAAAAGATATAACTTTAAAGGTAGTAAAAAATATGACCGTTTTTATGTCATTGACTTTAATTTTGCGAAGGTTTACTGAAATGGGCCTTCTTTCCATCTTTAAAAGCCCATAACTTGGTCAAATGAACTCGGATTTGGATAAGGCATATCTTTATGGGCTCGTGGAATGATTATGTTGTTATCTGCATTAAAATATATAACTTTCAAGGTAGTACAAAATATGACCGTTTTTATGTCATTGACTTTAATTTTGCGAAGGTTTACTGAAATGGGCCTTCTTTTCATCTTTAAAAGCCCATAACTTGGTCAAATGAACTCGGATTTCGATATGGCATACCTTTATAGGCTTCTGGAATGATTATGTTGTTATCTGCATTAAAATATATAACTTTAAAGGTAGTAAAAAATATGACAGTTTTTATGTTGTTGATTTTTATTTTGCGAAGGTTCACAGAAATGGGCCTTCTTTCCATCTTTAAAAGCCCATAACTTGGTCAAATGAACTCGGATTTCGATATGGCATACCTTTATGGGCTTGTGGAGTTATATGTTGTTATCTGCATTAAAATATATAACTTTAAGGGTAGTAAAAAATAGGACCGTTTTTATGTCTTTGATTTTAATTTTGAGAAGGTTTACTGAAATGGGCCTTCTTTCCATCTTTAAAAGCCCATAACCTGGTCAAATGAACTCGGATTTCGATATGGCATACCTTTATGGGCTTGTGGAATGATTATGTTGTTATCTTCATTAAAATATATTACTTTAAAGGTAGTAAAAAATATGACCGTTTTTATGTCATTGATTTTAATTTTGCGAAGGTTAACTGAAATTGGCCTTCTTTCCATCTTTAAAAGCCCATAACTTGGTCAAATGAACTCGGATTTCGATATGGCATACCTTTATGGGCTTGTTGGATGATTTTGTTGTTATCTGTATTAAAATATATAACTTTAAAGGTAGTAAAAAATATGACCGTTTTTATGTCATTGATTTTAATTTTGCGAAGGTTAACTGAAATTGGCCTTCTTTCCATCTTTAAAAGCCCATAACTTGGTCAAATGAACTCGGATTTCGATATGGCATACCTTTATAGGCTTCTGGAATGATTATGTTGTTATCTGCATTAAAATATATAACTTTAAAGGTAGTAAAAAATATGACAGTTTTTATGTTGTTGATTTTTATTTTGCGAAGGTTCACAGAAATGGGCCTTCTTTTCATCTTTAAAAGCCCATAACTTGGTCAAATGAACTCGGATTTCGATATGGCATACCTTTATGGGCTTGTGGAGTTATATGTTGTTATCTGCATTAAAATATATAACTTTAAGGGTAGTAAAAAATAGGACCGTTTTTATGTCTTTGATTTTAATTTTGAGAAGGTTTACTGAAATGGGCCTTCTTTCCATCTTTAAAAGCCCATAACCTGGTCAAATGAACTCGGATTTCGATATGGCATACCTTTATGGGCTTGTGGAATGATTATGTTGTTATCTTCATTAAAATATATAACTTTAAATGTAGTAAAAAATATGACGGTTTTTATGTCATTGACTTTAATTTTGCGAAGGTTTACTGAAATGGGCCTTCTTTACATCTTTAAAAGCCCATAACTTGGTCAAATGAACTCGGATTTTGATATGGCATACCTTTGTGGGCTTGTTGGATGATTTTGTTGTTATCTGTATTAAAATATATAACTTTAAGGGTAGTAAAAAATATGACCGTTTTTATGTCATTGACTTTAATTTTGCGAAGGTTTACTGAAATGGGCCTTCTTTCCATCTTTAAAAGCCCATAACTTGGTCAAATGAACTCGGATTTGGATAAGGCATATCTTTATGGGCTCGTGGAATGATTATGTTGTTATCTGCATTAAAATATATAACTTTCAAGGTAGTACAAAATATGACCGTTTTTATGTCATTGACTTTAATTTTGCGAAGGTTTACTGAAATGGGCCTTCTTTTCATCTTTAAAAGCCCATAACTTGGTCAAATGAACTCGGATTTCGATATGGCATACCTTTATAGGCTTCTGGAATGATTATGTTGTTATCTGCATTAAAATATATAACTTTAAAGGTAGTAAAAAATATGACAGTTTTTATGTTGTTGATTTTTATTTTGCGAAGGTTCACAGAAATGGGCCTTCTTTCCATCTTTAAAAGCCCATAACTTGGTCAAATGAACTCGGATTTCGATATGGCATACCTTTATGGGCTTGTGGAGTTATATGTTGTTATCTGCATTAAAATATATAACTTTAAGGGTAGTAAAAAATAGGACCGTTTTTATGTCTTTGATTTTAATTTTGAGAAGGTTTACTGAAATGGGCCTTCTTTCCATCTTTAAAAGCCCATAACCTGGTCAAATGAACTCGGATTTCGATATGGCATACCTTTATGGGCTTGTGGAATGATTATGTTGTTATCTTCATTAAAATATATTACTTTAAAGGTAGTAAAAAATATGACCGTTTTTATGTCATTGATTTTAATTTTGCGAAGGTTAACTGAAATTGGCCTTCTTTCCATCTTTAAAAGCCCATAACTTGGTCAAATGAACTCGGATTTCGATATGGCATACCTTTATGGGCTTGTTGGATGATTTTGTTGTTATCTGTATTAAAATATATAACTTTAAAGGTAGTAAAAAATATGACCGTTTTTATGTCATTGATTTTAATTTTGCGAAGGTTAACTGAAATTGGCCTTCTTTCCATCTTTAAAAGCCCATAACTTGGTCAAATGAACTCGGATTTCGATATGGCATACCTTTATAGGCTTCTGGAATGATTATGTTGTTATCTGCATTAAAATATATAACTTTAAAGGTAGTAAAAAATATGACAGTTTTTATGTTGTTGATTTTTATTTTGCGAAGGTTCACAGAAATGGGCCTTCTTTTCATCTTTAAAAGCCCATAACTTGGTCAAATGAACTCGGATTTCGATATGGCATACCTTTATGGGCTTGTGGAGTTATATGTTGTTATCTGCATTAAAATATATAACTTTAAGGGTAGTAAAAAATAGGACCGTTTTTATGTCTTTGATTTTAATTTTGAGAAGGTTTACTGAAATGGGCCTTCTTTCCATCTTTAAAAGCCCATAACCTGGTCAAATGAACTCGGATTTCGATATGGCATACCTTTATGGGCTTGTGGAATGATTATGTTGTTATCTTCATTAAAATATATAACTTTAAATGTAGTAAAAAATATGACGGTTTTTATGTCATTGACTTTAATTTTGCGAAGGTTTACTGAAATGGGCCTTCTTTACATCTTTAAAAGCCCATAACTTGGTCAAATGAACTCGGATTTTGATATGGCATACCTTTGTGGGCTTGTTGGATGATTTTGTTGTTATCTGTATTAAAATATATAACTTTAAAGGTAGTAAAAAATATGACCGTTTTTATGTCATTGATTTCAGTTTTGCGAAGGTTTACTGAAATGGGCCTTCTTTCCATCTTTAACAGCCCATAGCTTGGTCGAAATGACTCGGATTTCGATATGGCATACCTCTTTGGGATTGTGGAATGATTATGTTGTTATCTGCATTAAAATATATTTCTTTAAAGGTAGTAAAAAATATGACCGTTTTTATGTCTTGATTTTAATTTTGCGAAGGTTTACTGAAATTGGGATTTTTTCCATCTTTAAAAGCCCATAACTTGGTCAAATGAACTCGGATTTCGATATGGCATACCTTTATGGGATTGTGGAATGATTATGTTGTTATCTGCATTAAAATATATCTCTTTAAAGGTAGTAAAAAATATGACCGTTCTTATGTCTTGATTTTGCGAAGGTTTACTGAAATGGGCCTTCCATTTTTAAAAGCCCATAACTTGGTCAAATGAACTCGGATTTCGATATGGCATACCTTTAGGGGCTTGTGGAATGATTTTGTTGTTATCTGCATTAAAATATTAAACTTTAAAGGTAGTAAAAAATATGACCGTTTTTATGTCATTGATTTTAATTTTGCGAAGGTTTACTGAAATGGGCCTTCCATCTTTAAAAGCCCATAACTTGGTCAAATGAACTCGGATCTCGATATGGCATACCTTTAGGGGCTTGTGGAATGATTTTGTTGTTATCTGCATTAAAAGATATAACTTTAAAGGTAGTAAAAAATATGACCGTTTTTATGTCATTGACTTTAATTTTGCGAAGGTTTACTGAAATGGGCCTTCTTTCCATCTTTAAAAGCCCATAACTTGGTCAAATGAACTCGGATTTGGATAAGGCATATCTTTATGGGCTCGTGGAATGATTATGTTGTTATCTGCATTAAAATATATAACTTTCAAGGTAGTACAAAATATGACCGTTTTTATGTCATTGACTTTAATTTTGCGAAGGTTTACTGAAATGGGCCTTCTTTTCATCTTTAAAAGCCCATAACTTGGTCAAATGAACTCGGATTTCGATATGGCATACCTTTATAGGCTTCTGGAATGATTATGTTGTTATCTGCATTAAAATATATAACTTTAAAGGTAGTAAAAAATATGACAGTTTTTATGTTGTTGATTTTTATTTTGCGAAGGTTCACAGAAATGGGCCTTCTTTCCATCTTTAAAAGCCCATAACTTGGTCAAATGAACTCGGATTTCGATATGGCATACCTTTATGGGCTTGTGGAGTTATATGTTGTTATCTGCATTAAAATATATAACTTTAAGGGTAGTAAAAAATAGGACCGTTTTTATGTCTTTGATTTTAATTTTGAGAAGGTTTACTGAAATGGGCCTTCTTTCCATCTTTAAAAGCCCATAACCTGGTCAAATGAACTCGGATTTCGATATGGCATACCTTTATGGGCTTGTGGAATGATTATGTTGTTATCTTCATTAAAATATATTACTTTAAAGGTAGTAAAAAATATGACCGTTTTTATGTCATTGATTTTAATTTTGCGAAGGTTAACTGAAATTGGCCTTCTTTCCATCTTTAAAAGCCCATAACTTGGTCAAATGAACTCGGATTTCGATATGGCATACCTTTATGGGCTTGTGGAATGATTATGTTGTTATCTGCATTAAAATATATCTCTTTAAAGGTAATAAAAAATATGACCGTTCTTATGTCTTGATTTTAATTTTGCAAAGGTTTACTGAAATGTAGTACAAAATATGACGGTTTTTATGTCATTTACTTTAATTTTGCGAAGGTTTACTGAAATGGGCCTTCCTTACATCTTTAAAAGTCCATAACTTAGTCAAAAGGACTCGGATTTCGGTATGGCATACCATTATGGGCTTGTGGAATGATTATGTTGTTATCTGCATTAAAATATATTTCTTTAAAGGTAGTTAATAATATGACCGTTTTTATGTCTTGGTTTTAATTTTGCGAAGGTTAACTGAAATTGGCCTTCTTTACATCTTTAAAATCCCATAACTTGGTCAAATGAACTCGGATTTCGATATGGCATACCTTTATAGGCTTGTGGAATGATTATGTTGTTATCTGCATTAAAATATATAACTTTCAAGGAAGTAAAAAATATGACCGTTTTTATGTCATTGACTTTAATGTTGCGAAGTTTTACTAAAATGGGCCTTCTTTCCATCTTTAAAAGCCCATAACTTGGTCAAATGAGCTCGGATTTCGATATGGCATACCTTTATAGGCTTCTGGAATGATTATGTTGTTATCTGCATTAAAATATATAACTTTAAAGGTAGTAAAAAATATGACAGTTTTTATGTTATTGATTTTTATTTTGCGAAGGTTCACAGAAATGGGCCTTCTTTCCATCTTTAAAAGCCCATAACTTGGTCAAATGAACTCGGATTTCGATATGGCATACCTTTATGGGCTTGTGGAATGATTATGTTGTTATCTGCATTAAAATATATAACTTTAAGGGTAGTAAAAAATATGACCGTTTTTATGTCATTGATTTTAATTTTGAGAAGGTTTACAGAAATGGGCCTTCTTTACATCTTTAAAAGCCCATAACTTGGTGAAATTAACTCGGATCTCGATATGGCATACCTTTAGGGGCTTGTGGAATGATTATGTTGTTATCTGCTTTAAAATATATAACTTTAAAGGTAGTAAAAAATATGACCGTTTTTATGTCATTGACTTTAATTTTGCGAAGGTTTACTGAAATGGGCCTTCTTTCCATCTTTAAAAGCCCATAACTTGGTCAAATGAACTCGGATTTGGATAAGGCATATCTTTATGGGCTCGTGGAATGATTATGTTGTTATCTTCATTAAAATATATTTCTCTTAAGGTAGTAAAAAATATGACCGTTTTTATGTCTTGATTTTAATTTTGCGAAGGTTAACTGAAATTGGCCTTCTTTCCATCTTTAAAAGCCCATAACTTGGTCAAATGAACTCGGATTTCGATACGGCATACCTTTATGGGCTTGTGGAATGATTGTGTTTTTATAAGCATTAAAATATATTACTTTAAAGGTAGTAAAAAATATGACCGTTTTTATGTCATTGATTTTAATTTTGCGAAGGTTTACTGAAATGGGCCTTCTTTCCATCTTTAAGGCCCATAACTTGGTCAAAAGGACTCGGATTTCGATATGGCACACCTCTATGGGCTTTTGGTATGATTATGTTGTTATCTGCATTAAAAAATATAACTTTAAAGGTAGTAAAAAATATGACCGTTTTTATGTCATTGATTTAAATTTTGCGAAGTTTTACAGAAATGGGCCTTCTTTACATCTTTAAAAGCCCATAACTTGGTCAAATGAACTCGAATTTCGATATGGCATACCTTTATGGGCTTGTGAAATGATGATGTTGTTATCTGTATTAAAATATATAACTTTAAAGGTAGTAAAAAATATGACCCTTTTTATGTCATTGATTTCAATTTTGCGAAGGTTTACTGAAATTGGCCTTCTTTCCATCTTTAAAAGCCCATAGCTTGGTCAAATGAACTCGGATTTCGATATGGCATACCTTTATGGAATGATTATGTTGTTATCTGCATTAAAATATATATCTTTAAAATATATATATATATCTTTTGCGAAGAATAACTGAAATTGGCCTTCTTTTCATCTTTAAAAGCCCATAGCTTGGTCAAATAAACTCGGATTTCGATATGGCATACCTTTATAGGCTTGTGGAATGATTATGTTAAAAAATATATAACTGTAAAGGTAGTAAAAAATATGACCGTTTTTATGTCATTGATTTTAATTTTGCGAAGGTTTACTGAAATGGGCCTTCTTTCCATCTTTAAGGCCCATAACTTGGTCAAAAGGACTCGGATTTCGATATGGCATACCTCTATGGGCTCTTGGTATGATTATGTTGTTATATGTATTAAAATATATAACTTTAAAGGTAGTAAAAAATATGACCGTTTTTATGTCATTGATTTCAATTTTGCGAAGGTTTACTGAAATTGGCCTTCTTTCCATCTTTAAAAGCCCATAACTTGGTCAAATGAACTCGGATTTCGATATGGCATACCTTTACGGGCTTGTGGAATGATTATGTTTTAATTAGCATTAAAATATATTACTTTAAAGGTAGTAAAAAATATGACCGTTTTTATGTAATTGATTTTAATTTTGCGAAGGTTTACTGAAATGGGCCTTATTTCCATCTTTAAAAGCCCATAACTTGGTCAAATGAACTCGGATTTCGATATGGCATACCTTTATGGGCTTGTGGAATGATTATGTTGTTATCTGCATTAAAATATATAACTTTAAGGGAAGTAAAAATATGACCGTTTTTATGTTATTGATTTTTATTTTGCGAAGGTTCACAGAAATGGGCCTTCTTTCCATCTTTAAAAGCCCATAACTTGGTCAAATGAACTCAGATTTCGATATGGCATACCTTTATGGGCTTGTGGAATGATTATGTTGTTATCTGCATTAAAATATATAACTTTAAGGGAAGTAAAAAATATGACCGTTTTTATGTCATTGATTTTAATTTTTGAGAAGGTTTACTGAAATGGGCCTTCTTTCCATCTTTAAAAGCCCATAACCTGGTCAAATGAACTCGGATTTTTATATGGCATACCTTTATGGGCTTGTGGAATGATTACGTTGTTATCTTCATTAAAATATATTTCTCTTAAGGTAGTAAAAAATATGACCGTTTTTATGTCTTGATTTTAATTTTGCGAAGGTTAACTGAAATTGGCCTTCTTTCCATCTTTAAAAGCCCATAACTTGGTCAAATGAACTCGGATTTCAATATGGCATACCTTTATGGGCTTGTGGAATGATTGTGTTTTTATTAGCATTAAAATATATTACTTAAAAGGTAGTAAAAAATATGACCGTTTTTATGTCATTGATTTTAATTTTGCGAAGGTTTACTGAAATGGGCCTTCTTTCCATCTTTAAGGCCCATAACTTGGTCAAAAGGACTCGGATTTCGATATAGCACACCTCTATGGGCTTTTGGTATGATTATGTTGTTATCTGCATTAAAAAATATAACTTTAAAGGTAGTAAAAAATATGACCGTTTTTATGTCATTGATTTAAATTTTGCGAAGTTTTACAGAAATGGGCCTTCTTTACATCTTTAAAAGCCCATAACTTGGTCAAATGAACTCGAATTTCGATATGGCATACCTTTATGGGCTTGTGAAATGATTATGTTGTTATCTGTATTAAAATATATAACTTTAAAGGTAGTAAGAAATATGACCCTTTTTATGTCATTGATTTCAATTTTGCGAAGGTTAACTGAAATTGGCCTTCTTTCCATCTTTAAAAGCCCATAACTTGGTCAAATGAACTCGGATTTCGATATGGCATACCTTTATGGAATGATTATGTTTTTATCTGCATTAAAATATATATCTTTAAAATATATATATATATCTTTTGCGAAGAATAACTGGAATTGGCCTTCTTTTCATCTTTAAAAGCCCATAGCTTGGTCAAATAAACTCGGATTTCGATATGGCATACCTTTATAGGCTTGTGGAATGATTATGTTAAAAAATATATAACTGTAAAGGTAGTAAAAAATATGACCGTTTTTATGTCATTGATTTTAATTTTGCGAAGGTTTACGGAAATGGGCCTCCTTTCCATCTTTAAGGCCCATTACTTGGTCAAAAGGACTCGGATTTCGATATGGCATACCTCTATGGGCTCTTGGTATGATTATGTTGTTATATGTATTAAAATATATAACTTTAAAGGTAGTAAAAAATATGACCGTTTTTATGTCATTGATTTCAATTTTGCGAAGGTTTACTGAAATTGGCCTTCTTTCCATCTTTAAAAGGCCATAACATGGTCAAATGAACTCGGATTTCGATATGGCATACCTTTATGGGCTTGTGGAATGATTATGTTTTTATTAGCATTAAAATATATTACTTTAAAGGTAGTAAAAAATATGACCGTTTTTATGTCATTGATTTTAATTTTGCGAAGGTTTACTGAAATGGGCCTTATTTCCATCTTTAAAAGCCCATAACTTGGTCAAATGAACTCGGATTTTGATATGGCATACCTTTGTGGGCTTGTTGGATGATTTTGTTGTTATCTGTATTAAAATATATAACTTTAAAGGTAGTAAAAAATATGACCGTTTTTATGTCATTGATTTCAATTTTGCGAAGGTTTACTGAAATGGGCCTTCTTTCCATCTTTAAAAGCCCATAGCTTGGTCGAAATGACTCGGATTTCGATATGGCATATCTCTTTGGGATTGTGGAATGATTATGTTGTTATCTGCATTAAAATATATAACTTTAAATGTAGTAAAAAATATGACGGTTTTTATGTCATTGACTTTAATTTTGCGAAGGTTTACTGAAATGGGCCTTCTTTACATCTTTAAAAGTCCATAACTTGGTCAAATGAACTCGGATTTCGATATGGCATACCTTTATGGGCTTGTGGAATGATTATGTTGTTATCTGCATTAAAATATATTTCTTTAAAGGTAGTAAAAAATATGACCGTTTTTATGTCTCGATTTTAATTTTGCGAGGGTTTACTGAAATTGGGATTTTTTCCATCTTTAAAAGCCCATAACTTGGTCAAATGAACTCGGATTTCGATATGGCATACCTTTATGGGATTGTGGAATGATTATGTTGTTATCTGCATTAAAATATATATATATATAAAATATATAAATATATAGACCGTTTTTATGCCTTGATTTTAATTTTGCGAAGGTTAACTGAAATTGGCCTTCTTTACATCTTTAAAAGCCCATAACTTGGTCAAATGAACTCGGATTTCGATATGGCATACCTTTATAGGCTTGTGGAATGATTATGTTGTTATCTGCATTAAAATTTATAACTTTAAAGGTAGTAAAAAATATGACCGTTTTTATGTCATTGACTTTAATTTTGCGAAGGTTCACAGAAATGGGCCTTCTTTCCATCTTTAAAAGCCCATAACTTGGTCAAATGAACTCGGATTTCGATATGGCATACCTTTATGGGCTTGTGGAGTGATAATGTTGTTATCTGCATTAAAATATATAACTTTAAGGGTAGTAAAAAATATGACCGTTTTTATGTCATTGATTTGAATTTTGAGAAGGTTTACAGAAATGGGCCTTCTTTACATCTTTAAAGGCCCATAACTTGGTCAAATGAACTCGAATTTCGATATGGCATACCTTTATGGGCTTGTGGAATGATTATGTTGTTATCTGTATTAAAATATATCTCTTTAAAGGTAGTAAAAAATATGACCGTTCTTATGTCTTCATTTTGCAGAGGTTTACTGAAATGGGCCTTCCATTTTTAAAAGCCCATAACTTGGTCAAATGAACTCGGATTTCGATATGGCATACCTTTAGGGGCTTGTGGAATGATTTTGTTGTTATCTGCATTAAAATATTAAACTTTAAAGGTAGTAAAAAATATGACCGTTTTTATGTCATTGATTTTAATTTTGCGAAGGTTTACTGAAATGGGCCTTCCATCTTTAAAAGCCCATAACTTGGTCAAATGAACTCGGATCTTGATATGGCATACCTTTAGAGGCTTGTGGAATGATTTTGTTGTTATCTGCATTAAAAGATATAACTTTAAGGGTAGTAAAAAATATGACCGTTTTTATGTCATTGATTTTAATTTTGAGAAGGTTTACTGAAATGGGCCTTCTTTCCATCTTTAAAAGCCCATAACCTAGTCAAATGTACTCGGATTTCGATATGGCATACCTTTATGGGCTTGTGGAATGATTATGTTGTTATCTGCATTAAAATATATCTCTTTAAAGGTAGTAAAAAATATGACCGTTCTTATGTCTTGATTTTAATTTTGCAAAGGTTTACTGAAATGTAGTACAAAATATGACGGTTTTTATGTCATTGACTTTAATTTTGCGAAGGTTTACTGAAATGGGCCTTCCTTACATCTTTAAAAGTCCATAACTTAGTCAAAAGGACTCGGATTTCGGTATGGCATACCTCTTTGGGCTTGTGGAATGATTATGTTGTTATCTGCATTAAAATATATTTCTTTAAAGGTAGTTAATAATATGACCGTTTTTATGCCTTGATTTTAATTTTGCGAAGGTTAACTGAAATTGGCCTTCTTTACATCTTTAAAAGCCCATAACTTGGTCAAATGAACTCGGATTTCGATATGGCATACCTTTATAGGCTTGTGGAATGATTATGTTGTTATCTGCATTAAAATTTATAACTTTAAAGGTAGTAAAAAATATGACCGTTTTTATGTCATTGACTTTAATTTTGCGAAGGTTCACAGAAATGGGCCTTCTTTCCATCTTTAAAAGCCCATAACTTGGTCAAATGAACTCGGATTTCGATATGGCATACCTTTATGGGCTTGTGGAGTGATAATGTTGTTATCTGCATTAAAATATATAACTTTAAGGGTAGTAAAAAATATGACCGTTTTTATGTCATTGATTTGAATTTTGAGAAGGTTTACAGAAATGGGCCTTCTTTACATCTTTAAAGGCCCATAACTTGGTCAAATGAACTCGAATTTCGATATGGCATACCTTTATGGGCTTGTGGAATGATTATGTTGTTATCTGTATTAAAATATATCTCTTTAAAGGTAGTAAAAAATATGACCGTTCTTATGTCTTCATTTTGCAGAGGTTTACTGAAATGGGCCTTCCATTTTTAAAAGCCCATAACTTGGTCAAATGAACTCGGATTTCGATATGGCATACCTTTAGGGGCTTGTGGAATGATTTTGTTGTTATCTGCATTAAAATATTAAACTTTAAAGGTAGTAAAAAATATGACCGTTTTTATGTCATTGATTTTAATTTTGCGAAGGTTTACTGAAATGGGCCTTCCATCTTTAAAAGCCCATAACTTGGTCAAATGAACTCGGATCTTGATATGGCATACCTTTAGAGGCTTGTGGAATGATTTTGTTGTTATCTGCATTAAAAGATATAACTTTAAGGGTAGTAAAAAATATGACCGTTTTTATGTCATTGATTTTAATTTTGAGAAGGTTTACTGAAATGGGCCTTCTTTCCATCTTTAAAAGCCCATAACCTAGTCAAATGTACTCGGATTTCGATATGGCATACCTTTATGGGCTTGTGGAATGATTATGTTGTTATCTGCATTAAAATATATCTCTTTAAAGGTAGTAAAAAATATGACCGTTCTTATGTCTTGATTTTAATTTTGCAAAGGTTTACTGAAATGTAGTACAAAATATGACGGTTTTTATGTCATTGACTTTAATTTTGCGAAGGTTTACTGAAATGGGCCTTCCTTACATCTTTAAAAGTCCATAACTTAGTCAAAAGGACTCGGATTTCGGTATGGCATACCTCTTTGGGCTTGTGGAATGATTATGTTGTTATCTGCATTAAAATATATTTCTTTAAAGGTAGTTAATAATATGACCGTTTTTATGTCTTGATTTTAATTTTGCGAAGGTTAACTGAAATGGGCCTTCTTTACATCTTTAAAAGCCCATAACTTGGTCAAATGAACTCGGATTTCGATATGGCATACCTTTATAGGCTTGTGGAATGATTATGTTGTTATCTGCATTAAAATATATAACTTTAAAGGTAGTAAAAATGGCATACGATATGGCATACCTTTATGGGCTTGTGGAGTGATAATGTTGTTATCTGCATTAAAATATATAACTTTAAGGGTAGTAAAAAATATGACCGTTTTTATGTCATTGATTTGAATTTTGAGAAGGTTTACAGAAATGGGCCTTCTTTACATCTTTAAAGGCCCATAACTTGGTCAAATGAACTCGAATTTCGATATGGCATACCTTTATGGGCTTGTGGAATGATTATGTTGTTATCTGTATTAAAATATATCTCTTTAAAGGTAGTAAAAAATATGACCGTTCTTATGTCTTCATTTTGCAGAGGTTTACTGAAATGGGCCTTCCATTTTTAAAAGCCCATAACTTGGTCAAATGAACTCGGATTTCGATATGGCATACCTTTAGGGGCTTGTGGAATGATTTTGTTGTTATCTGCATTAAAATATTAAACTTTAAAGGTAGTAAAAAATATGACCGTTTTTATGTCATTGATTTTAATTTTGCGAAGGTTTACTGAAATGGGCCTTCCATCTTTAAAAGCCCATAACTTGGTGAAATGAACTCGGATCTTGATATGGCATACCTTTAGAGGCTTGTGGAATGATTTTGTTGTTATCTGCATTAAAAGATATAACTTTAAGGGTAGTAAAAAATATGACCGTTTTTATGTCATTGATTTTAATTTTGAGAAGGTTTACTGAAATGGGCCTTCTTTCCATCTTTAAAAGCCCATAACCTAGTCAAATGTACTCGGATTTCGATATGGCATACCTTTATGGGCTTGTGGAATGATTATGTTGTTATCTGCATTAAAATATATCTCTTTAAAGGTAGTAAAAAATATGACCGTTCTTATGTCTTGATTTTAATTTTGCAAAGGTTTACTGAAATGTAGTACAAAATATGACGGTTTTTATGTCATTGACTTTAATTTTGCGAAGGTTTACTGAAATGGGCCTTCCTTACATCTTTAAAAGTCCATAACTTAGTCAAAAGGACTCGGATTTCGGTATGGCATACCTCTTTGGGCTTGTGGAATGATTATGTTGTTATCTGCATTAAAATATATTTCTTTAAAGGTAGTTAATAATATGACCGTTTTTATGTCTTGATTTTAATTTTGCGAAGGTTAACTGAAATTGGCCTTCTTTACATCTTTAAAAGCCCATAACTTGGTCAAATGAACTCGGATTTCGATATGGCATACCTTTATAGGCTTGTGGAATGATTATGTTGTTATCTGCATTAAAATATATAACTTTAAAGGTAGTAAAAAATATGACCGTTTTTATGTCATTGACTTTAATTTTGCGAAGGTTTACTGAAATGGGCCTTCTTTCCATCTTTAAAAGCCCATAACTTGGTCAAATGAACTCGGATTTCGATATGGCATACCTTTATAGGCTTCTGGAATGATTATGTTGTTATCTGCATTAAAATATATAACTTTAAAGGTAGTAAAAAATGTGACAGTTTTTATGTTATTGATTTTTATTTTGCGAAGGTTCACAGAAATGGGCCTTCTTTCCATAACTTGGTCAAATGAACTCGGATTTCGATATGGCATACCTTTATGGGCTTGTGGAATGATTATGTTGTTATCTGCATTAAAATATATTTCTTTAAAGGTAGTAAAAAATATGACCGTTTTTATGTCTCGATTTTAATTTTGCGAGGGTTTACTGAAATTGGGATTTTTTCCATCTTTAAAAGCCCATAACTTGGTCAAATGAACTCGGATTTCGATATGGCATACCTTTATGGGATTGTGGAATGATTATGTTGTTATCTGCATTAAAATATATATATATATAAAATATATAAATATATAGACCGTTTTTATGCCTTGATTTTAATTTTGCGAAGGTTAACTGAAATTGGCCTTCTTTACATCTTTAAAAGCCCATAACTTGGTCAAATGAACTCGGATTTCGATATGGCATACCTTTATAGGCTTGTGGAATGATTATGTTGTTATCTGCATTAAAATTTATAACTTTAAAGGTAGTAAAAAATATGACCGTTTTTATGTCATTGACTTTAATTTTGCGAAGGTTCACAGAAATGGGCCTTCTTTCCATCTTTAAAAGCCCATAACTTGGTCAAATGAACTCGGATTTCGATATGGCATACCTTTATGGGCTTGTGGAGTGATAATGTTGTTATCTGCATTAAAATATATAACTTTAAGGGTAGTAAAAAATATGACCGTTTTTATGTCATTGATTTGAATTTTGAGAAGGTTTACAGAAATGGGCCTTCTTTACATCTTTAAAGGCCCATAACTTGGTCAAATGAACTCGAATTTCGATATGGCATACCTTTATGGGCTTGTGGAATGATTATGTTGTTATCTGTATTAAAATATATCTCTTTAAAGGTAGTAAAAAATATGACCGTTCTTATGTCTTCATTTTGCAGAGGTTTACTGAAATGGGCCTTCCATTTTTAAAAGCCCATAACTTGGTCAAATGAACTCGGATTTCGATATGGCATACCTTTAGGGGCTTGTGGAATGATTTTGTTGTTATCTGCATTAAAATATTAAACTTTAAAGGTAGTAAAAAATATGACCGTTTTTATGTCATTGATTTTAATTTTGCGAAGGCTTACTGAAATGGGCCTTCCATCTTTAAAAGCCCATAACTTGGTCAAATGAACTCGGATCTTGATATGGCATACCTTTAGAGGCTTGTGGAATGATTTTGTTGTTATCTGCATTAAAAGATATAACTTTAAGGGTAGTAAAAAATATGACCGTTTTTATGTCATTGATTTTAATTTTGAGAAGGTTTACTGAAATGGGCCTTCTTTCCATCTTTAAAAGCCCATAACCTAGTCAAATGTACTCGGATTTCGATATGGCATACCTTTATGGGCTTGTGGAATGATTATGTTGTTATCTGCATTAAAATATATCTCTTTAAAGGTAGTAAAAAATATGACCGTTCTTATGTCTTGATTTTAATTTTGCAAAGGTTTACTGAAATGTAGTACAAAATATGACGGTTTTTATGTCATTGACTTTAATTTTGCGAAGGTTTACTGAAATGGGCCTTCCTTACATCTTTAAAAGTCCATAACTTAGTCAAAAGGACTCGGATTTCGGTATGGCATACCTCTTTGGGCTTGTGGAATGATTATGTTGTTATCTGCATTAAAATATATAACTTTAAAGGTAGTAAAAAATATGACCGTTTTTATGTCATTGACTTTAATTTTGCGAAGGTTTACTGAAATGGGCCTTCTTTCCATCTTTAAAAGCCCATAACTTGGTCAAATGAACTCGGATTTCGATATGGCATACCTTTATAGGCTTCTGGAATGATTATGTTGTTATCTGCATTAAAATATATAACTTTAAAGGTAGTAAAAAATGTGACAGTTTTTATGTTATTGATTTTTATTTTGCGAAGGTTCACAGAAATGGGCCTTCTTTCCATAACTTGGTCAAATGAACTCGGATTTCGATATGGCATACCTTTATGGGCTTGTGGAATGATTATGTTGTTATCTGCATTAAAATATATTTCTTTAAAGGTAGTAAAAAATATGACCGTTTTTATGTCTCGATTTTAATTTTGCGAGGGTTTACTGAAATTGGGATTTTTTCCATCTTTAAAAGCCCATAACTTGGTCAAATGAACTCGGATTTCGATATGGCATACCTTTATGGGATTGTGGAATGATTATGTTGTTATCTGCATTAAAATATATATATATATAAAATATATAAATATATAGACCGTTTTTATGCCTTGATTTTAATTTTGCGAAGGTTAACTGAAATTGGCCTTCTTTACATCTTTAAAAGCCCATAACTTGGTCAAATGAACTCGGATTTCGATATGGCATACCTTTATAGGCTTGTGGAATGATTATGTTGTTATCTGCATTAAAATTTATAACTTTAAAGGTAGTAAAAAATATGACCGTTTTTATGTCATTGACTTTAATTTTGCGAAGGTTCACAGAAATGGGCCTTCTTTCCATTTTTAAAAGCCCATAACTTGGTCAAATGAACTCGGATTTCGATATGGCATACCTTTATGGGCTTGTGGAGTGATAATGTTGTTATCTGCATTAAAATATATAACTTTAAGGGTAGTAAAAAATATGACCGTTTTTATGTCATTGATTTGAATTTTGAGAAGGTTTACAGAAATGGGCCTTCTTTACATCTTTAAAGGCCCATAACTTGGTCAAATGAACTCGAATTTCGATATGGCATACCTTTATGGGCTTGTGGAATGATTATGTTGTTATCTGTATTAAAATATATCTCTTTAAAGGTAGTAAAAAATATGACCGTTCTTATGTCTTCATTTTGCAGAGGTTTACTGAAATGGGCCTTCCATTTTTAAAAGCCCATAACTTGGTCAAATGAACTCGGATTTCGATATGGCATACCTTTAGGGGCTTGTGGAATGATTTTGTTGTTATCTGCATTAAAATATTAAACTTTAAAGGTAGTAAAAAATATGACCGTTTTTATGTCATTGATTTTAATTTTGCGAAGGCTTACTGAAATGGGCCTTCCATCTTTAAAAGCCCATAACTTGGTCAAATGAACTCGGATCTTGATATGGCATACCTTTAGAGGCTTGTGGAATGATTTTGTTGTTATCTGCATTAAAAGATATAACTTTAAGGGTAGTAAAAAATATGACCGTTTTTATGTCATTGATTTTAATTTTGAGAAGGTTTACTGAAATGGGCCTTCTTTCCATCTTTAAAAGCCCATAACCTAGTCAAATGTACTCGGATTTCGATATGGCATACCTTTATGGGCTTGTGGAATGATTATGTTGTTATCTGCATTAAAATATATCTCTTTAAAGGTAGTAAAAAATATGACCGTTCTTATGTCTTGATTTTAATTTTGCAAAGGTTTACTGAAATGTAGTACAAAATATGACGGTTTTTATGTCATTGACTTTAATTTTGCGAAGGTTTACT
Source organism: Drosophila suzukii (assembly GCF_043229965.1). NCBI lineage: Eukaryota > Metazoa > Arthropoda > Insecta > Diptera > Drosophilidae > Drosophila > Drosophila suzukii. The sequence goes on along the minus strand of NW_027255940.1, from coordinate 2,249,599 downwards.
GAAATGGGCCTTCCTTACATCTTTAAAAGTCCATAACTTAGTCAAAAGGACTCGGATTTCGGTATGGCATACCTCTTTGGGCTTGTGGAATGATTATGTTGTTATCTGCATTAAAATATATTTCTTTAAAGGTAGTTAATAATATGACCGTTTTTATGTCTTGATTTTAATTTTGCGAAGGTTAACTGAAATGGGCCTTCTTTACATCTTTAAAAGCCCATAACTTGGTCAAATGAACTCGGATTTCGATATGGCATACCTTTATAGGCTTGTGGAATGATTATGTTGTTATCTGCATTAAAATATATAACTTTAAAGGTAGTAAAAATGGCATACGATATGGCATACCTTTATGGGCTTGTGGAGTGATAATGTTGTTATCTGCATTAAAATATATAACTTTAAGGGTAGTAAAAAATATGACCGTTTTTATGTCATTGATTTGAATTTTGAGAAGGTTTACAGAAATGGGCCTTCTTTACATCTTTAAAGGCCCATAACTTGGTCAAATGAACTCGAATTTCGATATGGCATACCTTTATGGGCTTGTGGAATGATTATGTTGTTATCTGTATTAAAATATATCTCTTTAAAGGTAGTAAAAAATATGACCGTTCTTATGTCTTCATTTTGCAGAGGTTTACTGAAATGGGCCTTCCATTTTTAAAAGCCCATAACTTGGTCAAATGAACTCGGATTTCGATATGGCATACCTTTAGGGGCTTGTGGAATGATTTTGTTGTTATCTGCATTAAAATATTAAACTTTAAAGGTAGTAAAAAATATGACCGTTTTTATGTCATTGATTTTAATTTTGCGAAGGTTTACTGAAATGGGCCTTCCATCTTTAAAAGCCCATAACTTGGTGAAATGAACTCGGATCTTGATATGGCATACCTTTAGAGGCTTGTGGAATGATTTTGTTGTTATCTGCATTAAAAGATATAACTTTAAGGGTAGTAAAAAATATGACCGTTTTTATGTCATTGATTTTAATTTTGAGAAGGTTTACTGAAATGGGCCTTCTTTCCATCTTTAAAAGCCCATAACCTAGTCAAATGTACTCGGATTTCGATAAGGCATACCTTTATGGGCTTGTGGAATGATTATGTTGTTATCTGCATTAAAATATATCTCTTTAAAGGTAGTAAAAAATATGACCGTTCTTATGTCTTGATTTTAATTTTGCAAAGGTTTACTGAACTGTAGTACAAAATATGACGGTTTTTATGTCATTGACTTTAATTTTGCGAAGGTTTACTGAAATGGGCCTTCCTTACATCTTTAAAAGTCCATAACTTAGTCAAAAGGACTCGGATTTCGGTATGGCATACCTCTTTGGGCTTGTGGAATGATTATGTTGTTATCTGCATTAAAATATATTTCTTTAAAGGTAGTTAATAATATGACCGTTTTTATGTCTTGATTTTAATTTTGCGAAGGTTAACTGAAATTGGCCTTCTTTACATCTTTAAAAGCCCATAACTTGGTCAAATGAACTCGGATTTCGATATGGCATACCTTTATAGGCTTGTGGAATGATTATGTTGTTATCTGCATTAAAATATATAACTTTAAAGGTAGTAAAAAATATGACCGTTTTTATGTCATTGACTTTAATTTTGCGAAGGTTTACTGAAATGGGCCTTCTTTCCATCTTTAAAAGCCCATAACTTGGTCAAATGAACTCGGATTTCGATATGGCATACCTTTATAGGCTTCTGGAATGATTATGTTGTTATCTGCATTAAAATATATAACTTTAAAGGTAGTAAAAAATGTGACAGTTTTTATGTTATTGATTTTTATTTTGCGAAGGTTCACAGAAATGGGCCTTCTTTCCATCTTTAAAAGCCCATAACTTGGTCAAATGAACTCGGATTTCGATATGGCATACCTTTATGGGCTTGTGGATTGATTATGTTGTTATCTGCATTAAAATATATAACTTTAAGGGTAGTAAAAAATATGACCGTTTTTATGTCATTGATTTGAATTTTGAGAAGGTTTACAGAAATGGGCCTTCTTTACATCTTTAAAGGCCCATAACTTGGTCAAATGAACTCGAATTTCGATATGGCATACCTTTATGGGCTTGTGGAATGATTATGTTGTTATCTGTATTAAAATATATAACTTTAAAGGTAGTAAAAAATATGACCGTTTTTATGTCATTGATTTCAATTTTGCGAAGGTTTACTGAAATTGGCCTTCTTTCCATCTTTAAAAGCCCATAACTTGGTCAACTGAACTCGGATTTCGATATGGCATACCATTATGGGATTGTGGAATGATTATGTTGTTATCTGCATTAAAATATATCTCTTTAAAGGTAGTAAAAAATATGACCGTTCTTATGTCTTCATTTTGCAGAGGCTTACTGAAATGGGCCTTCCATTTTTAAAAGCCCATAACTTGGTCAAATGAACTCGGATTTCGATATGGCATACCTTTAGGGGCTTGTGGAATGATTTTGTTGTTATCTGCATTAAAATATTAAACTTTAAAGGTAGTAAAAAATATGACCGTTTTTATGTCATTGATTTTAATTTTGCGAAGGTTTACTGAAATGGGCCTTCCATCTTTAAAAGCCCATAACTTGGTCAAATGAACTCGGATCTCGATATGGCATACCTTTAGAGGCTTGTGGAATGATTTTGTTGTTATCTGCATTAAAAGATATAACTTTAAAGGTAGTAAAAAATATGACCGTTTTTATGTCATTGATTTTTATTTTGCGAAGGTTTACTGAAATGGGCCTTCTTTCCATCTTTAAAAGCCCATAACTTGGTCAAATGAACTCGGATTTGGATAAGGCATACCTTTATGGGCTCGTGGAATGATTATGTTGTTATCTGCATTAAAATATATAACTTTCAAGGTAGTAAAAAATATGACCGTTTTTATGTCATTGACTTTAATTTTGCGAAGGTTTACTGAAATGGGCCTTCTTTCCATCTTTAAAAGCCCATAACTTGGTCAAATGAACTCGGATTTCGATATGGCATACCTTTATAGGCTTGTGGAATGATTATGTTGTTATCTGTATAAAAATATATAACTTTAAAGGTAGTAAAAAATATGACAGTTTTTATGTTATTGATTTTTATTTTGCGAAGGTTCACAGAAATGGGCCTTCTTTCCATCTTTAAAAGCCCATAACTTGGTCAAATGAACTCGGATTTCGATATGGCATACCTTTATGGGCTTGTGGAGTGATAATGTTGTTATCTGCATTAAAATATATAATTTTAAGGGTAGTAAAAATTATGACCGTTTTTATGTCATTGATTTTTATTTTGAGAAGGTTTACTGAAATGGGCCTTCCATCTTTAAAAGCCCATAACCTGGTCAAATGTACTCGGATTTCGATATGGCATACCTTTATGGGCTTGTGGAATGATTATGTTGTTATCTTCATTAAAATATATTACTTTAAAGGTAGTAAAAAATATGACCGTTTTTATGTCATTGATTTTAATTTTGCGAAGGTTAACTGAAATTGGCCTTCTTTCCATCTTTAAAAGCCCATAACTTGGTCAAATGAACTCGGATTTCGATATGGCATACCTTTATGGGCTTGTGGAATGATTATATTGTTATCTGCATTAAAATATATCTCTTTAAAGGTAGTAAAAAATATGACCGTTCTTATGTCTTGATTTTAATTTTGCAAAGGTTTACTGAAATGTAGTACAAAATATGACGGTTTTTATGTCATTGACTTTAATTTTGCGAAGGTTTACTGAAATGGGCCTTCCTTACATCTTTAAAAGTCCATAACTTAGTCAAAAGGACTCGGATTTCGGTTTGGCATACCTCTTTGGGCTTGTGGAATGATTATGTTGTTATCTGCATTAAAATATATTTCTTTAAAGGTAGTTAATAATATGACCGTTTTTATGTCTTGATTTTAATTTTGCGAAGGTTAACTGAAATTGGCCTTCTTTACATCTTTAAAAGCCCATAACTTGGTCAAATGAACTCGGATTTCGATATGGCATACCTTTATAGGCTTGTGGAATGATTATGTTGTTATCTGCATTAAAATATATTTCTTTTAAGGTAGTAAAAAATATGACCGTTTTTATGTCATTGATTTCAATTTTGCGAAGGTTTACTGAAATTGGCCTTCTTTCCATCTTTAAAAGCCCATAACTTGGTCAACTGAACTCGGATTTCGATATGGCATACCATTATGGGCTTGTGGAATGATTATGTTGTTATCTTCATTAAAATATATTTCTTTTAAGGTAGTAAAAAATATGACCGTTTTTATGTCATTGATTTTAATTTTGCGAAGGTTTACTGAAATGGGCCTTCCATCTTTAAAGCCCATAACTTGGTCAAATGAACTCGGATCTCGATATGGCATACCTTTATGGGCTTGTGGAATGATTATGTTGTTATCTGCATTAAAATATATAACTTTAAGGGTAGTAAAAAATATGACCGTTTTTATGTCATTGATTTTAATTTTGCGAAGGTTTACTGAAAAGGGCCTTCTTTCCATCTTTAAGGCCCATAACTTGGTCAAAAGGACTCGGATTTCGATATGGCATACCTCTATGGGCTCTTGGTATGATTATGTTGTTATCTGTATTAAAATATATAACTTTAAAGGTAGTAAAAAATATGACCGTTTTTATGTCATTGATTTCAATTTTGCGAAGGTTTACTGAAATTGGCCTTCTTTCCATCTTTAAAAGCCCATAACTTGGTCAAATGAACTCGGATTTCGATATGGCATACCTTTACGGGCTTGTGGAATGATTATGTTTTTATTAGCATTAAAATATATTACTTTAAAGGTAGTAAAAAATATGACCGTTTTTATGTCATTGATTTTAATTTTGCGAAGGTTTACTGAAATGGGCCTTATTTCCATCTTTAAAAGCCCATAACTTGGTCAAATGAACTCGGATTTTGATATGGCATACCTTTGTGGGCTTGTTGGATGATTTTGTTGTTATCTGTATTAAAATATATAACTTTAAAGGTAGTAAAAAATATGACCGTTTTTATGTCATTGATTTCAATTTTGCGAAGGTTTACTGAAATGGGCCTTCTTTCCATCTTTAAAAGCCCATAGGTTGGTCGAAATGACTCGGATTTCGATATGGCATACCTCTTTGGGATTGTGGAATGATTATGTTGTTATCTGCATTAAAATATATTTCTTTAAAGGTAGTAAAAAATATGACCGTTTTTATGTCTTGATTTTAATTTTGCGAAGGTTTACTGAAATTGGGATTTTTTCCATCTTTAAAAGCCCATAACTTGGTCAAATGAACTCGGATTTCGATATGGCATACCTTTATGGGATTGTGGAATGATTATGTTGTTATCTGCATTAAAATATATCTCTTTAAAGGTTGTAAAAAATATGACCGTTCTTATGTCTTGATTTTGCGAAGGTTTACTGAAATGGGCCTTCCATTTTTAAAAGCCCATAACTTGGTCAAATGAACTCGGATTTCGATATGGCATACCTTTAGGGGCTTGTGGAATGATTTTGTTGTTATCTGCATTAAAATATTAAACTTTAAAGGTAGTAAAAAATATGACCGTTTTTATGTCATTGATTTTAATTTTGCGAAGGTTTACTGAAATGGGCCTTCCATCTTTAAAAGCCCATAACTTGGTCAAATGAACTCGGATCTCGATATGGCATACCTTTAGAGGCTTGTGGAATGATTTTGTTGTTATCTGCATTAAAAGATATAACTTTAAAGGTAGTAAAAAATATGACCGTTTTTATGTCATTGATTTTTATTTTGCGAAGGTTTACTGAAATGGGCCTTCTTTCCATCTTTAAAAGCCCATAACTTGGTCAAATGAACACGGATTTGGATAAGGCATACCTTTATGGGCTCGTGGAATGATTATGTTGTTATCTGCATTAAAATATATAACTTTCAAGGTAGTAAAAAATATGACCGTTTTTATGTCATTGACTTTAATTTTGCGAAGGTTTACTGAAATGGGCCTTCTTTCCATCTTTAAAAGCCCATAACTTGGTCAAATGAACTCGGATTTCGATATGGCATACCTTTATAGGCTTGTGGAATGATTATGTAGTTATCTGTATAAAAATATATAACTTTAAAGGTAGTAAAAAATATGACAGTTTTTATGTTATTGATTTTTATTTTGCGAAGGTTCACAGAAATGGGCCTTCTTTCCATCTTTAAAAGCCCATAACTTGGTCAAATGAACTCGGATTTCGATATGGCATACCTTTATGGGCTTGTGGAGTGATAATGTTGTTATCTGCATTAAAATATATAATTTTAAGGGTAGTAAAAATTATGACCGTTTTTATGTCATTGATTTTAATTTTGAGAAGGTTTACTGAAATGGGCCTTCCATCTTTAAAAGCCCATAACCTGGTCAAATGTACTCGGATTTCGATATGGCATACCTTTATGGGCTTGTGGAATGATTATGTTGTTATCTTCATTAAAATATATTACTTTAAAGGTAGTAAAAAATATGACCGTTTTTATGTCATTGATTTTAATTTTGCGAAGGTTAACTGAAATTGTCCTTCTTTCCATCTTTAAAAGCCCATAACTTGGTCAAATGAACTCGGATTTCGATATGGCATACCTTTATGGGCTTGTGGAATGATTATGTTGTTATCTGCATTAAAATATATCTCTTTAAAGGTAGTAAAAAATATGACCGTTCTTATGTCTTGATTTTAATTTTGCAAAGGTTTACTGAAATGTAGTACAAAATATGACGGTTTTTATGTCATTGACTTTAATTTTGCGAAGGTTTACTGAAATGGGCCTTCCTTACATCTTTAAAAGTCCATAACTTAGTCAAAAGGACTCGGATTTCGGTATGGCATACCTCTTTGGGCTTGTGGAATGATTATGTTGTTATCTGCATTAAAATATATTTCTTTAAAGGTAGTTAATAATATGACCGTTTTTATGTCTTGATTTTAATTTTGCGAAGGTTAACTGAAATTGGCCTTCTTTACATCTTTAAAAGCCCATAACTTGGTCAAATGAACTCGGATTTCGATATGGCATACCTTTATAGGCTTGTGGAATGATTATGTTGTTATCTGCATTAAAATATATTTCTTTTAAGGTAGTAAAAAATATGACCGTTTTTATGTCATTGATTTCAATTTTGCGAAGGTTTACTGAAATTGGCCTTCTTTCCATCTTTAAAAGCCCATAACTTGGTCAACTGAACTCGGATTTCGATATGGCATACCATTATGGGCTTGTGGAATGATTATGTTGTTATCTTCATTAAAATATATTTCTTTTAAGGTAGTAAAAAATATGACCGTTTTTATGTCATTGATTTTAATTTTGCGAAGGTTTACTGAAATGGGACTTCCATCTTTAAAGCCCATAACTTGGTCAAATGAACTCGGATCTCGATATGGCATACCTTTATGGGCTTGTGGAATGATTATGTTGTTATCTGCATTAAAATATATAACTTTAAGGGTAGTAAAAAATATGACCGTTTTTATGTCATTGATTTTAATTTTGCGAAGGTTTACTGAAAAGGGCCTTCTTTCCATCTTTAAGGCCCATAACTTGGTCAAAAGGACTCGGATTTCGATATGGCATACCTCTATGGGCTCTTGGTATGATTATGTTGTTATCTGTATTAAAATATATAACTTTAAAGGTAGTAAAAAATATGACCGTTTTTATGTCATTGATTTCAATTTTGCGAAGGTTTACTGAAATTGGCCTTCTTTCCATCTTTAAAAGCCCATAACTAGGTCAAATGAACTCGGATTTCGATATGGCATACCTTTACGGGCTTGTGGAATGATTATGTTTTTATTAGCATTAAAATATATTACTTTAAAGGTAGTAAAAAATATGACCGTTTTTATGTCATTGATTTTAATTTTGCGAAGGTTTACTGAAATGGGCCTTATTTCCATCTTTAAAAGCCCATAACTTGGTCAAATGAACTCGGATTTTGATATGGCATACCTTTGTGGGCTTGTTGGATGATTTTGTTGTTATCTGTATTAAAATATATAACTTTAAAGGTAGTAAAAAATATGACCGTTTTTATGTCATTGATTTCAATTTTGCGAAGGTTTACTGAAATGGGCCTTCTTTCCATCTTTAAAAGCCCATAGCTTGGTCGAAATGACTCGGATTTCGATATGGCATACCTCTTTGGGATTGTGGAATGATTATGTTGTTATCTGCATTAAAATATATAACTTTAAATGTAGTAAAAAATATGACGGTTTTTATGTCATTGACTTTAATTTTGCGAAGGTTTACTGAAATGGGCCTTCTTTACATCTTTAAAAGCCCATAACTTGGTCAAATGAACTCGGATTTTGATATGGCATACCTTTGTGGGCTTGTTGGATGATTTTGTTGTTATCTGTATTAAAATATATAACTTTAAAGGTAGTAAAAAATATGACCGTTTTTATGTCATTGATTTCAGTTTTGCGAAGGTTTACTGAAATGGGCCTTCTTTCCATCTTTAACAGCCCATAGCTTGGTCGAAATGACTCGGATTTCGATATGGCATACCTCTTTGGGGTTGTGGAATGATTATGTTGTTATCTGCATTAAAATATATTTCTTTAAAGGTAGTAAAAAATATGACCGTTTTTATGTCTTGATTTTAATTTTGCGAAGGTTTACTGAAATTGGGATTTTTTCCATCTTTAAAAGCCCATAACTTGGTCAAATGAACTCGGATTTCGATATGGCATACCTTTATGGGATTGTGGAATGATTATGTTGTTATCTGCATTAAAATATATCTCTTTAAAGGTAGTAAAAAATATGACCGTTCTTATGTCTTGATTTTGCGAAGGTTTACTGAAATGGGCCTTCCATTTTTAAAAGCCCATAACTTGGTCAAATGAACTCGGATTTCGATATGGCATACCTTTAGGGGCTTGTGGAATGATTTTGTTGTTATCTGCATTAAAATATTAAACTTTAAAGGTAGTAAAAAATATGACCGTTTTTATGTCATTGATTTTAATTTTGCGAAGGTTTACTGAAATGGGCCTTCCATCTTTAAAAGCCCATAACTTGGTCAAATGAACTCGGATCTCGATATGGCATACCTTTAGGGGCTTGTGGAATGATTTTGTTGTTATCTGCATTAAAAGATATAACTTTAAAGGTAGTAAAAAATATGACCGTTTTTATGTCATTGACTTTAATTTTGCGAAGGTTTACTGAAATGGGCCTTCTTTCCATCTTTAAAAGCCCATAACTTGGTCAAATGAACTCGGATTTGGATAAGGCATATCTTTATGGGCTCGTGGAATGATTATGTTGTTATCTGCATTAAAATATATAACTTTCAAGGTAGTACAAAATATGACCGTTTTTATGTCATTGACTTTAATTTTGCGAAGGTTTACTGAAATGGGCCTTCTTTTCATCTTTAAAAGCCCATAACTTGGTCAAATGAACTCGGATTTCGATATGGCATACCTTTATAGGCTTCTGGAATGATTATGTTGTTATCTGCATTAAAATATATAACTTTAAAGGTAGTAAAAAATATGACAGTTTTTATGTTGTTGATTTTTATTTTGCGAAGGTTCACAGAAATGGGCCTTCTTTCAAATGAACTCGGATTTCGATATGGCATACCTTTATGGGCTTGTGGAGTTATATGTTGTTATCTGCATTAAAATATATAACTTTAAGGGTAGTAAAAAATAGGACCGTTTTTATGTCTTTGATTTTAATTTTGAGAAGGTTTACTGAAATGGGCCTTCTTTCCATCTTTAAAAGCCCATAACCTGGTCAAATGAACTCGGATTTCGATATGGCATACCTTTATGGGCTTGTGGAATGATTATGTTGTTATCTTCATTAAAATATATTACTTTAAAGGTAGTAAAAAATATGACCGTTTTTATGTCATTGATTTTAATTTTGCGAAGGTTAACTGAAATTGGCCTTCTTTCCATCTTTAAAAGCCCATAACTTGGTCAAATGAACTCGGATTTCGATATGGCATACCGTTATGGGCTTGTGGAATGATTATGTTGTTATCTGCATTAAAATATATCTCTTTAAAGGTAGTAAAAAATATGACCGTTCTTATGTCTTGATTTTAATTTTGCAAAGGTTTACTGAAATGTAGTACAAAATATGACGGTTTTTATGTCATTTACTTTAATTTTGCGAAGGTTTACTGAAATGGGCCTTCCTTACATCTTTAAAAGTCCATAACTTAGTCAAAAGGACTCGGATTTCGGTATGGCATACCATTATGGGCTTGTGGAATGATTATGTTGTTATCTGCATTAAAATATATTTCTTTAAAGGTAGTTAATAATATGACCGTTTTTATGTCTTGGTTTTAATTTTGCGAAGGTTAACTGAAATTGGCCTTCTTTACATCTCTAAAAGCCCATAACTTGGTCAAATGAACTCGGATTTCGATATGGCATACCTTTATAGGCTTGTGGAATGATTATGTTGTTATCTGCATTAAAATATATAACTTTCAAGGAAGTAAAAAATATGACCGTTTTTATGTCATTGACTTTAATGTTGCGAAGTTTTACTAAAATGGGCCTTCTTTCCATCTTTAAAAGCCCATAACTTGGTCAAATGAGCTCGGATTTCGATATGGCATACCTTTATAGGCTTCTGGAATGATTATGTTGTTATCTGCATTAAAATATATAACTTTAAAGGTAGTAAAAAATATGACAGTTTTTATGTTATTGATTTTTATTTTGCGAAGGTTCACAGAAATGGGCCTTCTTTCCATCTTTAAAAGCCCATAACTTGGTCAAATGAACTCGGATTTCGATATGGCATACCTTTATGGGCTTGTGGAATGATTATGTTGTTATCTGCATTAAAATATATAACTTTAAGGGTAGTAAAAAATATGACCGTTTTTATGTCATTGATTTTAATTTTGAGAAGGTTTACAGAAATGGGCCTTCTTTACATCTTTAAAAGCCCATAACTTGGTGAAATTAACTCGGATCTCGATATGGCATACCTTTAGGGGCTTGTGGAATGATTATGTTGTTATCTGCTTTAAAATATATATCTTTAAAGGTAGTAAAATATATGACCGTTTCTATGTCTTGATTTTAATTTTGCGAAGGTTAACCGAAATTGGTCTTCTTTCCATCTTTAAAAGCCCATAACTTGGTCAAGTGAACTCGGATTTCGATATGGCATACCTTTATGGGCTTGTGGAATGATTGTGCTTTTATTAGCATTAAAATATATTACTTTAAAAGTAGTAAAAAATATGACCGTTTTTATGTCATTGATTTTAATTTTGCGAAGGTTTACTGAAATGGGCCTTATTTCCATCTTTAAAAGCCCATAACTTGGTCAAATGAACTCGGATTTCGATATGGCATACCTTTATAGGCTTGTGGAATGATTATGTTGTTATCTGCATTAAAATATATAACTGTAAAGGTAGTAAAAAATATGACCGTTTTTATGTCATTGATTTTAATTTTGCGAAGGTTTACTGAAATGGGCCTTCTTTCCATCTTTAAGGCCCATAACTTGGTCAAAAGGACTCGGATTTCGATATGGCATACCTCTATGGGCTCTTGGTGTGATTATGTTGTTATCTGTTTTAAAATATATAACTTTAAAGGTAGTAAAAAATATGACCGTTTTTATGTCATTGATTTCAATTTTGCGAAGGTTTACTGAAATTGGCCTTCTTTCCATCTTTAAAAGCCCATAACTTGGTCAAATGAACTCGGATTTCGATATGGCATACCTTTACGGGCTTGTGGAATGATTACGTTTTTATTAGCATTAAAATATATTACTTTAAAGGTAGTAAAAAATATGACCGTTTTTATGTCATTGATTTTAATTTTGCGAAGGTTTACTGAAATGGGCCTATTTATAATATATAACTTTAAAGGTAGTAAAAAATATGACCGTTTTTATGTCATTGATTTCAATTTTGCGAAGGTTTACTGAAATGGGCCTTCTTTCCATCTTTAAAAGCCCATAGCTTGGTCGAAATGACTCGGATTTCGATATGGCATACCTCTTTGGGATTGTGGAATGATTATGTTGTTCTCTGCATTAAAATATATAACTTAAAATGTAGTAAAAAATATGACGGTTTTTATGTCATTGACTTTAATTTTGCGAAGGTTTACTGAAATGGGCCTTCTTTACATCTTTAAAAGTCCATAACTTGGTCAAATGAACTCGGATTTCGATATGGCATACTTTTATGGGCTTGTGGAATGATTATGTTGTTATCTGCATTAAAATATATTTCTTTAAAGGTAGTAAAAAATATGACCGTTTTTATGTCTTGATTTTGCGAAGGTTTACTGAAATGGGCCTTCCATTTTTAAAAGCCCATAACTTGGTCAAATGAACTCGGATTTCGATATGGCATACCTTTAGGGGCTTGTGGAATGATTTTGTTGTTATCTGCATTAAAATATTTAACTTTAAAGGTAGTAAAAAATATGACCGTTTTTATGTCATTGATTTTAATTTTGCGAAGGTTTACTGAAATGGGCCTTCCATCTTTAAAAGCCCATAACTTGGTCAAAAGAACTCGGATCTCGATATGACATACCTTTAGGGGCTTGTGGAATGATTTTGTTGTTATCTGCATTAAAAGATATAACTTTAAAGGTAGTAAAAAATATGACCGTTTTTATGTTATTGATTTTTATTTTGCGAAGGTTCACAGAAATGGGCCTTCTTTCCATCTTTAAAAGCCCATAACTTGGTCAAATGAACTCGGATTTCGATATTGCATACCTTTATGGGCTTGTGGAGTGATTATGTTGCTATCTGCATTAAAATATATAACTTTAACGGTAGTAAAAAATATGACCGTTTTTATGTCATTGATTTTAATTTTGAGAAGGTTTACTGAAATGGGCCTTCTTTCCATCTTTAAAAGCCCATAACCTGGTCAAATGAACTCGGATTTCGATATGGCATACCTTTATGGGCTTGTGGAATGATTATGTTGATATCTTCATTAAAATATATTTCTTTTAAGGTAGTAAAAAATATGACCGTTTTTATGTCTTGATTTTAATTTCGCGAAGGTTAACTGAAATTGGCCTTCTTTCCATCTTTAAAAGCCCATAACTTGGTCAAATGAACTCGGATTTCGATATGGCATACCTTTACGGGCTTGTGGAATGATTATGTTTTTATTAGCATTAAAATATATTACTTTAAAGGTAGTAAAAAATATGACCGTTTTTATGTCATTGATTTTAATTTTCCGAAGGTTTACTGAAATGGGCCTATTTATAATATATAACTTTAAAGGTAGTAAAAAATATGACCGTTTTTATGTCATTGATTTCAATTTTGCGAAGGTTTACTGAAATGGGCCTTCTTTACATCTTTAAAAGTCCATAACTTGGTCAAATGAACTCGGATTTCGATATGGCATACTTTTATGGGCTTGTGGAATGATTATGTTGTTATCTGCATTAAAATATATTTCTTTAAAGGTAGTAAAAAATATGACCGTTTTTATGTCTTGATTTTAATTTTTCGAAGGTTTACTGAAATTGGGATTTTTTCCATCTTTAAAAGCCCATAACTTGGTCAAATGAACTCGGCTTTCGATATGGCATACCTTTATGGGCTTGTGGAATGATTATGTTGTTATCTGCATTAAAATATATCTCTTTAAAGGTAGTAAAAAATATGACCGTTTTTATGTCTTGATTTTAATTTTGCAAAGGTTTACTGAAATGTAGTACAAAATATGACGGTTTTTATGTCATTGACTTTCATTTTGCGAAGGTTTACTGAAATGGGCCTTCCTTACATCTTTAAAAGTCCATAACTTAGTCAAAAGGACTCGGATTTCGATATGGCATACCTTTATGGGCTTGTGGAATGATTATGTTGTTATCTGCATTAAAATATATTTCTTTAAAGGTAGTTAATAATATGACCGTTTTTATGTCTTGATTTTAATTTTGAGAAGGTTTACTGAAATTGGCCTTCTTTCCATCTTTAAAAGCCCATAACTTGGTCAAATGAACTCGGATTTCGATATGGCATACCTTTATGGGCTTGTGGAATGATTATGTTGTTATCTGCATTTAAATATATAACTTTAAAGGTAGTAAAAAATATGACCGTTTTTATGTCATTGATTTTATTTTTGCGAAGGTTTACTGAAGTGGTCCTTCTTTCCATCTTTAAAAGCCCATAACTTGGTCAAATGAACTCGGATTTCGATATGGCATACCTTTATGGGCTTGTGGAATGATTATGTTGTTATCTGCATTAAAATATATTTCTTTAAAGGTAGTTAATAATATGACCGTTTTTATGTCTTGATTTTAATTTTGCGAAGGTTAACTGAAATTGGCCTTCTTTCCATCTTTAAAAGCCCATAACTTGGTCAAATGAACTCGGATTTCGATATGGCATACCTTTATGGGCTTGTGGAATGATTATGTTGTTATCTGCATTAAAATATATTTCTTTAAAGGTAGTTAATAATATGACCGTTTTTATGTCTTGATTTTAATTTTGCGAAGGTTAACTGAAATTGGCCTTCTTTCCATCTTTAAAAGCCCATAACTTGGTCAAATGAACTCGGATTTCGATATGGCATACCTTTATGGGCTTGTGCAATGATTATGTTGTTATCTGCATTTAAATATATAACTTTAAAGGTAGTAAAAAATATGACCGTTGTTATGTCATTGATTTTATTTTTGCGAAGGTTTACTGAAATGGTCCTTCTTTCCATCTTTAAAAGCCCATAACTTGGTCAAATGAACTCGGATTTCGATATGGCATACCTTAATGGGCTTGTAGAATGATTATGTTGTTATCTGCATTAAAATATATTTCTTTAAAGGTAGTAAAAAAATATGACCGTTTTTATGTCTCGATTTTAATTTTGCGAAGGTTTACTGAAATTGTGATTTTTTCCATCTTTAAAAGCCCATAACTTGGTCAAATGAACTCGGATTTCGATATGGCATACCTTTATGGGCTTGTGGAATGATTATGTTGTTATCTGCATTAAAATATATCTTTTTAAAGGTAGTCAAAAATATGACCGTTTTTATGTTTTGATTTTAATTTTGCGAAGGTTTACTGAAATGGGCCTTCCATCTTTAAAAGCCCATAACTTGGTCAAATGAACTCGGATTTCGATATGGCATACCTTTAGGGGCTTGTGGAATTATTTTGTTGTTATCTGCATTAAAATATTTAACTTTAAAGGTAGTAAAAAATATGACCGTTTTTATGTCATTGGTTTTAATTTTGCGAAGGTTTACTGAAATGGGCCTTCCATCTTTAAAAGCCCATAACTTGGTCAAATGAACTCGGATCTCGATATGGCATACCTTTAAAGGCTTGTGGAATGATTTTGTTGTTATCTGCATTAAAAGATATAACTTTAAAGGTAGTAAAAAATATGACCGTTTTTATGTCATTGATTTTTATTTTGCGAAGGTTTACAGAAATAGGCCTTCTTTCCATCTTTAAAAGCCCATAACTTGGTCAAATGAACTCGTATTTCGATATGGCATACCTTTATGGGCTTGTGGAATGATTATGTTGTTATCTGCATTGAAATGTATATTTTTCAAGGTAGTAAAAAATATGACCG
This sequence comes from Drosophila suzukii, assembly GCF_043229965.1. Lineage (NCBI taxonomy): Eukaryota > Metazoa > Arthropoda > Insecta > Diptera > Drosophilidae > Drosophila > Drosophila suzukii. The sequence continues at coordinate 2,233,978 of NW_027255940.1, read as the reverse complement.
TTTTTATGTCATTGACTTTAATTTTGCGAAGGTTTATGAAATGGGCCTTCTTTCCATCTTTAAAAGCCCATAACTTGGTCAAATGAACTCGGATTTCGATATGGCATACCTTAATGGGCTTGTGGAATGATTATGTTGTTATCTGCATTAAAAATTTAACTTTAAAGGTAGTAAAAAATATGACCGTTTTTATGTCATTGACTTTAATTTTGCGAAGGTTTATGAAATGGGCCTTCTTTCCATCTTTAAAAGCCCATAACTTGGTCAAATGAACTCGGATTTCGATGCGGCATACCTTTATAGGCTTGTATAATGATTATGTTGTTATCTGCATTAAAATATATAACTTTAAAGGTAGTAAAAAATATAACAGTTTTTATGTCAATGATTTTTATTTTGCGAAGGTTTACAGAAATGGGCATTCTTTCCATCTTTAAAAGCCCATAACTTGGTCAAATGAACTTGGATTTCGATATGGCATACCTTTATGGGCTTGTGGAATGATTATGTTATTATCTGCATTAAAAATTTAACTTTAAAGGTAGTAAAAAATATGACCGTTTTTATGTCATTGATTTTAATTTTGCGAAGGTTAACTGAAATTGGCCTACTTTCCATCTTTAAAAGCCCATAACTTGGTCAAATGAACTCGGATTTCGATATGGCATACCTTAATGGGCTTGTGGAATGATTATGTTGTTATCTGCATTAAAATATATAACTTTAAAGGTAGTAAAAAATATAACAGTTTTTATGTCATTGATTTTTATTTTGCGAAGGTTTACTGAAATGGGCATTCTTTCCATCTTTAAAAGCCCATAACTTGGTCAAATGAACTCGGATTTCGATATGGCATACCTTTATAGGCTTGTGGAATGATTATGTTGTTATCTGCATTAAAAATTTAACTTTAAAGGTAGTAAAAAATATGACCGTTTTTATGTCATTGATTTTAATTTTGCGAAGGTTTACAGAAATGGGCATTCTTTCCATCTTTAAAAGCCCATAACTTGGTCAAATGAACTTGGATTTCGATATGGCATACCTTTATGGGCTTGTGGAATGATTATGTTGTTATCTGCATTAAAATATATAACTTTAAAGGTAGTAAAAAATATAACAGTTTTTATGTCATTGATTTTTATTTTGCGAAGGTTTACAGAAATGGGCATTCTTTCCATCTTTAAAAGCCCATAACTTGGTCAAATGAACTTGGATTTCGATATGGCATACCTTTATGGGCTTGTGGAATGATTATGTTGTTATCTGCATTAAAATATATAACTTTAAAGGTAGTAAAATATATGACCGTTTTTATGTAGTAAAAAATATGACTGTTTTTATGCCATTGACTTTAATTTTGCGAAGGTTTACTGAAATGGGCCTTCTTTCCATCTTTAAAAGCCCATAACTTGGTCAAATGAACTCGGATTTCGATATGGCATACCTTTATAGGCTTGTGGAATGATTATGTTGTTATCTGCATTAAAATATATAACTTTAAAGGTAGTAAAAAATATAACAGTTTTTATGTCATTGATTTTTATTTTGCGAAGGTTTACTGAAATGGGCATTCTTTCCATCTTTAAAAGCCCATAACTTGGTCAAATGAACTCGGATTTCGATATGGCATACCTTTATAGGCTTGTGGAATGATTATGTTGTTATCTGCATTAAAAATTTAACTTTAAAGGTAGTAAAAAATATGACCGTTTTTATGTCATTGACTTTAATTTTGCGAAGGTTTACTGAAATTGGCCTACTTTCCATCTTTAAAAGCCCATAACTTGGTCAAATGAACTCGGATTTCGATATGGCATACCTTAATGGGCTTGTGGAATGATTATGTTGTTATCTGCATTAAAAATTTAACTTTAAAGGTAGTAAAAAATATGACCGTTTTTATGTCTTGATTTTAATTTTGCGAAGGTTTACTGAAATGGGCCTTCCATCTTTAAAAGCCCATAACTTGGTCAAATGAACTCGGATTTCGATATGGCATACCTTTAGGGGCTTGTGGAACTATTTTGTTGTTATCTGCATTAAAATATTTAACTTTAAAGGTAGTAAAAAATATGACCGTTTTTATGTCATTGGTTTTAATTTTGCGAAGGTTTACTGAAATGGGCCTTCCATCTTTAAAAGCCCATAACTTGGTCAAATGAACTCGGATCTCGATATGGCATACCTTTAGGGGCTTGTGGAATGATTTTGTTGTTATCTGCATTAAAAGATATAACTTTAAATGTAGTAAAAAATATGACCGTTTTTATGTCATTGATTTTTATTTTGCGAAGGTTTATGAAATGGGCCTTCTTTCCATCTTTAAAAGCCCATAGCTTGGTCAAATGAACTCGGCTTTCGACATGGCATACCTTTATAGGCTTGTGGAATGATTATGTTGTTATCTGCATTAAAATATGTAACTTTAAAGGTATTAAAAAATATAACAGTTTTTATGGCATTGATTTTTATTTTGCGAAGGTTTACAGAAATGGGCCTTCTTTCCATCTTTAAAAGCCCATAACTTGGTCAAATGAACTCGGATCTCGATATGGCATACCTTTAGGGGCTTGTGGAATGATTTTGTTGTTATCTGCATTAAAATATATAACTTTAAAGGTAGTAAAAAATATGACCGTTTTTATGCCATTGATTTTTATTTTGCAAAGGTTTACAGAAATGGGCCTTCTTTCCATCTTTAAAAGCCCATAACTTGGTCAAATGAACTCGGATTTCGATATGGCATACCTTTAGGGGCTTGTGGAATGATTATGTTGTTATCTACATTAAAAATTTAACTTTAAAGGTAGTAAAAAATATGACCGTTTTTATGTCATTGATTTTAATTTTGCGAAGGTTAACTGAAATTGGCCTACTTTCCATCTTTAAAAGCCCATAACTTGGTCAAATGAACTCGGATTTCGATATGGCATACCTTAATGGGCTTGTGGAATGATTATGTTGTTAACTGCATTAAAAATTTAACTTTAAAGGTAGTAAAAAATATGACCGTTTTTATGTCTTGATTTTAATTTTGCAAAGGTTTACTGAAATGGGCCTTCCATCTTTAAAAGCCCATAACTTGGTCAAATGAACTCGGATTTCGATATGGCATACCTTTAGGGGCTTGTGGAATTATTTTGTTGTTATCTGCATTAAAATATTTAACTTTAAAGGTAGTAAAAAATATGACCGTTTTTATGTCATTGGTTTTAATTTTGCGAAGGTTTACTGAAATGGGCCTTCCATCTTTAAAAGCCCATAACTTGGTCAAATGAACTCGGATCTCGATATGGCATACCTTTAGGGGCTTGTGGAATGATTTTGTTGTTATCTGCATTAAAAGATATAACTTTAAATGTAGTAAAAAATATGACCGTCTTTAAGTCATTGACTTTCATTTTGCGAAGGTTTACTGAAATGGGCCTGCTTTCCATCTTTAAAAGCCCATAACTTGGTCAAATGAACTCGGATTTCGATATGGCATACCTTTATGGGCTTGTGGAATGATTATGTTGTTATCTGCATTAAAATATATAACTTTCGAGGTAGTAAAAAATATGACCGTTTTTATGTTATTGATTTTAATTTTGCGAAGGTTTATGAAATGGGCCTTCTTTCCATCTTTAAAAGCCCATAGCTTGGTCAAATGAACTCGGCTTTCGACATGGCATACCTTTATAGGCTTGTGGAATGATTATGTTGTTATCTGCATTAAAATATGTAACTTTAAAGGTATTAAAAAATATAACAGTTTTTATGGCATTGATTTTTATTTTGCGAAGGTTTACAGAAATGGGCCTTCTTTCCATCTTTAAAAGCCCATAACTTGGTCAAATGAACTCGGATCTCGATATGGCATACCTTTAGGGGCTTGTGGAATGATTTTGTTGTTATCTGCATTAAAATATATAACTTTAAAGGTAGTAAAAAATATGACCGTTTTTATGCCATTGATTTTTATTTTGCAAAGGTTTACAGAAATGGGCCTTCTTTCCATCTTTAAAAGACCATAAATTGGTCAAATGACCTCGGATTTCGATATGGCATACCTTTATGGGCTTGTGGAATGAATATGTTGTTATCTGCATTAAAATATATAACTTTCAAGGTAGTAAAAAATATGACCGTTTTTATGTCATTGACTTTAATTTTGCGAAGGTTTACTGAAATGGGCCTGTTTTCCATCTTTAAAAGCCCATAACTTGGTCAAATGAACTCGGATTTCGATATGGCATACCTTTATGGGCTTGTGGAATGATTATGTTGTTATCTGCATTAAAATATATCTCCTTAAAGGTAGTAAAAAATATGACCTTTTTTATGTCTTGATTTTAATTTTGCGAAGGTTTACTGAAATGGTCCTTCCATCTTTAAAAGCCCATAACTTGGTCAAATGAACTCGGATTTCGATATGGCATACCTTTATGGGCTTGTGGAATGATTATGTTGTTGTCTGCATCAAAATATATCTCTTTAAAGGTAGTAAAAAAATATGACCGTTTTTATTCTGCGAAGGTTTACTGAAATGGGCCTTCCATCTTTAAAAGCCCATAACTTGGTCAAATGAACTCGGATTTCGATATGGCATACCTTTAGGGGCTTGTGGAATTATTTTGTTGTTATCTGCATTAAAATATTTAACTTTAAAGGTAGTAAAAAATATGACCGTTTTTATGTCATTGGTTTTAATTTTGCGAAGGTTTACTGAAATGAGCCTTCCATCTTTAAAAGCCCATAGCTTGGTCAAATGAACTCGGATCTCGATATGGCATACCTTTAGGGGCTTGTGGAATGATTTTGTTGTTATTTGCATTAAAAGATATAACTTTAAAGATAGTAAAAAATATGACCGTTCTTATGTCATTGATTTTTATTTTGCAAAGGTTTACAGAAATAGGCCTTCTTTCCATCTTTAAAAGCCCATAACTTGGTCAAATGAACTCGGATTTCGATATGGCATACCTTTATAGGCTTGTGGAATGATTATGTTGTTATCTGCATTAAAATATATTTCTTTAAAGGTAGTAAAAAAATTTGACCGTTTTTATGTCTTGATTTTAATTTTGCGAAGGTTTACTGAAATTGGGACTTTTTCCATCTTTAAAAGCCCATAACTTGGTCAAATGAACTCGGATTTCGATATGGCATACCTTTATGGGCTTGTGGAATGATTATGTTGTTGTCTGCATCAAAATATATCTCTTTAAAGGTAGTAAAAAATATGACCGTTTTTATGTCTTGATTTTATTTTTGCGAAGGTTTACTGAAATGGGCCTTCCATCTTTAAAAGCCCATAACTTGGTCAAATGAACTCGGATTTCGATATGGCATACCTTTAGGGGCTTGTGGAATTATTTTGTTGTTATCTGCATTAAAATATTTAACTTTAAAGGTAGTAAAAAATATGACCGTTTTTATGTCATTGGTTTTAATTTTGCGAAGGTTTACTGAAATGAGCCTTCCATCCTTAAAAGCCCATAGCTTGGTCAAATGAACTCGGATCTCGATATGGCATACCTTTAAAGGCTAGTGGAATGATTTTGTTTTTATTTGCATTAAAAGATATAACTTTAAAGGTAGTAAAAAATATGACCGTTCTTATGTCATTGATTTATATTTTGCGAAGGTTTACAGAAATAGGCCTTCTTTCCATCTTTAAAAGTCCATAACTTGGTCAAATGAACTCGGATTTCGATATGGCATACTTTTATGGGCTTTGTGGAATGATTATGTTGTTATCTGCATTAAAATATATAACTTTCAAGGTAGTAAAAAATATGACCGATTTTATGTCATTGATTTTAATTTTGCGTAGGTTTATGAAATGGGCCTTCTTTCCATCTTTAAAAGCCCATAACTTGGGCAAATGAACTCGGATTTCGATATGGCATACGTTTATAGGCTTGTGGAATGATTATGTTGTTATCTGTATTAAAATATATAACTTTAAAGGTAGTAAAAAATATAACAGTTTTCATGTCATTGATTTTTATTTTGCGAAGGTTTACAGAAATGGGCCTTCATTCCATCGTTAAAAGCCCATTACTTGGTCAGATGAACTCGGATTTCGATATGGCATATCTTTATGGGCTTGTGGAATGATTATGTTGTTATCTGCATTAAAATATATAACTTTAAAGGTAGTAAAAAATATGACCGTTTTTATGTCATTGATTTTAATTTTGAGAAGGTTTACTGAAATGGGCCTTCTTTCCATCTTTAAAAGCCCATAGCCTGGTCGAATGAACTCGGATTTCGATATGGCATACCTTTATGGGCTTGTGGAATGATTATGTTGTTATCTGCATTAAAATATATTTCTTTAAAGGTAGTAAAAAATATGACCGTTTTTATGTCTTGATTTTAATTTTGCGAAGGTTTACTGAAATGGACCTTCCATCTTTAAAAGCCTATAACTTGGTCAAATGAACTCGGATCTCGATATGGCATACCTTTAGGGGCTTGTGGAATGATTTTGTTGTTATCTGCATTAAAATATTTAACTTTAAAGGTAGTAAAAAATATGACCGTTTTTATGTCATTGATTTTAATTTTGCGAAGGTTTACTGAAATGGGCCTTCCATCTTTAAAAGCCCATAACTTGGTCAAATGAACTCGGATCTCGATATGGCATACCTTTAGGGGCTTGTGGAATGATTTTGTTGTTATCTGCATTAAAATATATAACTTTAAAGGTAGTAAAAAATATGACTGTTTTTATGTCATTGATTTTTATTTTGCGAAGGCTTACAGAAATGGGCCTTCTTTCCATCTTTAAAAGCCCATAGCTTGGTCAAATGAACTCGGATTTCGATATGGCATACCATTATGGGCTTGTGGAATGATTATGTTGTTATCTGCATTAAAATATATAACTTTCAAGGTAGTAAAAAATATGACCGTTTTTATGTCATTGACTTTAATTTTGCGAAGGTTTACTGAAATGGGCCTTCTTTCCATCTTTAAAAGCCCATAACTTGGTCAAATGAACTCGGATTTCGATATGGCATACCTTTATGGGCTTGTGGAATGATTATGTTGTTATCTGCATTAAAATATATCTCTTTAAAGGTAGTAAAAAATATGACCGTTTTTATGTCTTGATTTTAATTTTGCGAAGGTTTACTAAAATGGGCCTTCCATCTTTAAAAGCCCATAACTTGGTCAAATGAACTCGGATTTCGATATGGCATACCTTTATGGGCTTGTGGAATGATTATGTTGTTATCTGCATTAAAATATATCTCTTTAAAGGTAGTACAAAATATGACCGTTTTTATGTCTTGATTTTAATTTTGCGAAGGTTTACTGAAATGGGCCTTCCATCTTTAAAAGCCCATAACTTGGTCAAATGAACTCGGATCTCGATATGGCATACCTTTAGGAGCTTGTGGAATGATTTTGTTGTTTTCTGCATTAAAATATTTAACTTTAAAGGTAGTAAAAAATATGACCGTTTTTATGTCATTGATTTTAATTTTTCGAAGGTTTACTGAAATGGGCCTTCCATCTTTAAAAGCCCATAACTTGGTCAAATGAACTCGGATCTCGATATGGCATACCTTTAGGGGCTTGTGGAATGATTTTGTTGTTATCTGCATTAAAATGTATAACTTTAAAGGTAGTAAAAAATATGACCGTTCTTATGTCATTGATTTTTATTTTGCGAAGGTTTACAGAAATAGGCCTTCTTTCCATCTTTAAAAGCCCATAACTTGGTCATATGAACTCGGATTTCGATATGGCATACCTTTATGGGCTTGTGGAATGATTATGTTGTTATCTGCATTAAAATATATAAATTTCAAGGTAGTAAAAAATATGACCGTTTTTATGTCATTGACTTTAATTTTGCGAAGGTTTATGAAATGGGCCTTCTTTCCATCTTTAAAAGCCCATAACTTGGTCAAATGAACTCGGATTTCGATATGGCATACGTTTATAGGCTTGTGGAATGATTATGTTGTTATCTGCATTAAAATATATAACTTTAAAGGTAGTAAAAAATATAACAGTTTTCATGTCATTGATTTTTATTTTGCGAAGGTTTACAGAAATGGGCCTTCTTTCCATCGTTAAAAGCCCATTACTTGGTCAGATGAACTCGGATTTCGATATGGCATACCTTTATGGGCTTGTGGAATGATTATGTTGTTATCTGCATTAAAATATTGTATATAACTTTAAAGGTAGTAAAAAATATGCCCGTTTTTATGTCATTGATTTTAATTTTGAGAAGGTTTACTGAAATGGGCCTTCTTTCCATCTTTAAAAGCCCATAGCCTGGTTGAATGAACTCGGATTTCGATATGGCATACCTTTATGGGCTTGTGGAATGATTATGTTGTTATCTGCATTAAAATATATTTCTTTAAAGGTAGTAAAAAATATGACCGTTTTTATGTCTTGATTTTAATTTTGCGAAGGTTTACTGAAATGGGCCTTCCATCTTTAAAAGCCCATAACTTGGTCAAATGAACTCGGATCTCGATATGGCATACCTTTAGGGACTTGTGGAATGATTTTGTTGTTATCTGCATTAAAATATTTAACTTTAAAGGTAGTAAAAAATATGACCGTTTTTATGTCATTGATTTTAATTTTGCGAAGGTTTACTGAAATGGGCCTTCCATCTTTAAAAGCCCATAACTTGGTCAAATGAACTCGGATCTCGATATGGCATACCTTTAGGGGCTTGTGGAATGATTTTGTTGTTATCTGCATTAAAATGTATAACTTTAAAGGTAGTAAAAAATATGACCGTTCTTATGTCATTGATTTTTATTTTGCGAAGGTTTACAGAAATAGGCCTTCTTTCCATCTTTAAAAGCCCATAACTTGGTCATATGAACTCGGATTTCGATATGGCATACCTTTATGGGCTTGTGGAATGATTATGTTGTTATCTGCATTAAAATATATAAATTTCAAGGTAGTAAAAAATATGACCGTTTTTATGTCATTGACTTTAATTTTGCGAAGGTTTATGAAATGGGCCTTCTTTCCATCTTTAAAAGCCCATAACTTGGTCAAATGAACTCGGATTTCGATATGGCATACGTTTGTAGGCTTGTGGAATGATTATGTTGTTATCTGCATTAAAATATATAACTTTAAAGGTAGTAAAAAATATAACAGTTTTCATGTCATTGATTTTTATTTTGCGAAGCTTTACAGAAATGGGCCTTCTTTCCATCGTTAAAAGCCCATTACTTGGTCAGATGAACTCGGATTTCGATATGGCATACCTTTATGGGCTTGTGGAATGATTATGTTGTTATCTGCATTAAAATATATAACTTTAAAGGTAGTAAAAAATATGCCCGTTTTTATGTCATTGATTTTAATTTTGAGAAGTTTTACTGAAATGGGCCTTCTTTCCATCTTTAAAAGCCCATAGCTTGGTCAAATGAACTCGGATTTCGATATGGCATACCATTATGGGCTTGTGGAATGATTATGTTGTTATCTGCATTAAAATATATAACTTTCAAGGTAGTAAAAAATATGACCGTTTTTATGTCATTGACTTTAATTTTGCGAAGGTTTACTGAAATGGGCCTTCTTTCCATCTTTAAAAGCCCATAACTTGGTCAAATGAACTCGGATTTCGATATGGCATACCTTTATGGGCTTGTGGAATGATTATGTTGTTATCTGCATTAAAATATTAAACTTTAAAGGTAGTAAAAAATATGACCGTTTTTATGTCTTGATTTTAATTTTGCGAAGGTTTACTAAAATGGGCCTTCCATCTTTAAAAGCCCATAACTTGGTCAAATGAACTCGGATTTCGATATGGCATACCTTTATGGGCTTGTGGAATGATTATGTTGTTATCTGCATTAAAATATATCTCTTTAAAGGTAGTACAAAATATGACCGTTTTTATGTCTTGATTTTAATTTTGCGAAGGTTTACTGAAATGGGCCTTCCATCTTTAAAAGCCCATAACTTGGTCAAATGAACTCGGATCTCGATATGGCATACCTTTAGGAGCTTGTGGAATGATTTTGTTGTTTTCTGCATTAAAATATTTAACTTTAAAGGTAGTAAAAAATATGACCGTTTTTATGTCATTGATTTTAATTTTTCGAAGGTTTACTGAAATGGGCCTTCCATCTTTAAAAGCCCATAACTTGGTCAAATGAACTCGGATCTCGATATGGCATACCTTTAGGGGCTTGTGGAATGATTTTGTTGTTATCTGCATTAAAATGTATAACTTTAAAGGTAGTAAAAAATATGACCGTTCTTATGTCATTGATTTTTATTTTGCGAAGGTTTACAGAAATAGGCCTTCTTTCCATCTTTAAAAGCCCATAACTTGGTCATATGAACTCGGATTTCGATATGGCATACCTTTATGGGCTTGTGGAATGATTATGTTGTTATCTGCATTAAAATATATAAATTTCAAGGTAGTAAAAAATATGACCGTTTTTATGTCATTGACTTTAATTTTGCGAAGGTTTATGAAATGGGCCTTCTTTCCATCTTTAAAAGCCCATAACTTGGTCAAATGAACTCGGATTTCGATATGGCATACGTTTATAGGCTTGTGGAATGATTATGTTGTTATCTGCATTAAAATATATAACTTTAAAGGTAGTTAAAAATATAACAGTTTTCATGTCATTGATTTTTATTTTGCGAAGGTTTACAGAAATGGGCCTTCTTTCCATCGTTAAAAGCCCATTACTTGGTCAGATGAACTCGGATTTCGATATGGCATACCTTTATGGGCTTGTGGAATGATTATGTTGTTATCTGCATTAAAATATTGTATATAACTTTAAAGGTAGTAAAAAATATGCCCGTTTTTATGTCATTGATTTTAATTTTGAGAAGGTTTTCTGAAATGGGCCTTCTTTCCATCTTTAAAAGCCCATAGCCTGGTCGAATGAACTCGGATTTCGATATGGCATACCTTTATGGGCTTGTGGAATGATTATGTTGTTATCTGCATTAAAATATATTTCTTTAAAGGTAGTAAAAAATATGACCGTTTTTATGTCTTGATTTTAATTTTGCGAAGGTTTACTGAAATGGGCCTTCCATCTTTAAAAGCCCATAACTTGGTCAAATGAACTCGGATCTCGATATGGCATACCTTTAGGGACTTGTGGAATGATTTTGTTGTTATCTGCATTAAAATATTTAACTTTAAAGGTAGTAAAAAATATGACCGTTTTTATGTCATTGATTTTAATTTTGCGAAGGTTTACTGAAATGGGCCTTCCATCTTTAAAAGCCCATAACTTGGTCAAATGAACTCGGATCTCGATATGGCATACCTTTAGGGGCTTGTGGAATGATTTTGTTGTTATCTGCATTAAAATGTATAACTTTAAAGGTAGTAAAAAATATGACCGTTCTTATGTCATTGATTTTTATTTTGCGAAGGTTTACAGAAATAGGCCTTCTTTCCATCTTTAAAAGCCCATAACTTGGTCATATGAACTCGGATTTCGATATGGCATACCTTTATGGGCTTGTGGAATGATTATGTTGTTATCTGCATTAAAATATATAAATTTCAAGGTAGTAAAAAATATGACCGTTTTTATGTCATTGACTTTAATTTTGCGAAGGTTTATGAAATGGGCCTTCTTTCCATCTTTAAAAGCCCATAACTTGGTCAAATGAACTCGGATTTCGATATGGCATACGTTTGTAGGCTTGTGGAATGATTATGTTGTTATCTGCATTAAAATATATAACTTTAAAGGTAGTAAAAAATATAACAGTTTTCATGTCATTGATTTTTATTTTGCGAAGGTTTACAGAAATGGGCCTTCTTTCCATCGTTAAAAGCCCATTACTTGGTCAGATGAACTCGGATTTCGATATGGCATACCTTTATGGGCTTGTGGAATGATTATGTTGTTATCTGCATTAAAATATATAACTTTAAAGGTAGTAAAAAATATGCCCGTTTTTATGTCATTGATTTTAATTTTGAGAAGGTTTACTGAAATGGGCCTTCTTTCCATCTTTAAAAGCCCATAGCCTGGTCGAATGAACTCGGATTTCGATATGGCATACCTTTATGGGCTTGTGGAATGATTATGTTGTTATCTGCATTAAAATATATTTCTTTAAAGGTAGTAAAAAATATGACCGTTTTTATGTCTTGATTTTAATTTTGCGAAGGTTTACTGAAATGGGCCTTCCATCTTTAAAAGCCCATAACTTGGTCAAATGAACTCGGATCTCGATATGGCATACCTTTAGGGACTTGTGGAATGATTTTGTTGTTATCTGCATTAAAATATTTAACTTTAAAGGTAGTAAAAAATATGACCGTTTTTATGTCATTGATTTTAATTTTGCGAAGGTTTACTGAAATGGGCCTTCCATCTTTAAAAGCCCATAACTTGGTCAAATGAACTCGGATCTCGATATGGCATACCTTTAGGGGCTTGTGGAATGATTTTGTTGTTATCTGCATTAAAATATATAACTTTAAGGGTAGTAAAAAATATGACTGTTTTTATGTCATTGATTTTTATTTTGCGAAGGCTTACAGAAATGGGCCTTCTATCCATCTTTAAAAGCCCATAACTTGGTCAAATGAACTCGGATTTCGATATGGCATACCTTTATGGGCTTGTGGAATGATTATGTTGTTATCTGCAATAAAAAATATGACCGTTTTTATGTCATTGACTTTAATTTTGCGAAGGTTTACTGAAATGGGCCTTCTTTCTATCTTTAAAAGCCCATAACTTGGTCAAATGAACTCGGATTTCGATATGGCATACCTTTATGGGCTTGTGGAATGATTATGTTGTTATCTGCATTAAAATATATCTCTTTAAAGGTAGTAAAAAATATGACCGTTCTTATGTCTTGATTTTAATTTTCCGAAGGTTTACTGAAATGGGCCTTCCATCTTTAAAAGCCCATAACTTGGTCAAATGAACTCGGATCTCGATATGGCATACCTTTAGGAGCTTGTGGAATGATTTTGTTGTTTTCTGCATTAAAATATTTAACTTTAAAGGTAGTAAAAAATATGACCGTTTTTATGTCATTGATTTTAATTTTTCGAAGGTTTACTGAAATGGGCCTTCCATCTTTAAAAGCCCATAACTTGGTCAAATGAACTCGGATCTCGATATGGCATACCTTTAGGGGCTTGTGGAATGATTTTGTTGTTATCTGCATTAAAATGTATAACTTTAAAGGTAGTAAAAAATATGACCGTTCTTATGTCATTGATTTTTATTTTGCGAAGGTTTACAGAAATAGGCCTTCTTTCCATCTTTAAAAGCCCATAACTTGGTCATATGAACTCGGATTTCGATATGGCATACCTTTATGGGCTTGTGGAATGATTATGTTGTTATCTGCATTAAAATATATAAATTTCAAGGTAGTAAAAAATATGACCGTTTTTATGTCATTGACTTTAATTTTGCGAAGGTTTATGAAATGGGCCTTCTTTCCATCTTTAAAAGCCCATAACTTGGTCAAATGAACTCGGATTTCGATATGGCATACGTTTATAGGCTTGTGGAATGATTATGTTGTTATCTGCATTAAAATATATAACTTTAAAGGTAGTTAAAAATATAACAGTTTTCATGTCATTGATTTTTATTTTGCGAAGGTTTACAGAAATGGGCCTTCTTTCCATCGTTAAAAGCCCATTACTTGGTCAGATGAACTCGGATTTCGATATGGCATACCTTTATGGGCTTGTGGAATGATTATGTTGTTATCTGCATTAAAATATTGTATATAACTTTAAAGGTAGTAAAAAATATGCCCGTTTTTATGTCATTGATTTTAATTTTGAGAAGGTTTTCTGAAATGGGCCTTCTTTCCATCTTTAAAAGCCCATAGCCTGGTCGAATGAACTCGGATTTCGATATGGCATACCTTTATGGGCTTGTGGAATGATTATGTTGTTATCTGCATTAAAATATATTTCTTTAAAGGTAGTAAAAAATATGACCGTTTTTATGTCTTGATTTTAATTTTGCGAAGGTTTACTGAAATGGGCCTTCCATCTTTAAAAGCCCATAACTTGGTCAAATGAACTCGGATCTCGATATGGCATACCTTTAGGGACTTGTGGAATGATTTTGTTGTTATCTGCATTAAAATATTTAACTTTAAAGGTAGTAAAAAATATGACCGTTTTTATGTCATTGATTTTAATTTTGCGAAGGTTTACTGAAATGGGCCTTCCATCTTTAAAAGCCCATAACTTGGTCAAATGAACTCGGATCTCGATATGGCATACCTTTAGGGGCTTGTGGAATGATTTTGTTGTTATCTGCATTAAAATGTATAACTTTAAAGGTAGTAAAAAATATGACCGTTCTTATGTCATTGATTTTTATTTTGCGAAGGTTTACAGAAATAGGCCTTCTTTCCATCTTTAAAAGCCCATAACTTGGTCATATGAACTCGGATTTCGATATGGCATACCTTTATGGGCTTGTGGAATGATTATGTTGTTATCTGCATTAAAATATATAAATTTCAAGGTAGTAAAAAATATGACCGTTTTTATGTCATTGACTTTAATTTTGCGAAGGTTTATGAAATGGGCCTTCTTTCCATCTTTAAAAGCCCATAACTTGGTCAAATGAACTCGGATTTCGATATGGCATACGTTTGTAGGCTTGTGGAATGATTATGTTGTTATCTGCATTAAAATATATAACTTTAAAGGTAGTAAAAAATATAACAGTTTTCATGTCATTGATTTTTATTTTGCGAAGGTTTACAGAAATGGGCCTTCTTTCCATCGTTAAAAGCCCATTACTTGGTCAGATGAACTCGGATTTCGATATGGCATACCTTTATGGGCTTGTGGAATGATTATGTTGTTATCTGCATTAAAATATATAACTTTAAAGGTAGTAAAAAATATGCCCGTTTTTATGTCATTGATTTTAATTTTGAGAAGGTTTACTGAAATGGGCCTTCTTTCCATCTTTAAAAGCCCATAGCCTGGTCGAATGAACTCGGATTTCGATATGGCATACCTTTATGGGCTTGTGGAATGATTATGTTGTTATCTGCATTAAAATATATTTCTTTAAAGGTAGTAAAAAATATGACCGTTTTTATGTCTTGATTTTAATTTTGCGAAGGTTTACTGAAATGGGCCTTCCATCTTTAAAAGCCCATAACTTGGTCAAATGAACTCGGATCTCGATATGGCATACCTTTAGGGACTTGTGGAATGATTTTGTTGTTATCTGCATTAAAATATTTAACTTTAAAGGTAGTAAAAAATATGACCGTTTTTATGTCATTGATTTTAATTTTGCGAAGGTTTACTGAAATGGGCCTTCCATCTTTAAAAGCCCATAACTTGGTCAAATGAACTCGGATCTCGATATGGCATACCTTTAGGGGCTTGTGGAATGATTTTGTTGTTATCTGCATTAAAATATATAACTTTAAGGGTAGTAAAAAATATGACTGTTTTTATGTCATTGATTTTTATTTTGCGAAGGCTTACAGAAATGGGCCTTCTATCCATCTTTAAAAGCCCATAACTTGGTCAAATGAACTCGGATTTCGATATGGCATACCTTTATGGGCTTGTGGAATGATTATGTTGTTATCTGCAATAAAAAATATGACCGTTTTTATGTCATTGACTTTAATTTTGCGAAGGTTTACTGAAATGGGCCTTCTTTCTATCTTTAAAAGCCCATAACTTGGTCAAATGAACTCGGATTTCGATATGGCATACCTTTATGGGCTTGTGGAATGATTATGTTGTTATCTGCATTAAAATATATCTCTTTAAAGGTAGTAAAAAATATGACCGTTCTTATGTCTTGATTTTAATTTTCCGAAGGTTTACTAAAATGGGCCTTCCATCTTTAAAAGCCCATAACTTGGTCAAATGAACTCGGATTTCGATATGGCATACCTTTATGGGCTTGTGGAATGATTATGTTGTTATCTGCATTAAAATATATCTCTTTAAAGGTAGTACAAAATATGACCGTTTTTATGTCTTGATTTTAATTTTGCGAAGGTTTACTGAAATGGGCCTTCCATCTTTAAAAGCCCATAACTTGGTCAAATGAACTCGGATCTCGATATGGCATACCTTTAGGGGCTTGTGGAATGATTTTGTTGTTATCTGCATTAAAATATTTAACTTTAAAGGTAGTAAAAAATATGACCGTTTTTATGTCATTGATTTTTATTTTGCGAAGGTTTACAGAAATAGGCCTTCTTTCCATCTTTAAAAGCCCATAACTTGGTCATATGAACTCGGATTTCGATATGGCATACCTTTATGGGCTTGTGGAATGATTATGTTGTTATCTGCATTAAAATATATAAATTTCAAGGTAGTAAAAAATATGACCGTTTTTATGTCATTGACTTTAATTTTGCGAAGGTTTATGAAATGGGCCTTCTTTCCATCTTTAAAAGCCCATAACTTGGTCAAATGAACTCGGATTTCGATATGGCATACGTTTGTAGGCTTGTGGAATGATTATGTTGTTATCTGCATTAAAATATATAACTTTAAAGGTAGTAAAAAATATAACAGTTTTCATGTCATTGATTTTTATTTTGCGAAGGTTTACAGAAATGGGCCTTCTTTCCATCGTTAAAAGCCCATTACTTGGTCAGATGAACTCGGATTTCGATATGGCATACCTTTATGGGCTTGTGGAATGATTATGTTGTTATCTGCATTAAAATATATAACTTTAAAGGTAGTAAAAAATATGCCCGTTTTTATGTCATTGATTTTAATTTTGAGAAGGTTTACTGAAATGGGCCTTCTTTCCATCTTTAAAAGCCCATAGCCTGGTCGAATGAACTCGGATTTCGATATGGCATACCTTTATGGGCTTGTGGAATGATTATGTTGTTATCTGCATTAAAATATATTTCTTTAAAGGTAGTAAAAAATATGACCGTTTTTATGTCTTGATTTTAATTTTGCGAAGGTTTACTGAAATGGGCCTTCCATCTTTAAAAGCCCATAACTTGGTCAAATGAACTCGGATCTCGATATGGCATACCTTTAGGGACTTGTGGAATGATTTTGTTGTTATCTGCATTAAAATATTTAACTTTAAAGGTAGTAAAAAATATGACCGTTTTTATGTCATTGATTTTAATTTTGCGAAGGTTTACTGAAATGGGCCTTCCATCTTTAAAAGCCCATAACTTGGTCAAATGAACTCGGATCTCGATATGGCATACCTTTAGGGGCTTGTGGAATGATTTTGTTGTTATCTGCATTAAAATATATAACTTTAAGGGTAGTAAAAAATATGACTGTTTTTATGTCATTGATTTTTATTTTGCGAAGGCTTACAGAAATGGGCCTTCTATCCATCTTTAAAAGCCCATAACTTGGTCAAATGAACTCGGATTTCGATATGGCATACCTTTATGGGCTTGTGGAATGATTATGTTGTTATCTGCAATAAAAAATATGACCGTTTTTATGTCATTGACTTTAATTTTGCGAAGGTTTACTGAAATGGGCCTTCTTTCTATCTTTAAAAGCCCATAACTTGGTCAAATGAACTCGGATTTCGATATGGCATACCTTTATGGGCTTGTGGAATGATTATGTTGTTATCTGCATTAAAATATATCTCTTTAAAGGTAGTAAAAAATATGACCGTTCTTATGTCTTGATTTTAATTTTCCGAAGGTTTACTAAAATGGGCCTTCCATCTTTAAAAGCCCATAACTTGGTCAAATGAACTCGGATTTCGATATGGCATACCTTTATGGGCTTGTGGAATGATTATGTTGTTATCTGCATTAAAATATATCTCTTTAAAGGTAGTACAAAATATGACCGTTTTTATGTCTTGATTTTAATTTTGCGAAGGTTTACTGAAATGGGCCTTCCATCTTTAAAAGCCCATAACTTGGTCAAATGAACTCGGATCTCGATATGGCATACCTTTAGGGGCTTGTGGAATGATTTTGTTGTTATCTGCATTAAAATATTTAACTTTAAAGGTAGTAAAAAATATGACCGTTTTTATGTCATTGATTTTAATTTTGCGAAGGTTTACTGAAATGGACCTTCCATCTTTAAAAGCCCATAACTTGGTCAAATGAACTCGGATCTCGATATGGCATACCTTTAGGAGCTTGTGGAATGATTTTGTTGTTTTCTGCATTAAAATATTTAACTTTAAAGGTAGTAAAAAATATGACCGTTTTTATGTCATTGATTTTAATTTTTCGAAGGTTTACTGAAATGGGCCTTCCATCTTTAAAAGCCCATAACTTGGTCAAATGAACTCGGATCTCGATATGGCATACCTTTAGGGGCTTGTGGAATGATTTTGTTGTTATCTGCATTAAAATATATAACTTTAAAGGTAGTAAAAAATATGACCGTTTTTATGTAATTGATTTTTATTTTGCGAAGGTTTACAGAAAGGGGCCTTCTTTCCATCTTTAAAAGCCCATAACTTGGTCAAATGAACTCGGATTTCGATATAGCATACCTTTATGGGCTTGTGGAATGATTATGTTGTTATCTGCATTAAAATATATAACTTTCAAGGTAGTAAGAAATATGACCGTTTTTATGTCATTGACTTTAATTTTGCGAAGGTTTACTGAAATGGGCCTGCTTTCCATCTTTAAAAGCCCATAACTTGGTCAAATGAACTCGGATTTCGATATGGCATACCTTTATGGGCTTGTGGAATGATTATGTTGTTATCTGCATTAAAATATATCTCTTTAAAGGTAGTAAAAAATATGACTGTTTTTATGTCATTGATTTTTATTTTGCGAAGGCTTACAGAAATGGGCCTTCTATCCATCTTTAAAAGCCCATAACTTGGTCAAATGAACTCGGATTTCGATATGGCATACCTTTATGGGCTTGTGGAATGATTATGTTGTTATCTGCATTAAAATATATAACTTTCAAGGTAGTAAAAAATATGACCGTTTTTATGTCATTGACCTTAATTTTGCGAAGGTTTACTGAAATGGGCCTTCTTTCCATCTTTAAAAGCCCATAACTTGGTCAAATGAACTCGGATTTCGATATGGCATACCTTTATGGGCTTATGGAATGATTATGTTGTTATCTGCATTAAAATATATCTCTTTAAAGGTAGTAAAAAATATGACCGTTTTTATGTCTTGATTTTAATTTTGCGAAGGTTTACTGAAATGGGCCTTCCATCTTTAAAAGCCCATAACTTGGTCAAATAAACTCGGATCTCGATATGGCATACCTTTAGGGGCTTGTGGAATGATTTTGTTGCTATCTGCATTAAAATATATAATTTTAAAGGTAGTAAAAAATATGACCGTTTTTATGTCATTGATTTTAATTTTGAGAAGGTTTACTGAAATGGGCCTTCTTTCCATCTTTAAAAGCCCATAACCTGGTCAAATGAACTCGGATTTCGATATGGCATACCTTTATGGGCTTGTGGAATGATTATGTTGTTATCTGCATTAAAATATATAACTTTCAAGGTAGTAAAAAATATGACCGTTTTTATGTCATTGACTTTAATTTTGCGAAGGTTTACTGAAATGGGCCTTCTTTCCATCTTTAAAAGCCCATAACTTGGTCAAATGAACTCGGATTTCGATATGGCATACCTTTATGGGCTTGTGGAATGATTATGTTGTTATCTGCATTAAAATATATCTCTTTAAAGGTAGTAAAAAATATGACCGTTTTTATGTCTTGATTTTAATTTTGCGAAGGTTTACTGAAATGGGCCTTCCATCTTTAAAAGCCCATAACTTGGTCAAATAAACTCGGATCTCGATATGGCATACCTTTAGGGGCTTGTGGAATGATTTTGTTGTTATCTGCATTAAAATATATAATTTTAAAGGTAGTAAAAAATATGACCGTTTTTATGTCATTGATTTTAATTTTGAGAAGGTTTACTGAAATGGGCCTTCCATCTTTAAAAGCCCATAACTTGGTCAAATGAACTCGGATCTCGATATGGCATACCTTTAGGGGCTTGTGGAATGATTTTGTTGTTATCTCCATTTAAATATAAAACTTTAAAGGTAGTAAAAAAAAAAAAAAAAAAAAAAACTCGGCTGAGGAACTTGTGAGATGGTTCCAAAGTCGCCTAGCTGGGGCAACCGAGCGGGTCGCAGGTTGCGGATAGCGGACGACCTCTCTCGAGGTCAACTATGAATAAGCTGGTGGGATAAGTCAAGCATGGTACCGTGGACGGAAACCCCAGTAAATAAACAGTCCCGGACAGCCAGCGGGTATTTTGCAACGAAGCAATACCGACGATGCGAGTTGTTCAGCCGCATCTAAATAGTTGCTTTACACAAACCCACTCCCAACACAACACCTACCCAACTCCCCTCCCAAACAACATCTCACTCCGGGCCGGACTACGGTGTAATACGGACCGTGCCAAGAGTCAGCCTGGCTGGGGGCCCGGATCGAAAATAGCCCAGTCTCAAACGGTGTGCTCAGGGACATGGCGACCCCCTGCTCTAAGTATCGCCTTACCCGGGCATCGCGGATCTCTGCCCGGGTTGACCTTTCCCCTTCTCCGCAACTCGTGGGACCAAAGTATGGATCAAAAAACAGAAGACAAAGTAACAAAAAACATAGAGACGGGTACTCTTAAAAAACCCATGGATAAGACGAACACTGGTTCCACCTTCCATACCAGCACGGCCCAGAAAGGGCCGCATCCCAAACTGGGGATGATGGGTGGCAGAAAGCCAACCGCAAACGCCTCCGCTACGTGCGCATCTGCGCCGAAAGCAACGGTAGGCAGTGTCAAGGTGGTAGCATGCGACAGTCAGCGGTCGGCTGAGATGTACAAAGAGGCGACAAGCAAGCTCGGCGAGGTTTACGAAGGGGCGAACATCGTTGCGCTTGACTGGTGGATCTGGCTTCCAGCAGCGATCAAGACGCCGGAGGACATCCTCTTCATGTTGCAAGAATGCAACCCGCACCTCCCCACGAAGGACTGGAAAGTCGTCAAGGTGGAGGAGCATAAAGGGGATGTCAACCAGGCGGTTTTGGTCCTGAACAAGGAGTCAGTAGCTCCGATCGAGACTGCTCGTGGAGTGCTGAACTTCGGGTTCAGTGCGATACACATCAAAGTGTATAAGGGCGACTCCAACGCCGCTAGCAGCTCTGCCGGCAACCCAGCCGAGCAGGTGCTTGCTGAGGAGTTGGAGGCACCTGGTGGGCCGGAGACGGCTACTCTACCGATTCGTCGCTAAGCAGAGAGATGCGTGCGCTCGGACCGGCAATCGAGGACGTGGACCTCAGCGACACAGAGGAGGCCGACGTCACTGTGGTGGAGGTTGAGGCTGTAGATGTCATTAAGACTTCTACAAATAAACCTTCACCACAGTAAAGCAGCGTCTGCTGCACTTCTGCTTCGCCTGTCAGAAGGCGGAGCCGACCTAGTCCTCGTACAGGAACCTTGGGTTGTAGGAGGCAAGGTTGCTGGACTAGGAACAAAGGAATACAAGCTTATGCTTGACCCCAAAGAAGGTAAAATTCGAACCTGCATATTAGCCAAAAGGCATCTTAGTATATTTCTACTTCGCAATTACAGCAACGGAGACAACACCGCAGTAAGCCTGGAGCTGCAGAGTGGCTCTATAAGGGTTCTATCGGCCTATTTGGCCTTTGAGAAGGAAAACCCCCCAGATGCGCTGGTCAGAGGACTAGCAGAGGAATGCGAAAAGCTCAAGTACGGATTGGTAATAGGCTGTGACGCCAACGCCCATCACACCCAGTGGGGTTGCCCTAACAACAACGACAGAGGTGAGTCTCTTTTTGATTTTATTCTAAATTCGAACCTATTTTTATGCAATAGGGGCAATGCCCCTACTTTCATAACTAAAGCTTGCCAAACGATCATAGATCTAACCTTGGTATCAGATTCACTCGTAGGCGCAGTCAAAAACTGGGCAGTCTCTGACGAGCACTCCTTCTCGGACCATAGATTCATAGAAACCGTATTGTCCCTTGATTCGCCCTTGCCGGTCAGCTTCGCCAACCCCAGACGAGCAGACTGGCACAGGTACAAAGAAGTTCTGACAAATATCCTCCCCATGGAACCATCAGAAAGCATCACAAACCCACATGAGCTGGACGAAACAGTATACAAGTTCACAGAGGCATGCAACACTGCCTTCAAAGTGGCATGCCCCACAGAGAAACCAAGAGGAAGGAAAAAACCGCCCTGGTGGACCCAACAACTATCTATCCTCAGAACCAACTGCAGATGCCTGTTTAACAGAGCAAAAGCGGGAAATGAGGACACCAATTGGCTGAACTACAAGTTTGAACTAGCCTCTTACAAAAAGGCCATTAGAAGAGTAAAACGAACGGCATGGCAGACCTTCTGCTCTGACATAGAAAAAACAACTGATGCCGCTAGGCTCAGGAAAATACTTTCTAAGACAGCCGCGCCTTTGGGCTATCTTCAAAAAGCAGATGGATCATGGTCAGACTCCAGTAAAGAGTCCTTGGACCTGCTCCTAGACGCTCACTTCCCGGGGAGCCAACAAGCAGGTCATCCACCTGAAAGAGGAGAGGAATCGAAATAGATCCACTCCTATCAGACCGCAACATGAAATGGTCCATTCATAGTTTCAAACCATACAAATCGCCGGGACCGGACGGAATAACACCGGCTCACATCCAGCAAGCAGGACAAACAGCCATAAACTGGTTGAAAAAAATCTTCCAATGCATCCTGGCGGTAGGAGAACTACCAACAGCATGGCAAGAAACAAAGGTGGTTTTCATTCCCAAGGCAGGGAAGGCCACTCACACCACAGCAAAGGATTTTAGGCCAATAAGCCTTACATCATTCCTGCTTAAGAGCTTTGAAAGAATGATAAGCCTACACATAAGGGCCACCGTAGACCCGACACAAATATCAGAAGCACAACACGCTTACACCAAAGGTAAGTCAACCGAATCGGCGCTACACTTGGTGGTAAGCAGCATCGAGAAATCACTCAACATCAAGGAATACACACTGATCGCCCTCCTGGATATAGAGGGAGCCTTCAATAACGTGCTTCCCACCGCTATAACAGAATCTCTCACAGAACTAGGGGTTGAGCCGCCAATGGTGAGGCTAATCCATAAATTGCTGATAAGCAAAATGGTCACAGCCACACTAGGGACCTCAACCCAGACTAGACTAGTGAACAGAGGCACCCCGCAAGGAGGTGTACTATCACCCCTCTTGTGGAATATCGCAGTAAATAAACTACTGCGGATCCTGGAGGGAGGAGGTTGTAAGGTCGTGGCATACGCAGACGACGTCGCCATCATCTTTAATGGAAAATATTCACAAACACTTTGCGATCTTATGACCGCTAAACTTAAAATGCTATCGGAATGGACGATAGCGAACGGACTCGGGGTAAATCCCTCGAAAACAGAACTTGTTCTATTTACAAATAGGTACAAAATTCCACTACTTAACCCACCCATTTTAAACAATTGTAATCTCTCCTTTAGCGATCACGCCAGGTACTTGGGGTTAGTACTAGATAAACGCCTCAAATGGGGCTTAAACAACCAAGAGAGAACCAATAAAGCGACCATTGCACTTTACTCCTGTAAAAAAGCAATCGGGCTAGGATGGGGCATGTCCCCAAGAATAGTTAACTGGATATACACAGCGGTAGTCAAGCCAATCCTACTGTACGGAGTGGCTCTGTGGTGGACCGCCTTACACAAACAATGCATACTGACTCCTTCGAACCACCCCGAATGAAGCGCTGAATGCGATCTTGAACCTCCCTAGCCTGGACTTAGCAGGCATGGAAAGGGCCAAATCGGCAGCTATTCGACTGAGGGACACAGGGCAATGGAAAGCCCAATTATATGGCCATGCTAAAATTCTCCAGCATGATAAATCGATTCCGAAAATCACAGATCTATGCAAATCTATTGAATATAGTCACACTTTGAGGCCCTGATTCCTGATAGAGAGGAATGGGAACAGAGCCGACCGGGCACGACGGACGCAATCTGTTTCTATACAGATGGCTCCAAATTAGAAGGACACGTAGGCGGAGGTGTATACTCCGAACAATTAGATATCAGGAAGTCATTCAGGCTCCCGGACCACTGTAGCGTCTTTTAGGCGGAGGTCCACGCTATAAAAGAAGCACTAACATGTTTAAGGAACCTTAGCCTCCAAAAAGGACACCTAAACATTTATAGTGACAGCCAAGCGGCTATTAAGTCGATCTACTCGACAAACACCAACTGTCGTACAATAGCAGACTGTCGCAGATCTCTCCACGAGATGGCAAATCAGTTTACTATCGTAGGCAACTGCATAGCGGACGAATTAGCCAGGCAGGGCACCACCAAGCCTCTCCTACCAGGAGAGGAAAATGTCGGTATGCCCATGGCTACTTGCAAGCTAAACATAAAAAACCACTTCAACACACCAGCCAACACCCATTGGCAAAACGCACCACAGTGTCGCATCTCTCACCAGACATGGCCTGTGATAAACAACAAAAAAACCTCGGACTTACTCAAGCTCAGCCGCACAGAGTGTGGCATGCTGATCCGAGCTCTTACAGGCCACTGGCTTGTTGGCGCGCATGCCGGCAGGTTAAAAGCCCCGCAAAATGATTTCTGCAGAAGCTGTAGGGATGAGGAAGAAGTGGAAACGGTAGAACACCTTCTCTGCTTCTGCCCAGCCCTATGCAGACTCAGACTGAAACACTTAGGAAGCCCCTTCATCGACGATCTTACCGAAATATCGGAGATTAATCTCAAAAGCATAAGTGCCTTTATTAAATCTTCCGGGTGGAAGACATGCTGATCAGCTTAATACAGGCTGAAACTACTAGAAACGGGACCCTAGAGAAGGAAGAAACGAGATCATGCGGTATCACAACGGACCCATTGAGGTCTAAGTGTGTCGGACTATAGTCCGACAGCCGCCCTAACCTAACCTAACCTATGTCATTGATTTTAATTTTGAGAAGGTTTACTGAAATGGGCCTTCTTTCCATCTTTAAAAGCCCATAACCTGGTCAAATGAACTCGGATTTCGATATGGCATACCTTTATGGGCTTGTGGAATGATTATGTTGTTATCTGCATTAAAATATATAACTTTAAAGTTAGTAAAAAATATGAACGTTTTTATGTCATTGATTTTAATTTTGAGAAGGTTTACTGAAATGGGCCTTCTTTCCATCTTTAAAAGCCCATAGCCTGGTCAAATGAACTCGGATTTCGATATGACTTACCTTTATGGGCTTGTGGAATGATTATGTTGTTATCTGCATTAAAATATATTTCTTTAAAGGTAGTAAAAAATATGACCGTTTTTATGCCTTGATTTTAATTTTGCGAAGGTTTACTGAAATGGGCCTTCCATCTTTAAAAGCCCATAACTTGGTCAAACGAACTCGGATCTCGATATGGCATACCTTTAGGGGCTTGTGGAATGATTTTGTTGTTATCTGCATTAAAATATTTAACTTTAAAGGTAGTAAAAAATATGACCGTTTTTATGTCATTGATTTTAATTTTGAGAAGGTTTACTGAAATGGGCCTTCTTTCCATCTTTAAAAGCCCATAACCTGGTCAAATGAACTCGGATTTCGATATGGCATACCTTTATGGGCTTGTGGAATGATTATGTTGTTATCTGCATTAAAATATATTTCTTAAAAGGTAGTAAAAACAAGGAAGAACGCTATAGTCGAGTACCTCGACTATCAGATACCCGTTACTCAAAGGGAAATGGAGATATGCAAGCAGCAAAGCGAGATTAAAATGCGCCACCTACCGGCGGTAGACAGATTTAAGCGTTATGGGCGTTAGAGTGGGCGTGGAAAATTTATTTTTGGATCAATCGATAGGTATTGACGACACCAATACATTTCAGTTAAAATTTCTTATCTAGCATGCAAATTGTGGGCGTCACAGGTTTTCGCGGTTTGTGGGCGTTTTAGTGGGCGTGGCAAACTTTTTTTTAGGTCAATCGATAGGTATTGTTGAGAACAATACATTTCAGTTAAAATTTTCTATCTAGCATAAAAACTGTAGGAGTTACAGTTTTGGGCGGTTTGTGGGCGTTAGAGTGGGCGTGGCAGTCTACTGAAACAAACTTGCGCTGCGTAAGAAGCTCAGGAATCTGTACGCCAAATCTCAATAGCCTAGCTCTCATAGTTTCCGAGATCTCAGCGTTCATCCGGACAGACAGACATACAGACGGACAGACGGACAGACGGACAGACGGACATGGCTAGATCGACTCGGCTAGTGATCCTGATCAAGAATATATATACTTTATGGGGTCGGAAACGCTTCCTTCTGCCTGTTACATACTTTCCGACGAATCTAGTATACCCTTTTACTCTACGAGTAACGGGTATAAATATGACCGTTTTTATGTCTTGATTTTAATTTTGCGAAGGTTAACTGAAATTGGACCTCTTTCCATCTTTAAAAGCCCATAACTTGGTCAAATGAACTCGGATTTCGATATGGCATACCTTTATGGGCTTGTGGAATGATTATGTTGTTATCTGCATTAAAATATATCTCTTTAAAGGTAGTAAAAAATATGACCGTTTTTATGTCTTGATTTTAATTTTGCGAAGGTTTACTGAAATGGGCCTTCCATCTTTAAAAGCCCATAACTTGGTCAAATGAACTCGGATCTCGATATGGCATACCTTTAGGAGCTTGTGGAATGATTTTGTTGTTATCTGCATTAAAATATTTAACTTTAAAGGTAGTAAAAAATATGACCGTTTTTGTGTCTTGATTTTAATTTTGCGAAGGTTTACTGAAATGGGCCTTCCATCTTTAAAAGCCCATAACTTGGTCAAATGAACTCGGATCTCGATATGGCATACCTTTAGGAGCTTGTGGAATGATTTTGTTGTTATCTGCATTAAAATATTTAACTTTAAAGGTAGTAAAAAATATGACCGTTTTTATGTCATTGATTTTAATTTTGCGAAGGTTTACTGAAATGGGCCTTCCATCTTTAAAAGCCCATAACTTGGTCAAATGAACTCGGATCTTGATATGGCATACCTTTAGGGGCTTGTGGAATGATTTTGTTGTTAACTGCATTAAAATATATAACTTTAAAGGTAGTAAAAAATATGACCGTTTTTGTGTCTTGATTTTAATTTTGCGAAGGTTTACTGAAATGGGCCTTCCATCTTTAAAAGCCCATAACTTGGTCAAATGAACTCGGATCTTAATATGGCATACCTTTAGGGGCTTGTGGAATGATTTTGTTGTTAACTGCATTAAAATATATAACTTTAAAGGTAGTAAAAAATATGACCGTTTTTGTGTCTTGATTTTAATTTTGCGAAGGTTTACTGAAATGGGCCTTCCATCTTTAAAAGCCCATAACTTGGTCAAATGAACTCGGATCTCGATATGGCATACCTTTAGGAGCTTGAGGAATGATTTTGTTGTTATCTGCATTAAAATATTTAACTTTAAAGGTAGTAAAAAATATGACCGTTTTTATGTCATTGATTTTAATTTTGCGAAGGTTTACAGAAATGGGCCTTCTTTCCATCTTTAAAAGCCCATAACTTGGTCAAATGAACTCGGATTTCGATATGGCATACCTTTATGGGCTTGTGGAATGATTATGTTGTTATCTGCATTAAAATATATCTCTTTAAAGGTAGTAAAAAATATGACCGTTTTTGTGTCTTGATTTTAATTTTGCGAAGGTTTACTGAAATGGGCCTTCCATCTTTAAAAGCCCATAACTTGGTCAAATGAACTCGGATCTCGATATGGCATACCTTTAGGAGCTTGTGGAATGATTTTGTTGTTATCTGCATTAAAATATTTAACTTTAAAGGTAGTAAAAAATATGACCGTTTTTATGTCATTGATTTTAATTTTGCGAAGGTTTACTGAAATGGGCCTTCCATCTTTAAAAGCCCATAACTTGGTCAAATGAACTCGGATCTTGATATGGCATACCTTTAGGGGCTTGTGGAATGATTTTGTTGTTAACTGCATTAAAATATATAACTTTAAAGGTAGTAAAAAATATGACCGTTTTTATGTCATTGACTTTAATTTTGCGAAGGTTTACTGAAATGGGCCTGCTTTCCATCTTTAAAAGCCCATAACTTGGTCAAATGAACTCGGATTTCGATATGGCATACCTTTATGGGCTTGTGGAATGATTATGTTGTTATCTGCATTAAAATATATCTCTTTAAAGGTAGTAAAAAATATGACCGTTTTTATATCTTCATTTTAATTTTGCGAAGGTTTACTGAAATGGGCCTTCCATCTTTAAAAGCCCATAACTTGGTCCAATGAACTCGGATCTCGATATGGCATACCTTTAGGGGCTTGTGGAATGATTTTGTTGTTATCTGCTTTAAAATATTTAACTTTAAAGGTAGTAAAAAATGTAGCAGGATTGCTACGTCGTAGTATGTATGTATGTGTATGTTATTGTATTCCTTCTAGATCATTCGTGTAAGTTCTCGGCGGAATTTTCCAGAAAGAAGGTGGCGACAGAAGTAACGGCAAAGACGGAGATAAAAGAAACGGCAAAGACGGCGGAATCCAGAGCTACGACGAAGAAGACGGCGACAAAAGTGACGGCGGCATTGAGAACTACATCGAAGAAGACAGCGAAACTAACGGCGAAGATGGTGCAGCGAATGACGAAGTGGCTGGCAGCATTCTCAGAATTAGAGGCAAACGGAGCAACGAAAAATGCGGCGAACAAAACGAAGGCGGTGGAAGGAACGAGAATTACGCAGAAGACGGCATGCACAACCAGGCTGGGGAAAATTCTAGAAACGCAAAAAGCAGCGAACGTAAAGCGGTGGTGGAAAATTTTAATGAGAGCATTGACGTCTCGTTGGGCATGGCAGCACAGGTATTGAGTGAGTTTTCAGGCGAGTCGTGTGCCCGCAAATGGACTACTCAAGTGCAAAATATCGCGACCATTTATGGAATAAGAGGAAAATTCGTAAAGATGCTAATGCTGAGCAGAATAAAGGGAAAAGCTTATGAGTGGCTGCACGCAAATTCAGACCGCGTGTTGCTACCGTTGGATGACCTAATGGCAGAGCTGATCTCAACGTTTGGAGAAAAATCATCGAAGTTGGAGATACGGCGCAAATTCGAAGGGCGCCAATGGAAGCAAAGCGAAACTTTCGGGAGTTATGTCGACGACAAGATAATGCTTGCTCAGGGCATTAATATTGATGCAGATGAAATGTTGAGCTGCATCATCGAAGGTATCCCCAATCAAGGGCTACGCAATCTGGCGCATATTCAATGCTTTATGGATACTGGGCACATAAAGAGAGCATTTGCGGATGTAAGCTTGCCAAAGCTATATGGAGTTGGCAGGCCGACGACATCAACGGATCCCAAGGACAGCAAGGAGACTCGTTGTTTCAATTGCAATGCAAAAAGGCATTGGGCGTACGAGTGCAGGAAGTCAAAGCGGGAGAAAGGATCATGCTATGCGTGCGGTGAGATGGGACACTTTGTTGCGAAATACTTGAAGAACAAGAACAAGAACGAGGGCGAAAACAAATATGTAAGATATGTTGAAATTAATTTTGTAAACGATTCTAAAACCAGGTTAATTGCAGAATGCCTCATAGATACAGGAAGCCCAATTTCATTTATTAAAATATCCAAAGTGCCAGAAGACATTTCGAAATTACCAGTTTTAAGTTCGTATTATGGTTTAAACAAAAGTTACCTGAAAACTTATGAAAAAATATTATGTTATGTTTTGAAAAATTTAAGTAAAGTACATTTTAATTTAGTTATTGTGGCAAACGAATCTATGAGTCATGATGTAATCTTGGGGCGAGATTTTATGGATGCTTGTAATCTAAATTTAAACCTTGACACTTTGAAAATGGTTACAGTTGAGAATATTGAAAATCCTTCTGATGTTAGTGATGAAAAGCAGATAGTTAGCGATGAAGTTAGTGATGAAAAGCAGATAGTTAGCGATGATGTTAGTGATGAAAAGCAAATAATTAGCGATGTTGTTAGTAATGTTAGGGATAAAAATACAATTTTTAGCGATGTTAATCATGGAATTAGGGACAGCAGGGAAACAATTAAAGAAATTTTTAGTAAAATCAGAGATGAAGAAGAAGTTACGAATAAAAATTATATTGAGCCGGAAATAAATCTAGTGGAAAAGGAATTATTTAATATAAATTTAACGGATGAAAGTGTAGAATACAAAGTTGGTTATCATGTGAATTATAATGTTAGGTGTCAGTTTGTTAGGATGGTAGAAAGTTGTTATGTAAATAAAGAAAGGCCAAAGGAACCGGAAGTCAGATGCGAAATGAAATTAAGATTAGAGGACTCAAAACCATTCAGTTGTTCGCCCAGACGTTTAGCTTACACAGAAAAAGAAAAATTACAGGTAATATTAGACTAATACTTAAGTGAAGGAACGAATACCAAGTGAATCTGAGTATGCATCTCCAATAGTGTTAGTTAAAAAGAAGTCAGGCGACTTACGACTATGTGTAGATTACCGAAAGCTTAACAAGACTATGGTGAAAGATAATTATCCGTTACCTTTGATTGACGATTTATTAGATACATTAGTAAATAAAACAATATTTTCGAAATAAGATTTAAAGCATGGCTACTTTCATGTGTTTGTGGATAGTGAATTGATAAAATATACCTGTTCAGTTGTGACGCCGTGCCAAAAAAAGCTCTGTACGGCTGTCATTGTAAGAAGGGCTCTTGGAAGTAATTAAACGACTGAAGTTCAAATATAACAGTTTAGCCTTTAATTCATTAGCTTATAATGTGTACACTTCACTCTTCTTCATTAATTAACTTTAACAAAATAATGGGTCGCAATGGACAGCAAAATAAAAGAAGACAATGTTGTTCCGGGCGCTGAAGCTTGTAGTTCTCACTGCCCTTCTCTCTCGTTCTGTCGGGTTGCCAGATCTCCTGACCTTCGTCTTCAGTTGGCAGGGCGATCAACTGTGCATACGAACCAAGTACCGTGGGACTGAACATGCCGCCCGCCAATGCGAAACCCGCGTGATACATGTGTTGTTCAGGATTCTGGATATAAATTCCCTTGTACTCGAAGCGGCTTAGACAAAGAGAAAGAGAAATAACATACGGATGCAATTGATTACCAAGGGAGCAATAGCTGGTTCATGTTAGCATGAGATCGGCAGGCGACAAAGCTTGGAGATGGAGCGTTTTTGACTGCCTGATTTTGTTTTCAGTGTTACAACTCGAACGAGTGAATCCTTTCCAGGATGGAGACTGGTAATTCTACCGAGCGACCATTGCGATGGAGGCAGTTGATCGTCCTTCATGAGTACTAATTCGTTGATTTTAAAATTCTCCTTTTCTTGACACCATTTTGGGCGAGTTTGAAGATGGGACAGCCAATCTCGGCTCCATTGCGTCCAAAACTGACGGATCAAATTTTGATGAGACAGAAATTGCTCACGGAACGACGAGTTTTGAGGGCGACAATGGGCAGGTGCGAGCAGGCTGTCACCAATGAGAAAATGTGCCGGCGTGAGAGCTTCTAAGTCGTCTGGATCCGCTGTTAGCGGACAAAGTGGCCGAGAGTTTAGGCAAGCTTCAATCCGGATAAGCACCGTTGCGAGTTCCTCATAAGTCTGCTTGTGACTTTCGACAGTCCTCTTCAGGTGATGCTTGACGGTAGTGCTAGTAGGAAGTGTTCCGACGAGAGTCCGGTAACCGCTTCTAGGTGAAGTGCCTTCGTAGCCAAGCAGACGAAAATAGCAATGTATCCTTTGTAAGTACTTGTCCCACGAAGCCGTGCTGCCTGGATTTCGATTGCCCCGGTATAATCGACGCCGTTCGCAATGAATGGGCGGTTTGGTGGGTTGACTCTGTGCACCGGGAGGTCGCCCATCAATTGACTTCCGATGCTAGGTGACGCGCGGAAGCACGTGATGCATTTTCGAAGGATTGTTCGGACGGCTTGTCTCCCATTTGGAATCCAGAATTTGTACCTCGTGTGGGCTAAAGTAAGATGAGCGCCGCCATGCAGGGTAGCGTGATGGGAGTTCTGAATTACCAGCTCTGTAAAGAAATGACGCTGCGGTAAGATGATTGGATGTTTGCGATCGAAAGAAAGGTTGGAATGTTTGAGACGACCGCGAACGCGTAAGATGCCGTCGTCAAGAAAGGGAGTGAGATTTCTTAGAGTGCTCTTCGGAGGCAGAGGATTTTCTGCGAGGATCGCGTGCATGTCGGATTGAAAGGTCTCGGCTTGTACTATTTTCACGACGCAGCGAAGTGCATTGTCCAGTTCCTCTGGCGACAGCTGACTGTAAGATCTGGTTTTCTTCGATTGAGCGTTGTGACAAAAGCGCAGTATGTATGCTATGACTCGAACGAGTTTGGTGTAAGTTGAAAGCCGCTCAATGAGATTAATGTCTACTTGGGTGGTGTGCAAACGAATTTGCAAAGATTTTGCTTCTAGGGACTGCTCATCAAACTTTATGTTCGGTACCTCTGTGTCCGGCCACTCACTGGAGTGTTGCCTCAACCATGATGGTCCGTGCCACCAGAGATCAAAGATGGAGATTTCTGATGGGGATAGTCCTCTCGTGGCGCTGTCTGCTGGATTATCTGCCGTGGGAACATGTCTCCATTGGTTTGAGTCGCTGTGGTCCAGAATGTAGGCAACGCGATTGGCAACGAACGTTTTCCATCTAGTAACATCTCCTTTGATCCAGTGGAGAACGATAGTGGCGTCCGTCCAGTATGTAACGGAGATTTTTTCCAACAATTGTTTGCTACTACCCATTTAGTTAGTTTGGTTGCCAGCACAGCGCCGCATAACTCGGTCCTCGGGATCGTGAGGGGTTTCGTTGGACAGATTTTGGATTTTGCAGTGATGAGAGTGGTATAAAACGATGAATCAGGTTGGGGTATACGCATGTAAACCGCCGCTGCGTAGGCGTGAGTGGACCCGTCGCAGAAAGCGTGCAACTGGATATCATGGCGAAAGTCTGGCATATACCGTACGCTGCGAGGTATTCGGATTTTGATGATGTCCTCCAGATTGACACGGAACTTTTTCCATTTGTTAGCGATAGAACTGTGTACTGGGTCGTCCCACCCTAAGTGCTTGCGATCGTTCTCGGAATGGAGGTGTGCCATTGTGACTTCCTTTAGAATTAATTTTGCTGAAATGAGAATAGGGGCGATTAGTCCTAAGGGATCGAAAAGTCTGGCAATGCTCGAAAGAATTTCTCTTTTGGTTGAACCCGTGGGAATGCTCGCTTGCAATTTGTAGGTGAAACAGTCTTGGTTAGGTAACCAATGCATTCCTAAGGTTTTGACTGTATCAGAGCTGTCCCAGCTTCGTGACGTTTGATTGCATCGGTTTGATGAAGG
Source organism: Drosophila suzukii (assembly GCF_043229965.1). Lineage (NCBI taxonomy): Eukaryota > Metazoa > Arthropoda > Insecta > Diptera > Drosophilidae > Drosophila > Drosophila suzukii. The sequence continues at coordinate 2,200,554 of NW_027255940.1, read as the reverse complement.
AATGCTGTCTAGAAGCGCTATGTCGTTACTAGACCATTTTCTCAATTCCATATTTGCGGATTTTAGAGCGTTCTGGATTTGTAAACTCTTGTTTTGTGCTGCTGAGATAGTGTGATCACCAGAAAGAATATCGTCGACGTAGATTTCGTGCTTTAAGACCTCTTCTGCCAGTGGATAATTTTCGCGTTCATCCTCTGCAAGTTGACGAACGACTCTAATGGCGGTGAATGGTGCAGAAGCGGTACCGAAAGTTACAGTTGACAGGCAATATTCCTTGATGTTTCCATCCGCCGACCGCCATAAAATCCGCTGGTACTACGTGTTGTCCGGATGTACGTCGATGCAGCGGTACATGCGCTGGATGTCGGCGGTGAAAACATGCCGGTACTGTCTCCAATTCAGCAACACTGCAGGGAGATCATTTTGGAGAGTGGGTCCTACGGACAATACATCGTTTAGAGATCGACCGTTTGAGGTCTTTGCCGATGCGTCGAATACAATGCGCTGTTTGGTGGTGAGACTGTCTTCTTTATAGACAGCGTGATGAGGAAGAACGCAGGATTCAACCCGACAAGATTTTTTGGAGGTACTGACGGTTGATCTCTCACTAGAGACTGCTGGTGTGATTTGTCCCAATTCAAAATATTCTTCGATTCCCTCCTTGTAGCGAATCCATTTGTCTGGATCCCGTTCATAACGCCGCTCTAATTGAAGAAACCTGTTTAAAGCGACTTGATGCGATTTTCCTAGGGCCATTGTGGGATCGAAATGCCATTTGAAAGGTAGTCTTACCATAAAACTACCGTTTGCTTGACGTGTGTGCGTTTCCTTAAAGAAGGACTCACACCACCGCTCTTCGTCAGATTGAAGTGATCGGCTTGGGACAGATTCTATTTCGCAAAAAATTTTCAAAAGCGATTCCGTGTCTAGCGTGGTTTGATGACAGCGAATATTAAGTGTGTGGATTGATTCCTGGAACTTGCCGAGTATCATCCAACCTAAGTGAGAATTTTGTGCAATAGGTTCGTATGGATTTCCGATTCGGGTTACCGGAAGGATAAGACCCGCCATGAGGTCGGCTCCGATGATGAGATCTATGCGTTTCGAGCGATAGTATAAAGGATCCGAGAGCTGGAGTCCGTTGATGTGTTTCCAGTTTTGAGGCGAAAACGATTGGTTTGGTAGATGTGAGGTCAGCGAGTTCATAACGTACGCAGAGTCGACATCTAGATTGAACGTTGGGTTTAGCGACGTTCGGATGCAGCATCTTGCCGTAAAGTTGCACCGTTGACCAGTAGTTTGGCCGACGCCGGCGATCGAAGCGCGGATTCTGCATCGTGGAAGCTGGAGAGCTTGGACGGTATGCTCTGAGATTATTGTAGCTTCCGACCCCTGATCGATGAGGGCAGTTATTGTTGCTTGAGCGCGGCTCTGGGGGTGGCAGACAATAATCCGTGCGGTAGCTAGCAAGATATTCTGTCGCGTTGCATGGGAGGCTAAGGAAGAATAACATTGGAGGTTTGGATTAGCAAAAGGGCTAACTGGTGAGGTGTCGTTGTTCATAATCGAAGCGATATGTGGTTGACTGGATGATACGGTCGGCGAGTAAGGTTGGGGGGCTTGAGTGATGCTTGGCGCCGCGGCCGGATGAAGTAAAGAATGGTGGCGTTGTCCACAGTGGTAGCAATTCTTTACACTTGAACAGCGGGCCAGCATGTGCGATTTGCTCAGGCAGTTGAGGCATAGATTTGACTTACTCACGACCTCCTTACGTTGGTAGCAATCCAAGCTAAGGAATTGCTGACATCGACAAAGGATATGATTACCATTGCAGTGTGGGCAACGAAGCACAGGGGGGCTTGGTTGCGCGTGGATGTTATGAACCGAGATACGTTTTGTGGGGTGATGATCCAGTGATGATCCAGATTGGTTGGTGCCCGAACAGATTCTATTTTCAATGGCGTCCAGGGTGATTAACCGGTTGTTGAGAAACTGTTCGAGATCCTTGTACGAGGGAATGTGGGTTTGACTGCCGAGATTATGTTCCCAGGCGGAGTGCGTCTCTTTCGGTAATTTTGCAGTCAAATAATGGGCGAGCCAGTGATCCCCGTTCTGCAACGACGCGTTGATGGTGTTAAAGGCGACTGCGCAGACGTTGACTGCACTGATCATAGATCGAATATCATCGGGCTTCTCCTTGCTTAGGCTTGGCAACTGGTACAACATGTTCCTGTGATTGGAGAAGACCACGAGTGGATTGTTATAGCGCTGAATTAGTGTGTCCCATGCTACCGTATAGTTAGCGGCCGTCAAAGGAATTTGACGAATATCGCAATCTCGACCAGCTGGCAGAGATTCCTTGAGGAAATGAAACCGTTGAATATTGTCCAGCCGCTCATTTTGATGAATTAACCGAGTGAAGGCGTCATAATATCCAGGCCAGTCCACACAGTTTTCGCTAAACTTGGGCACTGGCAGTTGTGGCATGTGGACACGTGCGTCGGCAACCGTCGACACGGCGGTGGGTGCCGAGGCTGAGGACGGCGTCACTGGGAACTTTATTCGTTGGCCTTCAGCTACAAGGCAATAGGTTTCCATGTACAGATCCTCGAAACTGACGGCGATCTTCTTGGCGTGATAGTCCGTTTTGACATATCCCTCGGTGCAGATGATTACTTGATGGGTGGTCTCAAAAGCCGCGTTTAAACTCTCGATCTGCTGCAGGCGCTTCATGAAATAGCTTTCGGTTTTTCGAGACGCGGCATCCTTCTTATAGTTCTGCTGCAGACGTGTTAGACTTTGAAGACGCTCCTTTTGAAGTGTAATAAAACCTGCTAAGGCCGAATCATCTGCTTCGTGGTCAGACATATTATGAGAATTTTTAACAATTTATTTGAACCTAGCTAGCTCTGCTTGATAAATAAAAAGCACCCGTACTCACGTGATCTTTCCCTTTTTTTACTTATGCCTGAGGTTACGTAACGTTGACTGTAGCGTGAGCGCAGGCTGTACTGTTTTTCGATTCCGCTTTGAGTAGAAGACTTTCCTTGGTTGCGAAATTATAACGGGCCTTCTTGCCGCACCCGTGTGTGTAGAAGGGCTGTCAGGCGACCGGGTGTGTTGGTATTGGTGACTGTGCTCTATCGGTGTGAGAGCACTTGTTGGGGGCACAAACGGAGACGATCGCAATTTGTGTTAGATGGAGTGCTGGGTGTTATGCATTATAACCCACAATTGAAAGATCAAACTGAGCTTTTTAAACTTCAAGCAAGAGTCCCCTCATGGGCCACCATGTTCAGTTGTGACGCCGTGCCAAAAAAAAGCTCTGTACGGCTGTCATTGTAAGAAGGGCTCTTGGGAGTAATTAAACGACTGAAGTTCAAATATAACAGTTTAGCCTTTAATTCATTAGCTTATAATGTGTACACTTCACTCTTCTTCATTAATTAACTTTAACAAAATAATGGGTCGCAATGGACAGCAAAATAAAAGAAGACAATGTTGTTCCGGTCGCTGAAGCTTGTAGTTCTCACTGCCCTTCTCTCTCGTTCTGTCGGGTTGCCAGATCTCCTGACCTTCGTCTTCAGTTGGCAGGGCGATCAGCTGTGCATACGAACCAAGTACCGTGGGACTGAACAATACCTCATTTATGACGCCTTTAGGACAATTTGAGTTTATGCGGATGCCAATGGGGCTGAAGAATGCACCAGCGGTGTTTCAACGATTTATCAATAAGATTTTTGCAGCCATGATAATGGATGGTACGGTAGTTATATACATGGACGATATCATGATTGCGAGTAAAGAAATGCAAGAACATTTAAGTGTTCTTAGAGAAGTTTTTGATAGATTAGCAAGGAACAAACTAGAATTGAGAATGGACAAGTGTGAGTTTCTACAAGCAAGTGTACAATACTTAGGATTTTTGGTAACTAGCAAAGGAATACAGGCTAATGACAAAGGAATAGAAGCTGTTCGAGATTTTCCCGTTCCAGACAAAGTACACGGTGTTAGAAGCTTTCTGGGTTTGTGTTCGTATTTCAGAAGGTTCATTAAAGATTTTTCGATGATCGCTAAACCTCTATATGAGTTGTTAAAAAAGGATAAAGAATTTGTATTTGAAGAAAAGGAATTGCAATGTTTTGAAATGCTTAAGAAAAAGTTGGTGGAAGCTCCAGTGTTAGGATTATATTATTACAAGGACGAGGTAGAATTGCATACAGACGCCAGTGCACAAGGTTTTGGAGCAGTTTTGCTGCAAAGAAAAGAGGATAAGAAGCTTCATCCAATATTTTATTTTTCGAAAGCAACAACAAAAGACGAAGCAAAGTATCATAGTTTTGAACTGGAAACGTTAGCAATAATTTACGCTCTTAGAAGATTTAGAATTTATGTGCAGGGTAGACGATTTAGAATAGTCACAGATTGTAACTCACTGACGTTGACGTTAAATAGAATTGAGTTAAACCCCCGTATTGCACGGTGGGCGTTAGAATTGCTAGAGTATGACTTTGAATTAGTCCACAAATCGGGGAAACTTATGCAACATGTTGACGCGTTAAGTAGAAATACAAACATAATGGTAGTTGAAACGAATAGCTTTGAAGATAATTTAATTATTTGTCAAGCGAAAGATGAAAAATTAAAAGATGTTAGAAAAAAGTTAGAAAATGAGGAAGATAAAATGTTTGAGATGAGGAATGGAGTTATATATAGAAAGTCGAATAATGGAAAGCTGTTATTTTGTGTTCCAGAAGAAATGGAGGAAAAGATATTATACAAATATCACAATGAATTGGGTCATTTAGAAAGAGATAAAGTTATGGATGCTATTGTTAGGACGTATTGGTTTTCGAATATGAAAGAGAAAGTGGTTAGACATATTGAAAATTGTATAAAATGTGTAGCATATTCGCCGAAGTCAGGGAAAGGGGAAGGACTGTTGCACAGTATACCAAAAGGAAATGTGCCATTTGAAATTATACATATTGATCATTATGGACCGGTTGATAATCGAAGAGCAAAGAAACATCTCTTTGTGGTTATAGACGGATTTACCAAATATGTTAGGCTATATGCAACAAAAACGACGAACACAAAGGAAGTTATTATAGCATTGAAAGACTACTTCAGGTCTTACAGCAGACCAACTTGTATAGTTTCGGATAGGGGAAGCTGTTTTACGTCGGAAGATTTCGGAAAATTTATGGAAGAATGTAATATTAAACATGTAAAAATTGCGACCGGGTCACCTCAAGCCAATGGACAAGTAGAAAGGATTAATAGGATTGTGGGACCAATGATAGCTAAATTAGCAGATCCAGAAGAGAAAATGCATTGGGACACAGTTGTGGAAGATGTTGAGTTTTCATTAAACAACACGAAGCAAAGAAGCATAGCACAAATGCCAAGTAAAATGTTGTTTGGAATCGAGCAGAAAGGAAAAGTTATTGATGAATTGAGACAAAAGTTAGAAGAATTAGATAATGTTAGTGATGTTAGAGATTTAGACAAAATTAGGAAAGATGGTTCAGAAGCGCAAAGAAAATTACAAAAAAACAACGAACAGAGATATAATGGAAAAAGGACAAAGAGTTCGGAGTACAAAGTGGGAGACTATATTATGGTAAAAAATTTTGATAGCTCAGTAGGAGTCGCAAGAAAGCTAATACCTAAACACAAGGGTCCTTATGTTATAGATAAAGTTTTGAGAAATGATAGATACTTGATAAAAGATGTTGAAGGTTTTCAATTATCGCGTTGCCCTTATCAAGGTGTCTGGAGTAGCCAAAATATTAAGCATTGGATTGGAAAACGGAAATAAAGTTGTAAATATATCTAAAAATTTGTAAATACAAAACTAAATTGTAGAAACTAAGATAAATATAAGAAATCAATTGTAAATTAACACAAGATCAGGGGATCTTAAAATGTCAGGACGGCCGAATTGTAGCAGGATTGCTACGTCATAGTATGTATGTATGTGTATGTTATTGTATTCCTTCTAGATCATTCGTGTAAGTTCTAAGAATAAGTTGTTGTTGTTGTACGATGCCGCTCACTGTGCTCTAACTCTCTCTCTCGATTTCATCACTCTCTCAATGAATCGGGGGTTGATGCGGATCGTGAGCTGAGAGCGAGGGCAGTTGAACGCCGACCGTGATCCTGAACATACCACATTATAAAATAAAAGAAAAGACTAGAAGTACAGATTTGTGTTGGTGTTTAACTTCAGGGGAATACGTTTTACCCCTACATATATAACTTTAAATGTAGTAAAAAATATGACGGTTTTCATGTCATTGATTTTAATTTTGCGAAGATTTTTTGACATGGGCCTTCTTTCCTTCTTTAAAAGCCCATAACTTGGTCAAATAAACTCGAGTCTCGATATGGCATACCTTTATGTGCTTGTGGAATGATTTTGTAGTAATCTGTATTAAAATATATAACTTTAAAGGTAGTAAAAAATATGACCATTTTTATGTCATTGATTTAAATTTTGCGAAGGTTTACTGAAATGGGCCTTCTTTCCATCTTTAAAAGCCCTTAACTTGGTCAAATGAACTCGGATCTCGATATGGCATACCTTTATGGGCTTGTGTATGATTTTGTTGTAATCTGTATTAAAATGTATAACTTTAAAGGTAGTAAAAAATATGACCATATCCATGTAATTGTCTTCTTTACATCTTTAAAAAGGACTTGGATTTCGATATGGCATACCTTTATGGGCTTGTGGAATGATTATGTTGTTATCTGCATTAAAATATATAACTTTAAATGTAGTAAAAAATATGACGGTTTTTATGTCATTGATTTTAATTTTGCGAAGATTTTTTGACACGGGCCTTCTTTCCTTCTTTAAAAGCCCATAGCTTGGTCAAATGAACTCGAATCTCGATATGGCATACCTTTATGTGCTTGTGGAATGATTTTGTAGTAATCTGTATTAAAATATATAACTTTAAAGGTATTAAAAATATGTGACCGTTTTTTTGTCATTGATTTTAATTTTGCGAAGGTTTACTGAAATGGGCCTTCTATCCATCTTTAAAAGCCCATAACTTGGTCAAAAGGACTCGGATTTCGATATGGCATACCTCTATGGGCTTGTGGAATGATTATGTTGTTATCTGCATTAAAATATATAACTTTAAAGGTAGTAAAAAATATGACCGTTATAGTAGTATAAACTGCTATACTTATTAAACACTTTATTACACTGAACTGTTCTCCTTCACTTCTTGTTCGCAATTGGCTGGTTTTACATAGCGTCGGTTTTACATACGATTACGTGAAGTTGGCTGCGATCAATATCGATACTTAACATTTTAGAGTTGCCAGGTTGGCCACTTTACAACAGGAGATACTTTAGATGCTAACGACTATTAAACAGCTAGCCGTTACATTCAAATACTTGTTGATATACATTTACAACAAAGAGTTATACTCAAATATATACAAGACACTTATCCTACTACAATTCGGCCATCCTGACTGGTTGATCACCTGATCAAGATATATTGATTTAAAAGTTATGCTTATTATATCTATGGTTATGGTTATGGTTACATAAGTTTCATTGTCTTGTTATACTTTACATTTTTATTTTTTTTTTTGTTTTTTACTTTTATTTTTATTCTTTATCCAATGTCTTAAATTTTGGGCACTCCAAACACCTAGATAAGGACTTCGTGCTAATTGAAACCCTTCGACGTCTTTTAATAAAAACCTGTCATTGCGCATCGCTTTTGCAATCACATATGGTCCCTTATGTTTGGGAATCAGTTTCCTAGCAGTCCCAACAGTCGAGTCAAAATTCTTCACCATTACATAGTCTCCTTTTTTATACCCTTTAGCCTTTACACGTCTTTTATTATAAATTTTTCGTTATAATCTTGAACTTGTTTTTGGTGGGTCGCAGCTTTTTTTCTTATTTGTGCTAAACTATCTAATTTTGTATTTTCATTTATGTCCTCTAGCTTTTCCTTAAGTTCATCAACAATCTTTCCTTTTTGTTCTACTCCAAACAGCATTTTACTCGGAAGTTGTCTTATACTTCTGTGCAACGTATTATTAAGAGCATGTTCTATTTTATTTATAACATTGTCCCAGTATACACCTTTACTTTGATCAACTAATTTTGCTATCATTGGTCCAAGGCTCCTGTTAATCCTTTCGACTTGACCATTTGCCTGAGGTGAGCCTGTGGCTATCTTGATATGCTTCACATTATACTCTTCCATGAATTCTTCGAAGTCCTTAGACGTAAAACAACTACCGCGGTCTGAAACTATACATTTTGGACGACTGTATGCCCTAAAGTAATCTTTTAATGCCGTTATTACCTCCCTAGTACTTGTTGATTTAGTTGAATAGAGTCTTACAAATTTCGTAAATCCGTCGACTACCACAAAAATATGCTTTTTTGCTCTCGATGAGTCTACTGGACCATAATGATCAATGTGTATTAACTCGAATGGTTTGCTTCCCTTGGGAATACTGTTCAAAAAACCTTCTCCTTTACCTGATTTTGGTGAAAACGCTACACATTTTAAACAATTTTCTATATGCGCAACACACTTTTCTTTCAAGCTTGGAAACCAATACGTTTTTGAAATTATGTCCATCATTTTATCTCTTCCTACATGTCCTATTTCGTTATGATATTTATATAGTACCTGATTTTCCATTTCTTCTGGCACGTAAAACAGTATTCTATTGCCATTTGCTTTTCTGTACACTACACCATTTCTCATTTCAAATAATTTAAGTTCTGCTTTCTCTAAAACGGTTTTAAGCTTCTTAATTCTTAAATCTTTTCCTTGACAAATGACTAAATTTTCTTCAAAACTGTTGGTTTCTACTATTAGAATATTATTATACCTGCTGAGAGCATCCACATGTTGCATTTTGTTTCCAGCCCTGTGACATATCTCAAGATCATAGTTTTCCATCTCCAAGGCCCATCTCGATATCTTCGGATTAAGTTCTGCCTTATTAAGTGTTAACTTAAGTGCAATACAGTCGGTTACTAGTCTCACATGCTTTCCTTGCAAATATATCCTAAATCTACGAAGAGCATAAATAACCGCTAAAGTCTCGAGTTCAACACTATGTAATTTAGCCTCATCTGCTGTAGTACGCTTAGAGAAATAGAATACAGGGTGTAACTTGCCATCATCTTTCTTTTGTAACAGTACTGCACCAAATCCCAGAGCGCTGGCGTCACAATGTAATTCTGTATCGTCTTTGTAATTATATAACGCTAGTACTGGTGACTCAATAAGTTTTTCCTTTAGACTGAGAAAACAATTCATCTCTACTTCACCAAATTGAAATGGTTTGTCTTTCCTTAACAGGTCGTACAAAGGTTTTGCTATTGTAGAGAAATCCTTTATAAACCTTCGAAAATATGAAGAAAGTCCCAAAAAACTTTGTACTGCCTGTACCTTGGAGGGAACTGGAAAATTTTTTACGGCTTCAATGCCCTTATCGTCTGCCCTGATGCCATTCTCGGAAATCAAAAATCCTAAATACTTTATATTTGATTTTAAAAACTCACATTTATCCATTCTAAGTTCTAATCTGTTCTGTGTAAGCCTTTTAAAAATTTCTTCTAATGTTTCCAAATGCTCATTAATATCTTTGCTGGCGACCATTATATCATCCATGTACACTACTACTTTGTTGTTTCTAATCATGTCATCAAAAATTTTATTAACAAAGCGTTGAAAAACAGCCGGTGCGTTTTTGATACCCATTGGCATTCTTAAAAATTCAAATTGTCCTAGTGGAGTCACGAATGAAGTATATTTGACAGATTCTTCATGTACAAAAACATGAAAATATCCATTTTTAAGATCTAACTTCGATAATAATTTTTTGTCAACTAATTTATCTAATAAATCATCGATGTGTGGCAGTGGGTAGTTATCTTTTAGCAGTGCTTTGTTAAGTTTCCTATAATCAATGCATAATCTAATTTCACCTGTTTTCTTCTTGACTAATACTATCGGAGATGCAAATTCTGATTCGCTTGGTCTTATTATATCGCTTTTCAAATATTCGTCTAGTAATTTTTGAAGCTTATCCTTTTCTGTATATGATAATCGTCGAGGACTACAACTGAAAGGTTTTGCATTATCTAGGCATAGCTTCATTTCTGCTCTAATCATTGGCCTTTCAGGTCTAGTTGCTTTTACATAACTGTTTTCAATTATTTTCAAGAAACGACATTGTATTTGATAAGTAGTGCTTTTGTCCCAGTTAAATTCAATCGTTTCGTTGTTTGTACAGTCGATATTAAGTATTTCGGTTTCAAAATTGTCAATTTCCAGTTGCCTGTTTACATTTGTACATTCCGTTTTTTCATTGTTAAGTCTCATAACTGTCTGACCGATATTTCCACTATTTCGTCTCGTAACTGTTTGACCGTCATTTTCACTATTTCGTCCCGTAACTGTTTGACTCATTGTTTTACTGTTTCGTCCCGTAACTGTTTGACTCATTGTTTCATTGTTTCGTCTCGTAACTGTTTGACTCGTTGTTTCATTGTTTTGTATCATCGCCCTGTGACCTATTCTTTTATTATGATCTTTCACGACTGCATGTTCCGCTTTTACAGCTTCAGTCGCCAATTCCAAAACATTCTCGGTTATATAGTCATCTAAACACTCAATATTATGATTTACTTCAGCAATGCGCAACGACAGATCACTAGTAGCACTCGTCGGGTTATGTTTTGATATATCTTCTACAGTTATCATCTTTAAAGTTCTTAAATCTAAATTTAAATCGCAAGCATCCATGAAATTTCTACCCAAAACCACATCATACATCATAGACTCATTGGCAACAACTGTTAAATTGAAGTAACATTTTATTTTTTCTTTTAATACAAAACATAAAATTTTTCCATAGATTTGTAATGGGCTTCTATTTATACCAAAATAATGTTCTTTAACTTCATGTAGTTTGGCCTCCCTGGGCAACAAAGATAATTTAATCAATGAAATTGGACTGCCAGAGTCTGAGATGCATGCTGTAACCATAGGAGATATAATTTGATTGTCAAAATAAATTTTAATACACCTTACATATTTATTTTTAGCATTTCCCTTCCTTTCCTCGCATTGGGCTACGAAGTGGCCGAACTTGCCACAAGCATAGCAGGATCCTGGCACCCTTGCTGGCTTTCGACAATCCTTAGCGATGTGTCCTCTGGCGTTGCAATTACCGCAGCGGAATCCTCCGTTGTCGCTCCTATTCCTGTTCAGCTCCTTCGACACCAACTCCTTTGGCTTGTCCAAACGGATACCAGCAAACGCACGGAGAATTTGCATCGGATCTGTGAAGCATTGGATCCGGGCTTGATCACGCAAATTCTGTGCTGGTATTCCCTCGACTATCTGATCAACCAATTCGTCCGGTTCGATGTTGATGCTGCTGGCTAGCATTGTCTTTGCCTCAAAATACACCGCGAACTTTTCGGAATGATGCCACTTTAAATCTTCAAATTTGCGTCGTGCCTCTGCTTTTGAAAGCTTATCGCCGAATGCTAATATCAGCTGTTCCAAAAGATTCTCTGCCGGCTCCATAATACGCGTTGCATTTGCATGCAACCAGCGCTGAGCGACACCCTTCAGTTTGGACACAATCACCATCTTCATGCCCACTGCATCCAGGTTGTACATTTCAGCAATGTTGCGTACTTGCTGGGTCCAAATGTTTGCACAAGAAGATCCATCAAAATCCATGATGATTTCCTTGGCAAATGAAAGTGACATATTTGGCGCTTCTAGTCCTTTGTTTACAACTGCCACTCGTTGTTGCTCAACACCGTTTCTTACATCGATATCGGTTTCGCTATCGATATCAGCACTTCCATCGGTGCTTGGTATTTTTCCGCCAACTGCTTCCTCGAAGTTTTCGCCTTGCACTGCTCGCTTTACTCCCTCGCTGCTCACTGCTTGGTTGCAGTTTTCGGCCATGTTGATGACGTCATTGCCAACTGCTTGCGACGCGGCTCTTACTTGTGCAAGAATGTTCTGGAGCTCCTTCTTACCAGCTTGGATTTCAGCGCGTATTTGTTGTAGCGACAACACTCCTTCGGCTACAGCAAACCACTCGTCTCCCTTGGGCCTTGAAGCCGCTGCAGGAATCAGTTCCGACCTAGGGTTGGCATCCTCAGCAGAGAAATCCTCCCCCAAGTCATCTTCCGGCTCTAACTCCTGAGCCCGATCAGCCAGGAGCTCGTTGTCAGCGTACTGCGGCAGTGGGGACTCCGGGCGAGTTCCACGAACTAGCGGGTCCAAGCCATTTAGTCGTGCCGCCAGTTCGGCCTTATTGCTGATCGTCGGCAAGTTTAATGCCGCCAACCACCTTTTGAGCTGGACGACCGTGAACTTTTGGACATCAATTAGATCCATTTTATGGGTCAGAACCACTTCTGAAGTTTATAGTAGTATAAACTGCTATACTTATTAAACACTTTATTACACTGAACTGTTCTCCTTCACTTCTTGTTCGCAATTGGCTGGTTTTACATAGCGTCGGTTTTACATACGATTACGTGAAGTTGGCTGCGATCAATATCGATACTTAACATTTTAGAGTTGCCAGGTTGGCCACTTTACAACAGGAGATACTTTAGATGCTAACGACTATTAAACAGCTAGCCGTTACATTCAAATACTTGTTGATATACATTTACAACAAAGAGTTATACTTAAATATATACAAGACACTTATCCTACTACACCGTTTTTATGTCATTGATTTTAATTTTGCGAAGGTTTACAGAAATGGGCCTTCTTTACATCTTTAAAATCCCATAACTTACTCAAATGAAGTCGGATTTCGATATGGCATACTTTTATGGGCTTGTGGAATGATTATGTTGTTATCTGCATTAAAATATATATCTTTAAAGCTAGTAAAAAATATGACCGTTTTTATGTCTTGATTTTAATTTTGCGAAGGTTAACTGAAATTGACCTTCTTTCCATCTTCAAAAGCCCATAACTTGGTCAAATGAACTCGGATTTCGATATGGCATACCTTTATGGGCTTGTGGAATGATTATGTTGTTATCTACATTTAAGTAACTTTAAAGGTAGTAAAAAATATGACCGTTTTTATGTCATTGATTTTAATTTTGCGAAGGTTTACTGAAATGGACCTTATTTCCATCTTTAAAAGCCCATAGCCTGGTCAAATGAACTTGGATTTTGATATGGCATACCTTTACGGGCTTGTTGGATGATTTTGTTGATATCTGTATTAAAATATATAACTTTAAAGGTAGTAAAAAATATGACCGTTTTTATGTCATTGATTTTAATTTTGCGAAGGTTTACAGAAATGGGACTTCTTTACATCTTTAAAAGCCCATAACTTAGTCAAATGAAGTCGGATTTCGATATGGCATACCTTTATGGGCTTGTGGAATGATTATGTTGTTATCTGCATTAAAATTTATAACTTTAAAGGTAGTAAAAAATATGACCGTTTTTATGTCTTGATTTTAATTTTGCGAAGGTTAACTGAAAATGGCCTTCTTTCCATCTTTAAAAGCCCATAACTTGGTCAAATGAAGTCGGATTTCGATATGGCATACCTTTATAGGCTTGTGGAATGATTATGTTGTTATCTGCATTAAAATATATAACTTTAAATGTAGTAAAAAATATGACGGTTTTTATGTCATTGATTTTAATTTTGCGAAGATTTTTTGACATGGGCCATAACTTGGTCAAATGAACTCCAATCTCGATATGGCATGCCTTTATGTGCTTGTGGAATGATTTTGTAGTAATCTGTATTAAAATATATAACTTTAAAGGTATTAAAAATATGTGACCGTTTTTTTGTCATTGATTTTAATTTTGCGAAGGTTTACTGAAATGGGCCTTCTATCCATCTTTAAAAGCCCATAACTTGGTCAAAAGGACTCGGATTTCGATATGGCATACCTCTATGGGCTTGTGGAATGATTATGTTGTTATCTGCATTAAAATATAAAACTTTAAAGGTAGTAAAAAATATGACCGTTTTTATGTCATTGATTTTAATTTTGCGAAGGTTTACAGAAATGGGCCTTCTTTACATCTTTAAAATCCCATAACTTACTCAAATGAAGTCGGATTTCGATATGGCATACTTTTATGGGCTTGTGGAATGATTATGTTGTTATCTGCATTAAAATATATTACTTTAAAGGTAGTAAAAAATATGACCGTTCTTATGTCATTGATTTTAATTTTGCAAAGGTTTACTGAAATGGGCCTTCTTCCCATCTTTAAAGCCCATAACCTGGTCAAAAGGACTCGGATTTCGATATGGCATACCTTTATGGGCTTGTGGAATGATTTTGTTGTTATCTGCATTAAAATTTGTAACTTTAAAGGTAGTAAAAAATATGACCGTTTTTGTGTCTTGATTTTAATTTTGCGAAGGTTAACTGAAATTGGCCTTCTTTCCATCTTTAAAAGCCCATAGCTTGGTCAAATGAACTCGGATTTCGATATGGCATACCTTTATGGGCTTGTGGTATGATTATGTTGTTATCTGCATTAAAATATATTACTTTAAAGGTAGTAAAAAATATGACCGTTTTTATGTCATTGATTTTAATTTTGCAAAGGTTTACTGAAATGGGCCTTCTTCCCATCTTTAAAGCCCATAACTTGGTCAAAAGGACTTGGATTTCGATATGGCATACCTCTATGGGCTTGTGGAATGATTATGTTCTTATCTGCATAAAAATTTATAGCTTTAAAGGTAGTAAAAACTATGATCGTTTTTATATCATTGATTTTAATTTTGGGAAGGCTTACAGAAATTGGCCTTTTTTACATCTTTAAAAGCCCATAACTTGGTCAAAAGGACTCGGATTTCGATATGGCTTACCTCTATGGGCTTGTGGAATGATTATGTTGTTATCTGCATTAAAATATATTACTTTAAAGGTAGTAAAAAATATGACCGTTCTTATGTCATTGATTTTAATTTTGCAAAGGTTTACTGAAATGGGCCTTCTTCCCATCTTTAAAGCCCATAACCTGGTCAAAAGGACTCGGATTTCGATATGGCATACCTTTATGGGCTTGTGGAATGATTATGTTGTTATCTGCACTAAAATATATTACTTTAAAAGTAGTGAAAAATATGACCGTTTTTATGTCATTGATTTTAATTTTGCAAAGGTTTACTGAAATGGGCCTTCTTCCCATCTTTAAAGCCCATAACTTGGTCAAAAGGACTCGGATTTCGATATGGCATACCTCTATGGGCTTGTGGAATGATTATGTTCTTATCTGCATAAAAATATATAACTTTAAAGGTAGTAAAAAATATGATCGTATTTATGTCATTGATGTTAATTTTGCGAAGGTTTACAGAAATAAGCCTTTTTTACATCTTTAAAAGCCCATAACTTGGTCAAAAGGACTCGGATTTCGATATGGCTTACCTCTATGGGCTTGTGGAATGATTATGTTGTTATCTGCATTAAAATATATTACTTTAAAGGTAGTAAAAAATATGACCGTTCTTATGTCATTGATTTTAATTTTGCAAAGGTTTACTGAAATGGGCCTTCTTCCCATCTTTAAAGCCCATAACCTGGTCAAAAGGACTCGGATTTCGATATGGCATACCTTTATGGGCTTGTGGAATGATTATGTTGTTATCTGCACTAAAATATATTACTTTAAAAGTAGTGAAAAATATGACCGTTTTTATGTCATTGATTTTAATTTTGCAAAGGTTTACTGAAATGGGCCTTCTTCCCATCTTTAAAGCCCATAACTTGGTCAAAAGGACTCGGATTTCGATATGGCATACCTCTATGGGCTTGTGGAATGATTATGTTCTTATCTGCATAAAAATATATAACTTTAAAGGTAGTAAAAAATATGATCGTATTTATGTCATTGATGTTAATTTTACGAAGGTTTACAGAAATAAGCCTTTTTTACATCTTTAAAAGCCCATAACTTGGTCAAAAGGACTCGGATTTCGATATGGCTTACCTCTATGGGCTTGTGGAATGATTATGTTGCTATCTGCAATAAAATATATTACTTTAAAGGTAGTAAAAAATATGACCGTTCTTATGTCATTGATTTTAATTTTGCAAAGGTTTACTGAAATGGGCCTTCTTCCCATCTTTAAAGCCCATAACTTGGTCAAAAGGACTCGGATTTCGATATGGCATACCTCTATGGGCTTGTGGAATGATTATGTTCTTATCTGCATAAAAATATATAACTTTAAAGGTAGTAAAAAATATGATCGTATTTATGTCATTGATGTTAATTTTGCGAAGGTTTACAGAAATAAGCCTTTTTTACATCTTTAAAAGCCCATAACCTGGTCAAAAGGACTCGGATTTCGATATGGCATACCTTTATGGGCTTGTGGAATGATTATGTTGTTATCTGCATTAAAATTTGTAACTTTAAAGGTAGTAAAAAATATGACCGTTTTTGTGTCTTGATTTTAATTTTGCGAAGGTTAACTGAAATTGGCCTTCTTTCCATCTTTAAAAGCCCATAGCTTGGTCAAATGAACTCGGATTTCGATATGGCATACCTTTATGGGCTTGTGGTATGATTATGTTGTTATCTGCATTAAAATATATTACTTTAAAGGTAGTAAAAAATATGACCGTTTTTATGTCATTGATTTTAATTTTGCAAAGGTTTACTGAAATGGGCCTTCTTCCCATCTTTAAAGCCCATAACTTGGTCAAAAGGACTTGGATTTCGATATGGCATACCTCTATGGGCTTGTGGAATGATTATGTTCTTATCTGCATAAAAATGTATAACTTTAAAGGTAGTAAAAACTATGATCGTTTTTATATCATTGATTTTAATTTTGGGAAGGCTTACAGAAATTGGCCTTTTTTACATCTTTAAAAGCCCATAACTTGGTCAAAAGGACTCGGATTTCGATATGGCTTACCTCTATGGGCTTGTGGAATGATTATGTTGTTATCTGCATTAAAATATATTACTTTAAAGGTAGTAAAAAATATGACCGTTCTTATGTCATTGATTTTAATTTTGCAAAGGTTTACTGAAATGGGCCTTCTTCCCATCTTTAAAGCCCATAACCTGGTCAAAAGGACTCGGATTTCGATATGGCATACCTTTATGGGCTTGTGGAATGATTATGTTGTTATCTGCACTAAAATATATTACTTTAAAAGTAGTGAAAAATATGACCGTTTTTATGTCATTGATTTTAATTTTGCAAAGGTTTACTGAAATGGGCCTTCTTCCCATCTTTAAAGCCCATAACTTGGTCAAAAGGACTCGGATTTCGATATGGCATACCTCTATGGGCTTGTGGAATGATTATGTTCTTATCTGCATAAAAATATATAACTTTAAAGGTAGTAAAAAATATGATCGTATTTATGTCATTGATGTTAATTTTGCGAAGGTTTACAGAAATAAGCCTTTTTTACATCTTTAAAAGCCCATAACTTGGTCAAAAGGACTCGGATTTCGATATGGCTTACCTCTATGGGCTTGTGGAATGATTATGTTGCTATCTGCAATAAAATATATTACTTTAAAGGTAGTAAAAAATATGACCGTTTTTCTGCTATTGATTTTAATTTTGCGAAGGATTACTGAAATGGGCCTTATTTCCATCTTTGAGGCCCATAACTTGGTCAAAAGGACTCGGTTTTCGATATGGCATACCTTTATGGGCTTGTAGAATGATTATGTTGTTATCTGCATTAAAATATATTACTTTAAAGGTAGTAAAAAATATGACCGTTCTTATGTCATTGATTTTAATTTTGCAAAGGTTTACTGAAATGGGCCTTCTTCCCATCTTTAAAGCCCATAAATTGGTCAAAAGGGCTCGGATTTCGATATGGCATACCTTTATGGGCTTGTGGAATGATTATGTTGTTATCTGCATTAAAATATATTACTTTAAAGGTAGTAAAAAATATGACCGTTTTTATGTCATTGATTTTAATTTTGCAAAGGTTTACTGAAATGGGCCTTCTTCCCATCTTTAAAGCCCATAACTTGGTCAAAAGGACTCGGATTTCGATATGGCTTACCTCTATGGGCTTGTGGAATGATTATGTTGTTATCTACATTAAAATATATAACTTTAAAGTTAGTAAAAAATATGGTCGTTTTTATGTCATTGATTTTAATTTTGCGAAGGTTAACTGAAATTGACCTTCTTTCCATCTTCAAAAGCCCATAGCTTGGTCAAATGAACTCGGATTTCGATATGGCATACCTTTATGGGCTGTAGCGTGTAACGTTCGAATGAAGTGTTTTGAATCGAAGGATCTGTACTTGCGGGGCACGCTTTAGGGTCCGGCACTAACTCGTCGGCTTTGGGGGTGTTGTTCTTGCTTTATACTGACCCTGACACCATCTACACATTATTATTAACAGACCAAGAATTGAGCGTGCTTGCGACAAAATTATAAGTTAGTTAACTAAACCGGAAGAAATATAAATAAATTCGGAAAGAATTAGAATTTAAAGACTCAAGAAAAGAAAAGAAAGAGAGAAATCTTAATGCAGCGAAGACACGGGTGTTATTGTGCTCGCATGTTGCCCACCCTACCTATGATCACCTGCCGCAAGAGCATGACTCTGGTGACCCCTTTTGTTCCCTACGACCGAGAAAACATCAGCGGAGTTCAGTAAATTTTGGAATTTAAGCTTCCATTTTTATAATAAATTCAAGGAAAGAAAACATAATTAACAGTAGTTCAGTAATAGTAATTCATGATAAAGTAATAGGTATAAAAATAGTAATAATGTTTAAACAATGGTATATAATCTTAATTAAGAGAGCATATATATATACGGTTTTTGTAAGATAAAGGCGGTTGTTTCAAAGTTTAGAATTTCAATTCGTTTCAGGGTGAGATATTAATTTAATTTGTTTGGTTTAATTTAATTAGGATTGATTTTAATTTTTCGAAGGTTAACCGAAATTGGCCTTCTTTCCATCTTTAAAAGCCCATAACTTGGTCAAATGAACTCGGATTTCGATATGGCATACCTTTACGGGCTTGTTGGATGATTTTGTTGTTATCTGTATTAAAATATATATCTTTAAAAATAGTAAAAAATATGACCGTTTTTATGTCATTGATTTTAATTTTGCGAAGGTTTACTGAAATGGGCCTTATTTCCATCTTTAAAAGCCCATAACTTGGTCAAATGAACTCGGATTTCGATATGGCATACCTTTATATGCTTGTGGAATGATTGTGTTTTTATTAGCATTAAAATATATTACTTTAAAGGTAGTAAAAAATATGACCGTTTTTATGCGAAGGTTTACTGAAATGGGCCTTATTTCCATCTTTAAAAGCCCATAACTTGGTCAAATGAACTCGGATTTCTATATGGCATACCTTTATAGGCTTGTGGAATGATTTTGTTGTTATCTGCATTAAAATATATAACTTTAAAGGTAGTAAAAAATATGACCGTTTTTATGTTATTGATTTTTATTTTGCGAAGGTTCACAGAAATGGGCCTTCTTTCCATCTTTAAAAGCCCATAACTTGGTCAAATGAACTCGGATTTCGATATGGCATACCTTTATAAGCTTGTGGAATGATTATGTTGTTATCTGCATTAAAATATATAACTTTAAGGGAAGTAAAAAATATGACCGTTTTTATGTCATTGATTTTAATTTTGAGAAGGTTTACTGAAATGGGCCTTCTTTCCATCTTTAAAAGCCCATAACTTGGTGAAATGAACTCGGATCTCGATAGGGCATACCTTTAGGGGCTTGTGGAATGATTATGTTCTTATCTGCATTAAAATATATATCTTTAAAGGTAGTAAAAAATATACCCGTTTCTATGTCTTGATTTGAATTTTTCGAAGGTTAACCGAAATTGGCCTTCTTTCCATCTTTAAAAGCCCATAACTTGGTCAAATGAACTCGGATTTCGATATGGCATACCTTTACGGGCTTGTGGAATGATTGTGTTTTTATAAGCATTAAAATATATTACTTTAAAGGTAGTAAAAAATATGACCGTTTTTATGTCATTGATTTTAATTTTGCGAAGGTTTACTGAAATGGGCCTTCTTTCCATCTTTAAGGCCCATAACTTGGTCAAAAGGACTCGGATTTCGATATGGCACACCTCTATGGGCTTTTGGTATGAATATGTTGTTATCTGCATTAAAAAATATAACTTTAAAGGTAGTAAAAACAAGGAAGAACGCTATAGTCGAGTACCTCGACTATCAGATACCCGTTACTCAAAGGGAAATGGAGATATGCAAGCAGCAAAGCGAAATTAAAATGCGCCACCTACCGGCGGTAGACAGATTTAAGCGTTATGGGCGTTAGAGTGGGCGTGGAAAATTTATTTTTGGATCAATCGATAGGTATTGACGACACCAATACATTTCAGTTCAAATTTTTCATCTAGCATCCAAATTGTGGGCGTCACAGGTTTTCGCGGTTTGTGGGCGTTTAAGTGGGCGTGGCAAACTTTTTTTTAGGTCAATCGATAGGTATTGATGAGAACAATACATTTCAGTTAAAATTTTTTATCTAGCATCAAAACTGTAGGAGTTTCAGTTTTGGGCGGTTTGTGGGCGTTAGAGTGGGCGTGGCAGTCTACTGAAACAAACTTGCGCTGCGTAAGAAGCTCAGGAATCTGTACGCCAAATCTCAATAGCCTAACTCTCATAGTTTCCGAGATCTCAGCGTTCATCCGGACAGACAGACGGACAGACGGACAGACGGACATGGCTAGATCGACTCGGCTAGTGATCCTGATCAAGAATATATATACTTTATGGGGTCGGAAACGCTTCCTTCTGCCTGTTACATACTTTCCGACGAATCTAGTATACCCTTTTACTCTACGAGTAACGGGTATAAATATGACCGTTTTTATGTCATTGATTTAAATTTTGCGAAGTTTTACAGAAATGGGCCTTCTTTACATCTTTAAAAGCCCATAACTTGGTCGAAATGACTCGGATTTCGATATGTCATACCTCTTTGGGATTGTGGAATGATTATGTTGTTATCTGCATTAAAATATATAACTTTAAATGAAGTAAAAAATATGACGGTATATGAAGGTTTACTGAAATGGGTCTTCTTTACATATTTAAAAGTCCATAACTTAGTCAAAAGGACTCGGATTTCGATATGGCATACCTTTATGGGCTTGTGGAATGATTATGTTGTTATCTGCATTAAAAAATATTTCTTTAAAGGTAGTTAATAATATTACCGTTTTTATGTCTTGATTTTAATTTTGCGAAGTTTACTGAAATGGGCCTTCTTTCCATCTTTAAAAGCCCATAACTTGGCTAAATGAACTCGGATTTCGATATGGCATACCTTTATGGGCTTGTGGAATGATTATGTTGTTATCTGCATTAAAATATATATCTTTAAGATATATATATATATCTTTTGCGAAAAATAACTGGAATTGACCTTCTTTTCATCTTTAAAAGCCCATAACTTGGTGAAATGAACTCGGATCTCGATACGGCATACCTTTAGGGGCTTGTGGAATTATTATGTTCTTATCTGCATTAAAATATATATCTTTAAAGGTAGTAAAAAATATACCCGTTTCTATGTCTTGATTTTAATTTTTCGAAGGTTAACCGAAATTGGCCTTTTTTCCATCTTTAAAAGCCCATAACTTGGTCAAATGAACTCGGATTTCGATATGGCATACCTTTATGGGCTTGTGGAATGATTGTGTTTTTATTAGCATTAAAATATATTACTTTAAAGGTAGTAAAAAATATGACCGTTTTTATGTCATTGATTTTAATTTTGCGAAGGTTTACTGAAATGGGCTTTCTTTCCATCTTTAAGGCCCATAACTTGGTCAAAAGGACTCGGATTTCGATATGGCACACCTCTATGGGCTTTTGGTATGAATATGTTGTTATCTGCATTAAAAAATATAACTTTAAAGGTAGTAAAAAATATGATCGTTTTTATGTCATTGATTTAAATTTTGCGAAGTTTTACAGAAATGGGCCTTCTTTACATCTTTAAAAGCCCATAAATTGGTCAAATGGACTCGAATTTCGATATGGCATACCTTTATGGGCTTGTGGAATGATTATGTTGTTATCTGTATTAAAATATATAACTTTAAAGGTAGTAAAAAATATGACCGTTTTTAGGTCATTGATTTCAATTTTGCGAAGGTTTACTGAAATTGGCCTTCTTTCCATCTTTAAAAGCCCATAACTTGGTCAAATGAACTCGGATTTCGATATGGCATACCTTTATGAAATGATTATGTTTTTATCTGCATTAAAATTAATATCTTTAAAATATATATATATATCTTTTGCGAAGAATAACTGGAATTGGCCTTCTTTTCATCTTTAAAAGCCCATAACTTGGTGAAATTAACTCGGATGTCGATATGGCATACCTTTAGGGGATTGTGGAAATATTATGTTGTTATCTGCATTAAAATATATATCTTTAAAGGTAGTAAAAAATATGACCGTTTCTATGTCTTGATTTTAATTTTTCGAAGGTTAACCGAAATTGGCCTTCTTTCCATCTTTAAAAGCCCATAACTTGGTCAAATGAACTCGGATTTCGATATGGCATACCTTTACGGGCTTGTTGGATGATTTTGTTGTTATCTGTATTAAAATATATATCTTTAAAGGTAGTAAAAAATATGACCGTTTTTATGTCATTGATTTTAATTTTGCGAAGGTTTACTGAAATGGGCCTTATTTCCATCTTTAAAAGCCCATAACTTGGTCAAATGAACTCGGATTTCGATATGGCATACCTTTATATGCTTGTGGAATGATTGTGTTTTTATTAGCATTAAAATATATTACTTTAAAGGTAGTAAAAAATATGACCGTTTTTATGTCATTGATTTTAATTTTGCGAAGGTTTACTGAAATGGGCCTTCTTTCCATCTTTAAGGCCCATAACTTGGTCAAATGAACTCGGATTTCTATATGGCATACATTTATAGGCTTGTGGAATGATTTTGTTGTTATCTGCATTAAAATATATAACTTTAAAGGTAGTAAAAAATATGACCGTTTTTATGTCATTGATTTAAATTTTGCGAAGTTTTACAGAAATGGGCCTTCTTTACATCTTTAAAAGCCCATAACTTGGTCAAATAAACTCGGATTTCGATATGGCATACCTTTATAGGCTTGTGGAATGATTATGTTAAAAAATATATAACTGTAAAGGTAGTAAAAAATATGACCGTTTTTATGTCATTGATTTTAATTTTGCGAAGGTTTACTGAAATGGGCCTTCTTTCCATCTTTAAGGCCCATAACTTGGTCAAAAGGACTCGGATTTCGATATGGCATACCTCTATGGGCTCTTGGTATGATTATGTTGTTATATGTATTAAAATATATAACTTTAAAGGTAGTAAAAAATATGACCGTTTTGATGTCATTGATTTCAATTTTGCGAAGGTTTACTGAAATTGGCCTTCTTTCCATCTTTAAAAGCCCATAAATTGGTCAAATGAACTCGGATTTCGATATGGCATACCTTTACGGGCTTGTGGAATGATTATGTTTTAATTAGCATTAAAATATATTACTTTAAAGGTAGTAAAAAATATGACCGTTTTTATGTAATTGATTTTAATTTTGCGAAGGTTTACTGAAATGGGCCTTATTTCCATCTTTAAAAGCCCATAACTTGGTCAAATGAACTCGGATTTCGATATGGCATACCTTTATGGGCTTGTGGAATGATTATGTTGTTATCTGCATTAAAATATATAACTTTAAGGGAAGTAAAAAATATGACCGTTTTTATGTTATTGATTTTTATTTTGCGAAGGTTCACAGAAATGGGCCTTCTTTCCATCTTTAAAAGCCCATAACTTGGTCAAATGAACTCGGATTTCGATATGGCATACCTTTATGGGCTTGTGGAATGATTATGTTGTTATCTGCATTAAAATATATAACTTTAAGGGAAGTAAAAAATATGACCGTTTTTATGTCATTGATTTTAATTTTGAGAAGGTTTACTGAAATGGGCCTTCTTTCCATCTTTAAAAGCCCATAACTTGGTCAAATGAACTCGGATTTCTATATGGCATACATTTATAGGCTTGTGGAATGATTTTGTTGTTATCTGCATTAAAATATATAACTTTAAAGGTAGTAAAAAATATGACCGTTTTTATGTTATTGATTTTTATTTTGCGAAGGTTCACAGAAATTGGCCTTCTTTCCATCTTTAAAAGCCCATAACTTGGTCAAATGAACTCGGATTTCGATATGGCATACCTTTATGGGCTTGTGGAATGATTATGTTGTTATCTGCATTAAAATATATAGCTTTAAGGGAAGTAAAAAATATGACCGTTTTTATGTCATTGATTTTAATTTTGAGAAGGTTTACTGAAATGGGCCTTCTTTCCATCTTTAAAAGCCCATAACCTGGTCAAATGAACTCGGATTTTTATATGGCATACCTTTATGGGCTTGTGGAATGATTACGTTGTTATCTTCATTAAAATATATTTCTCTTAAGGTAGTAAAAAATATGACCGTTTTTATGTCTTGATTTTAATTTTGCGAAGGTTAACTGAAATTGGCCTTCTTTCCATCTTTAAAAGCCCATAACTTGGTCAAATGAACTCGGATTTCGATATGGCATACCTTTATGGGCTTGTGGAATGACTGTGTTTTTATTAGCATTAAAATATATTACTTAAAAGGTAGTAAAAAATATGACCGTTTTTATGTCATTGATTTTAATTTTGCGAAGGTTTACTGAAATGGGCCTTCTTTCCATCTTTAAGGCCCATAACTTGGTCAAAAGGACTCGGATTTCGATATGGCACACCTCTATGGGCTTTTGGTATGATTATGTTGTTATCTGCATTAAAAAATATAACTTTAAAGGTAGTAAAAAATATGACCGTTTTTATGTCATTGATTTAAATTTTGCGAAGTTTTACAGAAATGGGCCTTCTTTACATCTTTAAAAGCCCATAACTTGGTCAAATGAACTCGAATTTCGATATGGCATACCTTTATGGGCTTGTGAAATGATTATGTTGTTATCTGTATTAAAATATATAACTTTAAAGGTAGTAAGAAATATGACCCTTTTTATGTCATTGATTTCAATTTTGCGAAGGTTTACTGAAATTGGCCTTCTTTCCATCTTTAAAAGCCCATAACTTGGTCAAATGAACTCGGATTTCGATATGGCATACCTTTATGGAATGATTATGTTTTTATCTGCATTAAAATATATATCTTTAAAATATATATATATATCTTTTGCGAAGAATAACTGGAATTGGCCTTCTTTTCATCTTTAAAAGCCCATAGCTTGGTCAAATAAACTCGGATTTCGATATGGCATACCTTTATAGGCTTGTGGAATGATTATGTTAAAAAATATATAACTGTAAAGGTAGTAAAAAATATGACCGTTTTTATGTCATTGATTTTATTTTTGCGAAGGTTTACGGAAATGGGCCTCCTTTCCATCTTTAAGGCCCATTACTTGGTCAAAAGGACTCGGATTTCGATATGGCATACCTCTATGGGCTCTTGGTATGATTATGTTGTTATATGTATTAAAATATATAACTTTAAAGGTAGTAAAAAATATGACCGTTTTTATGTCATTGATTTCAATTTTGCGAAGGTTTACTGAAATTGGCCTTCTTTCCATCTTTAAAAGGCCATAACATGGTCAAATGAACTCGGATTTCGATATGGCATACCTTTATGGGCTTGTGGAATGATTATGTTTTTATTAGCATTAAAATATATTACTTTAAAGGTAGTAAAAAATATGACCGTTTTTATGTCATTGATTTTAATTTTGCGAAGGTTTACTGAAATGGGCCTTCTTTACATCTTTAAAAGTCCATAACTTGGTCAAATGAACTCGGATTTCGATATGGCATACCTTTATGGGATTGTGGAATGATTATGTTGTTATCTGCATTAAAATATATATATATATAAAATATATATATAAAATATATATATATAAATATATAGACCGTTTTTATGCCTTGATTTTAATTTTGCGAAGGTTAACTGAAATTGGCCTTCTTTACATCTTTAAAAGCCCATAACTTGGTCAAATGAACTCGGATTTCGATATGGCATACCTTTATAGGCTTGTGGAATGATTATGTTGTTATCTGCATTAAAATATATAACTTTAAAGGTAGTAAAAAATATGACCGTTTTTATGTCATTGACTTTAATTTTGCGAAGGTTCACAGAAATGGGCCTTCTTTCCATCTTTAAAAGCCCATAACTTGGTCAAATGAACTCGGATTTCGATATGGCATACCTTTATGGGCTTGTGGAGTGATAATGTTGTTATCTGCATTAAAATATATAACTTTAAGGGTAGTAAAAAATATGACCGTTTTTATGTCATTGATTTGAATTTTGAGAAGGTTTACAGAAATGGGCCTTCTTTACATCTTTAAAGGCCCATAACTTGGTCAAATGAACTCGAATTTCGATATGGCATACCTTTATGGGCTTGTGGAATGATTATGTTGTTATCTGTATTAAAATATATCTCTTTAAAGGTAGTAAAAAATATGACCGTTCTTATGTCTTCATTTTGCAGAGGTTTACTGAAATGGGCCTTCCATTTTTAAAAGCCCATAACTTGGTCAAATGAACTCGGATTTCGATATGGCATACCTTTAGGGGCTTGTGGAATGATTTTGTTGTTATCTGCATTAAAATATTAAACTTTAAAGGTAGTAAAAAATATGACCGTTTTTATGTCATTGATTTTAATTTTGCGAAGGTTTACTGAAATGGGCCTTCTTTCCATCTTTAAAAGCCCATAACTTGGTCAAATGAACTCGGATCTTGATATGGCATACCTTTAGAGGCTTGTGGAATGATTTTGTTGTTATCTGCATTAAAAGATATAACTTTAAGGGTAGTAAAAAGTATGACCGTTTTTATGTCATTGATTTTAATTTTGAGAAGGTTTACTGAAATGGGCCTTCTTTCCATCTTTAAAAGCCCATAACCTAGTCAAATGTACTCGGATTTCGATATGGCATACCTTTATGGGCTTGTGGAATGATTATGTTGTTATCTGCATTAAAATATATCTCTTTAAAGGTAGTAAAAAATATGACCGTTCTTATGTCTTGATTTTAATTTTGCAAAGGTTTACTGAAATGTAGTACAAAATATGACGGTTTTTATGTCATTGACTTTAATTTTGCGAAGGTTTACTGAAATGGGCCTTCCTTACATCTTTAAAAGTCCATAACTTAGTCAAAAGGACTCGGATTTCGGTATGGCATACCTCTTTGGGCTTGTGGAATGATTATGTTGTTATCTGCATTAAAATATATTTCTTTAAAGGTAGTTAATAATATGACCGTTTTTATGTCTTGATTTTAATTTTGCGAAGGTTAACTGAAATGGGCCTTCTTTACATCTTTAAAAGCCCATAACTTGGTCAAATGAACTCGGATTTCGATATGGCATACCTTTATAGGCTTGTGGAATGATTATGTTGTTATCTGCATTAAAATATATAACTTTAAAGGTAGTAAAAATGGCATACGATATGGCATACCTTTATGGGCTTGTGGAGTGATAATGTTGTTATCTGCATTAAAATATATAACTTTAAGGGTAGTAAAAAATATGACCGTTTTTATGTCATTGATTTGAATTTTGAGAAGGTTTACAGAAATGGGCCTTCTTTACATCTTTAAAGGCCCATAACTTGGTCAAATGAACTCGAATTTCGATATGGCATACCTTTATGGGCTTGTGGAATGATTATGTTGTTATCTGTATTAAAATATATCTCTTTAAAGGTAGTAAAAAATATGACCGTTCTTATGTCTTCATTTTGCAGAGGTTTACTGAAATGGGCCTTCCATTTTTAAAAGCCCATAACTTGGTCAAATGAACTCGGATTTCGATATGGCATACCTTTAGGGGCTTGTGGAATGATTTTGTTGTTATCTGCATTAAAATATTAAACTTTAAAGGTAGTAAAAAATATGACCGTTTTTATGTCATTGATTTCAATTTTGCGAAGGTTTACTGAAATGGGCCTTCTTTCCATCTTTAAAAGCCCATAGCTTGGTCGAAATGACTCGGATTTCGATATGGCATATCTCTTTGGGATTGTGGAATGATTATGTTGTTATCTGCATTAAAATATATAACTTTAAATGTAGTAAAAAATATGACGGTTTTTATGTCATTGACTTTAATTTTGCGAAGGTTTACTGAAATGGGCCTTCTTTACATCTTTAAAAGCCCATAACTTGGTCAAATGAACTCGGATTTCGATATGGCATACCTTTATGGGCTTGTGGAATGATTATGTTGTTATCTGCATTAAAATATATTTCTTTAAAGGTAGTAAAAAATATGACCGTTTTTATGTCTCGATTTTAATTTTGCAAAGGTTTACTGAAATGTAGTACAAAATATGACGGTTTTTATGTCATTGACTTTAATTTTGCGAAGGCTTACTGAAATGGGCCTTCCTTACATCTTTAAAAGTCCATAACTTAGTCAAAAGGACTCGGATTTCGGTATGGCATACCTCTTTGGGCTTGTGGAATGATTATGTTGTTATCTGCATTAAAATATATTTCTTTAAAGGTAGTTAATAATATGACCGTTTTTATGTCTTGATTTTAATTTTGCGAAGGTTAACTGAAATTGGCCTTCTTTACATCTTTAAAAGCCCATAACTTGGTCAAATGAACTCGGATTTCGATATGGCATACCTTTATAGGCTTGTGGAATGATTATGTTGTTATCTGCATTAAAATATATAACTTTAAAGGTAGTAAAAAATATGACCGTTTTTATGTCATTGACTTTAATTTTGCGAAGGTTTACTGAAATGGGCCTTCTTTCCATCTTTAAAAGCCCATAACTTGGTCAAATGAACTCGGATTTCGATATGGCATACCTTTATAGGCTTCTGGAATGATTATGTTGTTATCTGCATTAAAATATATAACTTTAAAGGTAGTAAAAAATGTGACAGTTTTTATGTTATTTATTTTTATTTTGCGAAGGTTCACAGAAATGGGCCTCCTTTCCATCTTTAAAAGCCCATAACTTGGTCAAATGAACTCGGATTTCGATATGGCATACCTTTATGGGCTTGTGGAATGATTATGTTGTTATCTGCATTAAAATATATAACTTTAAGGGTAGTAAAAAATATGACCGTTTTTATGTCATTGATTTCAATTTTGCGAAGGTTTACTGAAATTGGCCTTCTTTCCATCTTTAAAAGCCCATAACTTGGTCAACTGAACTCGGATTTCGAT
Organism: Drosophila suzukii; assembly: GCF_043229965.1. Taxonomy (NCBI): domain Eukaryota; kingdom Metazoa; phylum Arthropoda; class Insecta; order Diptera; family Drosophilidae; genus Drosophila; species Drosophila suzukii. Next base: position 2,171,186 of record NW_027255940.1, on the reverse strand, counting down.
ATGGCATACCATTATGGGATTGTGGAATGATTATGTTGTTATCTGCATTAAAATATATCTCTTTAAAGGTAGTAAAAAATATGACCGTTCTTATGTCTTCATTTTGCAGAGGTTTACTGAAATGGGCCTTCCATTTTTAAAAGCCCATAACTTGGTCAAATGAACTCGGATTTCGATATGGCATACCTTTAGGGGCTTGTGGAATGATTTTGTTGTTATCTGCATTAAAATATTAAACTTTAAAGGTAGTAAAAAATATGACCGTTTTTATGTCATTGATTTTAATTTTGCGAAGGTTTACTGAAATGGGCCTTCCATCTTTAAAAGCCCATAACTTGGTCAAATGAACTCGGATCTCGATATGGCATACCTTTAGAGGCTTGTGGAATGATTTTGTTGTTATCTGCATTAAAAGATATAACTTTAAAGGTAGTAAAAAATATGACCGTTTTTATGTCATTGATTTTTATTTTGCGAAGGTTTACTGAAATGGGCCTTCTTTCCATCTTTAAAAGCCCATAACTTGGTCAAATGAACTCGGATTTGGATAAGGCATACCTTTATGGGCTCGTGGAATGATTATGTTGTTATCTGCATTAAAATATATAACTTTCAAGGTAGTAAAAAATATGACCGTTTTTATGTCATTGACTTTAATTTTGCGAAGGTTTACTGAAATGGGCCTTCTTTCCATCTTTAAAAGCCCATAACTTGGTCAAATGAACTCGGATTTCGATATGGCATACCTTTATAGGCTTGTGGAATGATTATGTTGTTATCTGTATAAAAATATATAACTTTAAAGGTAGTAAAAAATATGACAGTTTTTATGTTATTGATTTTTATTTTGCGAAGGTTCACAGAAATGGGCCTTCTTTCCATCTTTAAAAGCCCATAACTTGGTCAAATGAACTCGGATTTCGATATGGCATACCTTTATGGGCTTGTGGAGTGATAATGTTGTTATCTGCATTAAAATATATAATTTTAAGGGTAGTAAAAATTATGACCGTTTTTATGTCATTGATTTTAATTTTGAGAAGGTTTACTGAAATGGGCCTTCCATCTTTAAAAGCCCATAACCTGGTCAAATGAACTCGGATTTCGATATGGCATACCTTTATGGGCTTGTGGAATGATTATATTGTTATCTGCATTAAAATATATCTCTTTAAAGGTAGTAAAAAATATGACCGTTCTTATGTCTTGATTTTAATTTTGCAAAGGTTTACTGAAATGTAGTACAAAATATGACGGTTTTTATGTCATTGACTTTAATTTTGCGAAGGTTTACTGAAATGGGCCTTCCTTACATCTTTAAAAGTCCATAACTTAGTCAAAAGGACTCGGATTTCGGTTTGGCATACCTCTTTGGGCTTGTGGAATGATTATGTTGTTATCTGCATTAAAATATATTTCTTTAAAGGTAGTTAATAATATGACCGTTTTTATGTCTTGATTTTAATTTTGCGAAGGTTAACTGAAATTGGCCTTCTTTACATCTTTAAAAGCCCATAACTTGGTCAAATGAACTCGGATTTCGATATGGCATACCTTTATAGGCTTGTGGAATGATTATGTTGTTATCTGCATTAAAATATATTTCTTTTAAGGTAGTAAAAAATATGACCGTTTTTATGTCATTGATTTCAATTTTGCGAAGGTTTACTGAAATTGGCCTTCTTTCCATCTTTAAAAGCCCATAACTTGGTCAACTGAACTCGGATTTCGATATGGCATACCATTATGGGCTTGTGGAATGATTATGTTGTTATCTTCATTAAAATATATTTCTTTTAAGGTAGTAAAAAATATGACCGTTTTTATGTCATTGATTTTAATTTTGCGAAGGTTTACTGAAATGGGCCTTCCATCTTTAAAGCCCATAACTTGGTCAAATGAACTCGGATCTCGATATGGCATACCTTTATGGGCTTGTGGAATGATTATGTTGTTATCTGCATTAAAATATATTTCTTTAAAGGTAGTTAATAATATGACCGTTTTTATGTCTTGATTTTAATTTTGCGAAGGTTAACTGAAATTGGCCTTCTTTACATCTTTAAAAGCCCATAACTTGGTCAAATGAACTCGGATTTCGATATGGCATACCTTTATAGGCTTGTGGAATGATTATGTTGTTATCTGCATTAAAATATATTTCTTTTAAGGTAGTAAAAAATATGACCGTTTTTATGTCATTGATTTCAATTTTGCGAAGGTTAACTGAAATTGGCCTTCTTTACATCTTTAAAAGCCCATAACTTGGTCAACTGAACTCGGATTTCGATATGGCATACCATTATGGGCTTGTGGAATGATTATGTTGTTATCTTCATTAAAATATATTTCTTTTAAGGTAGTAAAAAATATGACCGTTTTTATGTCATTGATTTTAATTTTGCGAAGGTTTACTGAAATGGGCCTTCCATCTTTAAAGCCCATAACTTGGTCAAATGAACTCGGATCTCGATATGGCATACCTTTATGGGCTTGTGGAATGATTATGTTGTTATCTGCATTAAAATATATAACTTTAAGGGTAGTAAAAAATATGACCGTTTTTATGTCATTGATTTTAATTTTGCGAAGGTTTACTGAAAAGGGCCTTCTTTCCATCTTTAAGGCCCATAACTTGGTCAAAAGGACTCGGATTTCGATATGGCATACCTCTATGGGCTCTTGGTATGATTATGTTGTTATCTGTATTAAAATATATAACTTTAAAGGTAGTAAAAAATATGACCGTTTTTATGTCATTGATTTCAATTTTGCGAAGGTTTAGTGAAATTGGCCTTCTTTCCATCTTTAAAAGCCCATAACTTGGTCAAATGAACTCGGATTTCGATATGGCATACCTTTACGGGCTTGTGGAATGATTATGTTTTTATTAGCATTAAAATATATTACTTTAAAGGTAGTAAAAAATATGACCGTTTTTATGTCATTGATTTTAATTTTGCGAAGGTTTACTGAAATGGGCCTTATTTCCATCTTTAAAAGCCCATAACTTGGTCAAATGAACTCGGATTTTGATATGGCATACCTTTGTGGGCTTGTTGGATGATTTTGTTGTTATCTGTATTAAAATATATAACTTTAAAGGTAGTAAAAAATATGACCGTTTTTATGTCATTGATTTCAATTTTGCGAAGGTTTACTGAAATGGGCCTTCTTTCCATCTTTAAAAGCCCATAGCTTGGTCGAAATGACTCGGATTTCGATATGGCATACCTCTTTGGGATTGTGGAATGATTATGTTGTTATCTGCATTAAAATATATAACTTTAAATGTAGTAAAAAATATGACGGTTTTTATGTCATTGACTTTAATTTTGCGAAGGTTTACTGAAATGGGCCTTCTTTACATCTTTAAAAGCCCATAACTTGGTCAAATGAACTCGGATTTTGATATGGCATACCTTTGTGGGCTTGTTGGATGATTTTGTTGTTATCTGTATTAAAATATATAACTTTAAAGGTAGTAAAAAATATGACCGTTTTTATGTCATTGATTTCAATTTTGCGAAGGTTTACTGAAATGGGCCTTCTTTCCATCTTTAAAAGCCCATAGGTTGGTCGAAATGACTCGGATTTCGATATGGCATACCTCTTTGGGATTGTGGAATGATTATGTTGTTATCTGCATTAAAATATATTTCTTTAAAGGTAGTAAAAAATATGACCGTTTTTATGTCTTGATTTTAATTTTGCGAAGGTTTACTGAAATTGGGATTTTTTCCATCTTTAAAAGCCCATAACTTGGTCAAATGAACTCGGATTTCGATATGGCATACCTTTATGGGATTGTGGAATGATTATGTTGTTATCTGCATTAAAATATATCTCTTTAAAGGTTGTAAAAAATATGACCGTTCTTATGTCTTGATTTTGCGAAGGTTTACTGAAATGGGCCTTCCATTTTTAAAAGCCCATAACTTGGTCAAATGAACTCGGATTTCGATATGGCATACCTTTAGGGGCTTGTGGAATGATTTTGTTGTTATCTGCATTAAAATATTAAACTTTAAAGGTAGTAAAAAATATGACCGTTTTTATGTCATTGATTTTATTGTGCGAAGGTTTACTGAAATGGGCCTTCCATCTTTAAAAGCCCATAACTTGGTCAAATGAACTCGGATCTCGATATGGCATACCTTTAGAGGCTTGTGGAATGATTTTGTTGTTATCTGCATTAAAAGATATAACTTTAAAGGTAGTAAAAGATATGACCGTTTTTATGTCATTGATTTTTATTTTGCGAAGGTTTACTGAAATGGGCCTTCTTTCCATCTTTAAAAGCCATAGCTTGGTCAAATGAACTCGGATTTGGATAAGGCATACCTTTATGGGCTCGTGGAATGATTATGTTGTTATCTGCATTAAAATATATAACTTTCAAGGTAGTAAAAAATATGACCGTTTTTATGTCATTGACTTTAATTTTGCGAAGTTTACTGAAATGGGCCTTCTTTCCATCTTTAAAAGCCCATAACTTGGTCAAATGAACTCGGATTTCGATATGGCATAGCTTTATAGGCTTGTGGAATGATTATGTTGTTATCTGTATAAAAATATATAACTTTAAAGGTAGTAAAAATATGACAGTTTTTATGTTATTGATTTTTATTTTGCGAAGGTTCACAGAAATGGGCCTTCTTTCCATCTTTAAAAGCCCATAACTTGGTCAAATGAACTCGGATTTCGATATGGCATACCTTTATGGGCTTGTGGAGTGATAATGTTGTTATCTGCATTAAAATATATAATTTTAAGGGTAGTAAAAATTATGACCGTTTTTATGTCATTGATTTTAATTTTGAGAAGGTTTACTGAAATGGGCCTTCCATCTTTAAAAGCCCATAACCTGGTCAAATGTACTCGGATTTCGATATGGCATACCTTATGGGCTTGTGGAATGATTATGTTGTTATCTTCATTAAAATATATTACTTTAAAGGTAGTAAAAAATATGACCGTTTTTATGTCATTGATTTTAATTTTGCGAAGGTTAACTGAAATTGTCCTTCTTTCCATCTTTAAAAGCCCATAACTTGGTCAAATGAACTCGGATTTCGATATGGCATACCTTTATGGGCTTGTGGAATGATTATGTTGTTATCTGCATTAAAATATATCTCTTTAAAGGTAGTAAAAAATATGACCGTTCTTATGTCTTGATTTTAATTTTGCAAAGGTTTACTGAAATGTAGTACAAAATATGACGGTTTTTATGTCATTGACTTTAATTTTGCGAAGGTTTACTGAAATGGGCCTTCCTTACATCTTTAAAAGTCCATAACTTAGTCAAAAGGACTCGGATTTCGGTATGTCATACCTCTTTGGGCTTGTGGAATGATTATGTTGTTATCTGCATTAAAATATATTTCTTTAAAGGTAGTTAATAATATGACCGTTTTTATGTCTTGATTTTAATTTTGCGAAGGTTAAATGAAATTGGCCTTCTTTACATCTTTAAAAGCCCATAACTTGGTCAAATGAACTCGGATTTCGATATGGCATACCTTTATAGGCTTGTGGAATGATTATGTTGTTATCTGCATTAAAATATATTTCTTTTAAGGTAGTAAAAAAATATGACCGTTTTTATGTCATTGATTTCAATTTTGCGAAGGTTTACTGAAATTGGCCTTCTTTCCATCTTTAAAAGCCCATAACTTGGTCAACTGAACTCGGATTTCGATATGGCATACCATTATGGGCTTGTGGAATGATTATGTTGTTATCTTCATTAAAATATATTTCTTTTAAGGTAGTAAAAAATATGACCGTTTTTATGTCATTGATTTTAATTTTGCGAAGGTTTACTGAAATGGGCCTTCCATCTTTAAAGCCCATAACTTGGTCAAATGAACTCGGATCTCGATATGGCATACCTTTATGGGCTTGTGGAATGATTATGTTGTTATCTGCATTAAAATATATAACTTTTAAGGGTAGTAAAAAAATATGACCGTTTTTATGTCATTGATTTTAATTTTGCGAAGGTTTACTGAAAAGGGCCTTCTTTCCATCTTTAAGGCCCATAACTTGGTCAAAAGGACTCGGATTTCGATATGGCATACCTCTATGGGCTCTTGGTATGATTATGTTGTTATCTGTATTAAAATATATAACTTTAAAGGTAGTAAAAAATATGACCGTTTTTATGTCATTGATTTCAATTTTGCGAAGGTTTACTGAAATTGGCCTTCTTTCCATCTTTAAAAGCCATAACTAGGTCAAATGAACTCGGATTTCGATATGGCATACCTTTACGGGCTTGTGGAATGATTATGTTTTTATTAGCATTAAAATATATTACTTTAAAGGTAGTAAAAAATATGACCGTTTTTATGTCATTGATTTTAATTTTGCGAAGGTTTACTGAAATGGGCCTTATTTCCATCTTTAAAAGCCCATAACTTGGTCAAATGAACTCGGATTTTGATATGGCATACCTTTGTGGCTTGTTGGATGATTTTGTTGTTATCTGTATTAAAATATATAACTTTAAAGGTAGTAAAAAATATGACCGTTTTTATGTCATTGATTTCAATTTTGCGAAGGTTTACTGAAATGGGCCTTCTTTCCATCTTTAAAAGCCCATAGCTTGGTCGAAATGACTCGGATTTCGATATGGCATACCTCTTTGGGATTGTGGAATGATTATGTTGTTATCTGCATTAAAATATATAACTTTAAATGTAGTAAAAAATATGACGGTTTTTATGTCATTGACTTTAATTTTGCGAAGGTTTACTGAAATGGGCCTTCTTTACATCTTTAAAAGCCCATAACTTGGTCAAATGAACTCGGATTTTGATATGGCATACCTTTGTGGGCTTGTTGGATGATTTTGTTGTTATCTGTATTAAAATATATAACTTTAAAGGTAGTAAAAAATATGACCGTTTTTATGTCATTGATTTCAGTTTGCGAAGGTTTACTGAAATGGGCCTTCTTTCCATCTTTAACAGCCCATAGCTTGGTCGAAATGACTCGGATTTCGATATGGCATACCTCTTTGGGATTGTGGAATGATTATGTTGTTATCTGCATTAAAATATATTTCTTTAAAGGTAGTAAAAAATATGACCGTTTTTATGTCTTGATTTTAATTTGCGAAGGTTTACTGAAATTGGGATTTTTTCCATCTTAAAAGCCCATAACTTGGTCAAATGAACTCGGATTTCGATATGGCATACCTTTATGGGATTGTGGAATGATTATGTTGTTATCTGCATTAAAATATATCTCTTTAAAGGTAGTAAAAAATATGACCGTTCTTATGTCTTGATTTTGCGAAGGTTTACTGAAAGGGGCCTTCCATTTTTAAAAGCCCATAACTTGGTCAAATGAACTCGGATTTCGATATGGCATACCTTTAGGGGCTTGTGGAATGATTTTGTTGTTATCTGCATTAAAATATTAAACTTTAAAGGTAGTAAAAAATATGACCGTTTTTATGTCATTGATTTTAATTTTGCGAAGGTTTACTGAAATGGGCCTTCCATCTTTAAAAGCCCATAACTTGGTCAAATGAACTCGGATCTCGATATGGCATACCTTTAGGGGCTTGTGGAATGATTTTGTTGTTATCTGCATTAAAAGATATAACTTTAAAGGTAGTAAAAAATATGACCGTTTTTATGTCATTGACTTTAATTTTGCGAAGGTTTACTGAAATGGGCCTTCTTTCCATCTTTAAAAGCCCATAACTTGGTCAAATGAACTCGGATTTGGATAAGGCATATCTTTATGGGCTCGTGGAATGATTATAATGTTATCTGCATTAAAATATATAACTTTCAAGGTAGTACAAAATATGACCGTTTTTTATGTCATTGACTTTAATTTTGCGAAGGTTTACTGAAATGGGCCTTCTTTTCATCTTTAAAAGCCCATAACTTGGTCAAATGAACTCGGATTTCGATATGGCATACCTTATAGGCTTCTGGAATGATTATGTTGTTATCTGCATTAAAATATATAACTTTAAAGGTAGTAAAAAATATGACAGTTTTTATGTTGTTGATTTTTATTTTGCGAAGGTTCACAGAAATGGGCCTTCTTTCCATCTTTAAAAGCCCATAACTTGGTCAAATGAACTCGGATTTCGATATGGCATACCTTTATGGGCTTGTGGAGTTATATGTTGTTATCTGCATTAAAATATATAACTTTAAGGGTAGTAAAAAATAGGACCGTTTTTATGTCTTTGATTTTAATTTTGAGAAGGTTTACTGAAATGGGCCTTCTTTCCATCTTTAAAAGCCCATAACCTGGTCAAATGAACTCGGATTTCGATATGGCATACCTTTATGGGCTTGTGGAATGATTATGTTGTTATCTTCATTAAAATATATTACTTTAAAGGTAGTAAAAAATATGACCGTTTTTATGTCATTGATTTTAATTTTGCGAAGGTTAACTGAAATTGGCCTTCTTTCCATCTTTAAAAGCCCATAACTTGGTCAAATGAACTCGGATTTCGATATGCATACCTTTATGGGCTTGTGGAATGATTATGTTGTTATCTGCATTAAAATATATCTCTTTAAAGGTAGTAAAAAATATGACCGTTCTTATGTCTTGATTTTAATTTTGCAAAGGTTTACTGAAATGTAGTACAAAATATGACGGTTTTTATGTCATTTATTTTAATTTTGCGAAGGTTTACTGAAATGGGCCTTCCTTACATCTTTAAAAGTCCATAACTTAGTCAAAAGGACTCGGATTTCGGTATGGCATACCATTATGGGCTTGTGGAATGATTATGTTGTTATCTGCATTAAATATATTTCTTTAAAGGTAGTTAATAATATGACCGTTTTTATGTCTTGGTTTTAATTTTGCGAAGGTTAACTGAAATTGGCCTTCTTTACATCTTTAAAAGCCCATAACTTGGTCAAATGAACTCGGATTTCGATATGGCATACCTTTATAGGCTTGTGGAATGATTATGTTGTTATCTGCATTAAAATATATAACTTTCAAGGAAGTAAAAAATATGACCGTTTTTATGTCATTGACTTTAATGTTGCGAAGTTTTACTAAAATGGGCCTTCTTTCCATCTTTAAAAGCCCATAACTTGGTCAAATGAGCTCGGATTTCGATATGGCATACCTTTATAGGCTTCTGGAATGATTATGTTGTTATCTGCATTAAAATATATAACTTTAAGGTAGTAAAAAATATGACAGTTTTTATGTTATTGATTTTTATTTTGCGAAGGTTCACAGAAATGGGCCTTCTTTCCATCTTTAAAAGCCCATAACTTGGTCAAATGAACTCGGATTTCGATATGGCATACCTTTATGGGCTTGTGGAATGATTATGTTGTTATCTGCATTAAAATATATAACTTTAAGGGTAGTAAAAAATATGACCGTTTTTATGTCATTGATTTTAATTTTGAGAAGGTTTACAGAAATGGGCCTTCTTTACATCTTTAAAAGCCCATAACTTGGTGAAATTAACTCGGATCTCGATATGGCATACCTTTAGGGGCTTGTGGAATGATTATGTTGTTATCTGCTTTAAAATATATAACTTTAAAGTAGTAAAAAATATGACCGTTTTTATGTCATTGACTTTAATTTTGCAAAGGTTTACTGAAATGGGCCTTCTTTCCATCTTTAAAAGCCCATAACTTGGTCAAATCAACTCGGATTTGGATAAGGCATATCTTTATGGGCTCGTGGAATGATTATGTTGTTATCTTCATTAAAATATATTTCTCTTAAGGTAGTAAAAAATATGACCGTTTTTATGTCTTGATTTTAATTTTGCGAAGGTTAACTGAAATTGGCCTTCTTTCCATCTTTAAAAGCCCATAACTTGGTCAAATGAACTCGGATTTCGATACGGCATACCTTTATGGGCTTGTGGAATGATTGTGTTTTTATAAGCATTAAATATATTACTTTAAAGGTAGTAAAAAATATGACCGTTTTTATGTCATTGATTTTAATTTTGCGAAGGTTTACTGAAATGGGCCTTCTTTCCATCTTAAGGCCCATAACTTGGTCAAAAGGACTCGGATTTCGATATGGCACACCTCTATGGGCTTTTGGTATGATTATGTTGTTATCTGCATTAAAAAATATAACTTTAAAGGTAGTAAAAAATATGACCGTTTTTATGTCATTGATTTAAATTTTGCGAAGTTTTACAGAAATGGGCCTTCTTTACATCTTTAAAAGCCCATAACTTGGTCAAATGAACTCGAATTTCGATGTGGCATACCTTTATGGGCTTGTGAAATGATTATGTTGTTATCTGTATTAAAATATATAACTTTAAAGGTAGTAAAAAATATGACCCTTTTTATGTCATTGATTTCAATTTTGCGAAGGTTTACTGAAATTGGCCTTCTTTCCATCTTTAAAAGCCCATAGCTTGGTCAAATGAACTCGGATTTCGATATGGCATACCTTTATGGAATGATTATGTTGTTATCTGCATTAAAATATATATCTTTAAAATATATATATATATCTTTTGCGAAGAATAACTGAAATTGGCCTTCTTTTCATCTTTAAAAGCCCATAGCTTGGTCAAATAAACTCGGATTTCGATATGGCATACCTTTATAGGCTTGTGGAATGATTATGTTAAAAAATATATAACTGTAAAGGTAGTAAAAAATATGACCGTTTTTATGTCATTGATTTTAATTTTGCGAAGGTTTACTGAAATGGGCCTTCTTTCCATCTTTAAGGCCCATAACTTGGTCAAAAGGACTCGGATTTCGATATGGCATACCTCTATGGGCTCTTGGTATGATTATGTTGTTATATGTATTAAAATATATAACTTTAAAGGTAGTAAAAAATATGACCGTTTTTATGTCATTGATTTCAATTTTGCGAAGGTTTACTGAAATTGGCCTTCTTTCCATCTTTAAAAGCCCATAACTTGGTCAAATGAACTCGGATTTCGATATGGCATACCTTTACGGGCTTGTGGAATGATTATGTTTTAATTAGCATTAAAATATATTACTTTAAAGGTAGTAAAAAATATGACCGTTTTTATGTAATTGATTTTAATTTTGCGAAGGTTTACTGAAATGGGCCTTATTTCCATCTTTAAAAGCCCATAACTTGGTCAAATGAACTCGGATTTCGATATGGCATACCTTTATGGGCTTGTGGAATGATTATGTTGTTATCTGCATTAAAATATATAACTTTAAGGGAAGTAAAAAATATGACCGTTTTTATGTTATTGATTTTTATTTTGCGAAGGTTCACAGAAATGGGCCTTCTTTCCATCTTTAAAAGCCCATAACTTGGTCAAATGAACTCGGATTTCGATATGGCATACCTTTATGGGCTTGTGGAATGATTATGTTGTTATCTGCATTAAAATATATAACTTTAAGGGAAGTAAAAAATATGACCGTTTTTATGTCATTGATTTTAATTTTGAGAAGGTTTACTGAAATGGGCCTTCTTTCCATCTTTAAAAGCCCATAACCTGGTCAAATGAACTCGGATTTTTATATGGCATACCTTTATGGGCTTGTGGAATGATTACGTTGTTATCTTCATTAAAATATATTTCTCTTAAGGTAGTAAAAAATATGACCGTTTTTATGTCTTGATTTTAATTTTGCGAAGGTTAACTGAAATTGGCCTTCTTTCCATCTTTAAAAGCCCATAACTTGGTCAAATGAACTCGGATTTCGATATGGCATACCTTTATGGGCTTGTGGAATGATTGTGTTTTTATTAGCATTAAAATATATTACTTAAATGGTAGTAAAAAATATGACCGTTTTTATGTCATTGATTTTAATTTTGCGAAGGTTTACTGAAATGGGCCTTCTTTCCATCTTTAAGGCCCATAACTTGGTCAAAAGGACTCGGATTTCGATATGGCACACCTCTATGGGCTTTTGGTATGATTATGTTGTTATCTGCATTAAAAAATATAACTTTAAAGGTAGTAAAAAATATGACCGTTTTTATGTCATTGATTTAAATTTTGCGAAGTTTTACAGAAATGGGCCTTCTTTACATCTTTAAAAGCCCATAACTTGGTCAAATGAACTCGAATTTCGATATGGCATACCTTTATGGGCTTGTGAAATGATTATGTTGTTATCTGTATTAAAATATATAACTTTAAAGGTAGTAAGAAATATGACCCTTTTTTTGTCATTGATTTCAATTTTGCGAAGGTTTACTGAAATTGGCCTTCTTTCCATCTTTAAAAGCCCATAACTTGGTCAAATGAACTCGGATTTCGATATGGCATACCTTTATGGAATGATTATGTTTTTATCTGCATTAAAATATATATCTTTAAAATATATATATATATCTTTTGCGAAGAATAACTGGAATTGGCCTTCTTTTCATCTTTAAAAGCCCATAGCTTGGTCAAATAAACTCGGATTTCGATATGGCATACCTTTATAGGCTTGTGGAATGATTATGTTAAAAAATATATAACTGTAAAGGTAGTAAAAAATATGACCGTTTTTATGTCATTGATTTTAATTTTGCGAAGGTTTACGGAAATGGGCCTCCTTTCCATCTTTAAGGCCCATTACTTGGTCAAAAGGACTCGGATTTCGATATGGCATACCTCTATGGGCTCTTGGTATGATTATGTTGTTATATGTATTAAAATATATAACTTTAAAGGTAGTAAAAAATATGACCGTTTTTATGTCATTGATTTCAATTTTGCGAAGGTTTACTGAAATTGGCCTTCTTTCCATCTTTAAAAGGCCATAACATGGTCAAATGAACTCGGATTTCGATATGGCATACCTTTATGGGCTTGTGGAATGATTATGTTTTTATTAGCATTAAAATATATTACTTTAAAGGTAGTAAAAAATATGACCGTTTTTATGTCATTGATTTTAATTTTGCGAAGGTTTACTGAAATGGGCCTTATTTCCATCTTTAAAAGCCCATAACTTGGTCAAATGAACTCGGATTTTGATATGGCATACCTTTGTGGGCTTGTTGGATGATTTTGTTGTTATCTGTATTAAAATATATAACTTTAAAGGTAGTAAAAAATATGACCGTTTTTATGTCATTGAATTCAATTTTGCGAAGGTTTACTGAAATGGGCCTTCTTTCCATCTTTAAAAGCCCATAGCTTGGTCGAAATGACTCGGATTTCGATATGGCATATCTCTTTGGGATTGTGGAATGATTATGTTGTTATCTGCATTAAAATATATAACTTTAAATGTAGTAAAAAATATGACGGTTTTTATGTCATTGACTTTAATTTTGCGAAGGTTTACTGAAATGGGCCTTCTTTACATCTTTAAAAGTCCATAACTTGGTCAAATGAACTCGGATTTCGATATGGCATACCTTTATGGGCTTGTGGAATGATTATGTTGTTATCTGCATTAAAATATATTTCTTTAAAGGTAGTAAAAAATATGACCGTTTTTATGTCTCGATTTTAATTTTGCGAGGGTTTACTGAAATTGGGATTTTTTCCATCTTTAAAAGCCCATAACTTGGTCAAATGAACTCGGATTTCGATATGGCATACCTTTATGGGATTGTGGAATGATTATGTTGTTATCTGCATTAAAATATATATATATATAAAATATATAAATATATAGACCGTTTTTATGCCTTGATTTTAATTTTGCGAAGGTTAACTGAAATTGGCCTTCTTTACATCTTTAAAAGCCCATAACTTGGTCAAATGAACTCGGATTTCGATATGGCATACCTTTATAGGCTTGTGGAATGATTATGTTGTTATCTGCATTAAAATTTATAACTTTAAAGGTAGTAAAAAATATGACCGTTTTTATGTCATTGACTTTAATTTTGCGAAGGTTCACAGAAATGGGCCTTCTTTCCATCTTTAAAAGCCCATAACTTGGTCAAATGAACTCGGATTTCGATATGGCATACCTTTATGGGCTTGTGGAGTGATAATGTTGTTATCTGCATTAAAATATATAACTTTAAGGGTAGTAAAAAATATGACCGTTTTTATGTCATTGATTTGAATTTTGAGAAGGTTTACAGAAATGGGCCTTCTTTACATCTTTAAAGGCCCATAACTTGGTCAAATGAACTCGAATTTCGATATGGCATACCTTTATGGGCTTGTGGATTGATTATGTTGTTATCTGTATTAAAATATATCTCTTTAAAGGTAGTAAAAAATATGACCGTTCTTATGTCTTCATTTTGCAGAGGTTTACTGAAATGGGCCTTCCATTTTTAAAAGCCCATAACTTGGTCAAATGAACTCGGATTTCGATATGGCATACCTTTAGGGGCTTGTGGAATGATTTTGTTGTTATCTGCATTAAAATATTAAACTTTAAAGGTAGTAAAAAATATGACCGTTTTTATGTCATTGATTTTAATTTTGCGAAGGTTTACTGAAATGGGCCTTCCATCTTTAAAAGCCCATAACTTGGTCAAATGAACTCGGATCTTGATATGGCATACCTTTAGAGGCTTGTGGAATGATTTTGTTGTTATCTGCATTAAAAGATATAACTTTAAGGGTAGTACAAAATATGACTGTTTTTATGTCATTGATTTTAATTTTGAGAAGGTTTACTGAAATGGGCCTTCTTTCCATCTTTAAAAGCCCATAACCTAGTCAAATGTACTCGGATTTCGATATGGCATACCTTTATGGGCTTGTGGAATGATTATGTTGTCATCTGCATTAAAAAATATCTCTTTAAACATAGTAGTAAATATTATAACCGTTCTTATGTCTTGATTTTAATTTTGCAAAGGTTTACTGAAATGTAGTACAAAATATGACGGTTTTTATGTCATTGACTTTAATTTTGCGAAGGTTTACTGAAATGGGCCTTCCTTACATCTTTAAAAGTCCATAACTTAGTCAAAAGGACTCGGATTTCGGTATGGCATACCTCTTTGGGCTTGTGGAATGATTATGTTGTTATCTGCATTAAAATATATTTCTTTAAAGGTAGTTAATAATATGACCGTTTTTATGTCTTGATTTTAATTTTGCGAAGGTTAACTGAAATGGGCCTTCTTTACATCTTTAAAAGCCCATAACTTGGTCAAATGAACTCGGATTTCGATATGGCATACCTTTATAGGCTTGTGGAATGATTATGTTGTTATCTGCATTAAAATATATAACTTTAAAGGTAGTAAAAATGGCATACGATATGGCATACCTTTATGGGCTTGTGGAGTGATAATGTTGTTATCTGCATTAAAATATATAACTTTAAGGGTAGTAAAAAATATGACCGTTTTTATGTCATTGATTTGAATTTTGAGAAGGTTTACAGAAATGGGCCTTCTTTACATCTTTAAAGGCCCATAACTTGGTCAAATGAACTCGAATTTCGATATGGCATACCTTTATGGGCTTGTGGAATGATTATGTTGTTATCTGTATTTTATCTGTATTAAAATATATCTCTTTAAAGGTAGTAAAAAATATGACCGTTCTTATGTCTTCATTTTGCAGAGGTTTACTGAAAAGGGCCTTCCATTTTTAAAAGCCCATAACTTGGTCAAATGAACTCGGATTTCGATATGGCATACCTTTAGGGGCTTGTGGAATGATTTTGTTGTTATCTGCATTAAAATATTAAACTTTAAAGGTAGTAAAAAATATGACCGTTTTTATGTCATTGATTTTAATTTTGCGAAGGTTTACTGAAATGGGCCTTCCATCTTTAAAAGCCCATAACTTGGTCAAATGAACTCGGATCTTGATATGGCATACCTTTAGAGGCTTGTGGAATGATTTTGTTGTTATCTGCATTAAAAGATATAACTTTAAGGGTAGTAAAAAATATGACCGTTTTTATGTCATTGATTTTAATTTTGAGAAGGTTTACTGAAATGGGCCTTCTTTCCATCTTTAAAAGCCCATAACCTAGTCAAATGTACTCGGATTTCGATATGGCATACCTTTATGGGCTTGTGGAATGATTATGTTGTTATCTGCATTAAAATATATCTCTTTAAAGGTAGTAAAAAATATGACCGTTCTTATGTCTTGATTTTAATTTTGCAAAGGTTTACTGAAATGTAGTACAAAATATGACGGTTTTTATGTCATTGACTTTAATTTTGCGAAGGTTTACTGAAATGGGCCTTCCTTACATCTTTAAAAGTCCATAACTTAGTCAAAAGGACTCGGATTTCGGTATGGCATACCTCTTTGGGCTTGTGGAATGATTATGTTGTTATCTGCATTAAAATATATTTCTTTAAAGGTAGTTAATAATATGACCGTTTTTATGTCTTGATTTTAATTTTGCGAAGGTTAACTGAAAT
The DNA here is from genome assembly GCF_043229965.1 of Drosophila suzukii. Lineage (NCBI taxonomy): Eukaryota > Metazoa > Arthropoda > Insecta > Diptera > Drosophilidae > Drosophila > Drosophila suzukii. The sequence goes on along the minus strand of NW_027255940.1, from coordinate 2,154,884 downwards.
TGGCCTTCTTTACATCTTTAAAAGCCCATAACTTGGTCAAATGAACTCGGATTTCGATATGGCATACCTTTATAGGCTTGTGGAATGATTATGTTGTTATCTGCATTAAAATATATAACTTTAAAGGTAGTAAAAAATATGACCGTTTTTATGTCATTGATTTCAATTTTGCGAAGGTTTACTGAAATGGGCCTTCTTTCCATCTTTAAAAGCCCATAACTTGGTCAAATGAACTCGGATTTCGATATGGCATACCTTTATAGGCTTCTGGAATGATTATGTTGTTATCTGCATTAAAATATATAACTTTAAAGGTAGTAAAAAATGTGACAGTTTTTATGTTATTGATTTTTATTTTGCGAAGGTTCACAGAAATGGGCCTTCTTTCCATCTTTAAAAGCCCATAACTTGGTCAAATGAACTCGGATTTCGATATGGCATACCTTTATGGGCTTGTGGATTGATTATGTTGTTATCTGCATTAAAATATATAACTTTAAGGGTAGTAAAAAATATGACCGTTTTTATGTCATTGATTTGAATTTTGAGAAGGTTTACAGAAATGGGCCTTCTTTACATCTTTAAAGGCCCATAACTTGGTCAAATGAACTCGAATTTCGATATGGCATACCTTTATGGGCTTGTGGAATGATTATGTTGTTATCTGTATTAAAATATATAACTTTAAAGGTAGTAAAAAATATGACCGTTTTTATGTCATTGATTTCAATTTTGCGAAGGTTTACTGAAATTGGCCTTCTTTCCATCTTTAAAAGCCCATAACTTGGTCAACTGAACTCGGATTTCGATATGGCATACCATTATGGGATTGTGGAATGATTATGTTGTTATCTGCATTAAAATATATCTCTTTAAAGGTAGTAAAAAATATGACCGTTCTTATGTCTTCATTTTGCAGAGGTTTACTGAAATGGGCCTTCCATTTTTAAAAGCCCATAACTTGGTCAAATGAACTCGGATTTCGATATGGCATACCTTTAGGGGCTTGTGGAATGATTTTGTTGTTATCTGCATTAAAATATTAAACTTTAAAGGTAGTAAAAAATATGACCGTTTTTATGTCATTGATTTTAATTTTGTGAAGGTTTACTGAAATGGGCCTTCCATCTTTAAAAGCCCATAACTTGGTCAAATGAACTCGGATCTCGATATGGCATACCTTTAGAGGCTTGTGGAATGATTTTGTTGTTATCTGCATTAAAAGATATAACTTTAAAGGTAGTAAAAAATATGACCGTTTTTATGTCATTGATTTTTATTTTGCGAAGGTTTACTGAAATGGGCCTTCTTTCCATCTTTAAAAGCCCATAACTTGGTCAAATGAACTCGGATTTGGATAAGGCATACCTTTATGGGCTCGTGGAATGATTATGTTGTTATCTGCATTAAAATATATAACTTTCAAGGTAGTAAAAAATATGACCGTTTTTATGTCATTGACTTTAATTTTGCGAAGGTTTACTGAAATGGGCCTTCTTTCCATCTTTAAAAGCCCATAACTTGGTCAAATGAACTCGGATTTCGATATGGCATACCTTTATAGGCTTGTGGAATGATTATGTTGTTATCTGTATAAAAATATATAACTTTAAAGGTAGTAAAAAATATGACAGTTTTTATGTTATTGATTTTTATTTTGCGAAGGTTCACAGAAATGGGCCTTCTTTCCATCTTTAAAAGCCCATAACTTGGTCAAATGAACTCGGATTTCGATATGGCATACCTTTATGGGCTTGTGGAGTGATAATGTTGTTATCTGCATTAAAATATATAATTTTAAGGGTAGTAAAAATTATGACCGTTTTTATGTCATTGATTTTAATTTTGAGAAGGTTTACTGAAATGGGCCTTCCATCTTTAAAAGCCCATAACCTGGTCAAATGTACTCGGATTTCGATATGGCATACCTTTATGGGCTTGTGGAATGATTATGTTGTTATCTTCATTAAAATATATTACTTTAAAGGTAGTAAAAAATATGACCGTTTTTATGTCATTGATTTTAATTTTGCGAAGGTTAACTGAAATTGGCCTTCTTTCCATCTTTAAAAGCCCATAACTTGGTCAAATGAACTCGGATTTCGATATGGCATACCTTTATGGGCTTGTGGAATGATTATATTGTTATCTGCATTAAAATATATCTCTTTAAAGGTAGTAAAAAATATGACCGTTCTTATGTCTTGATTTTAATTTTGCAAAGGTTTACTGAAATGTAGTACAAAATATGACGGTTTTTATGTCATTGACTTTAATTTTGCGAAGGTTTACTGAAATGGGCCTTCCTTACATCTTTAAAAGTCCATAACTTAGTCAAAAGGACTCGGATTTCGGTTTGGCATACCTCTTTGGGCTTGTGGAATGATTATGTTGTTATCTGTATTAAAATATATTTCTTTAAAGGTAGTTAATAATATGACCGTTTTTATGTCTTGATTTTAATTTTGCGAAGGTTAACTGAAATTGGCCTTCTTTACATCTTTAAAAGCCCATAACTTGGTCAAATGAACTCGGATTTCGATATGGCATACCTTTATAGGCTTGTGGAATGATTATGTTGTTATCTGCATTAAAATATATCTCTTTAAAGGTTGTAAAAAATATGACCGTTCTTATGTCTTGATTTTGCGAAGGTTTACTGAAATGGGCCTTCCATTTTTAAAAGCCCATAACTTGGTCAAATGAACTCGGATTTCGATATGGCATACCTTTATGGAATGATTATGTTTTTATCTGCATTAAAATATATATCTTTAAAATATATATATATATCTTTTGCGAAGAATAACTGGAATTGGCCTTCTTTTCATCTTTAAAAGCCCATAGCTTGGTCAAATAAACTCGGATTTCGATATGGCATACCTTTATAGGCTTGTGGAATGATTATGTTAAAAAATATATAACTGTAAAGGTAGTAAAAAATATGACCGTTTTTATGTCATTGATTTTAATTTTGCGAAGGTTTACGGAAATGGGCCTCCTTTCCATCTTTAAGGCCCATTACTTGGTCAAAAGGACTCGGATTTCGATATGGCATACCTCTATGGGCTCTTGGTATGATTATGTTGTTATATGTATTAAAATATATAACTTTAAAGGTAGTAAAAAATATGACCGTTTTTATGTCATTGATTTCAATTTTGCGAAGGTTTACTGAAATTGGCCTTCTTTCCATCTTTAAAAGGCCATAACATGGTCAAATGAACTCGGATTTCGATATGGCATACCTTTATGGGCTTGTGGAATGATTATGTTTTTATTAGCATTAAAATATATTACTTTAAAGGTAGTAAAAAATATGACCGTTTTTATGTCATTGATTTTAATTTTGCGAAGGTTTACTGAAATGGGCCTTATTTCCATCTTTAAAAGCCCATAACTTGGTCAAATGAACTCGGATTTTGATATGGCATACCTTTGTGGGCTTGTTGGATGATTTTGTTGTTATCTGTATTAAAATATATAACTTTAAAGGTAGTAAAAAATATGACCGTTTTTATGTCATTGAATTCAATTTTGCGAAGGTTTACTGAAATGGGCCTTCTTTCCATCTTTAAAAGCCCATAGCTTGGTCGAAATGACTCGGATTTCGATATGGCATATCTCTTTGGGATTGTGGAATGATTATGTTGTTATCTGCATTAAAATATATAACTTTAAATGTAGTAAAAAATATGACGGTTTTTATGTCATTGACTTTAATTTTGCGAAGGTTTACTGAAATGGGCCTTCTTTACATCTTTAAAAGTCCATAACTTGGTCAAATGAACTCGGATTTCGATATGGCATACCTTTATGGGCTTGTGGAATGATTATGTTGTTATCTGCATTAAAATATATTTCTTTAAAGGTAGTAAAAAATATGACCGTTTTTATGTCTCGATTTTAATTTTGCGAGGGTTTACTGAAATTGGGATTTTTTCCATCTTTAAAAGCCCATAACTTGGTCAAATGAACTCGGATTTCGATATGGCATACCTTTATGGGATTGTGGAATGATTATGTTGTTATCTGCATTAAAATATATATATATATAAAATATATAAATATATAGACCGTTTTTATGCCTTGATTTTAATTTTGCGAAGGTTAACTGAAATTGGCCTTCTTTACATCTTTAAAAGCCCATAACTTGGTCAAATGAACTCGGATTTCGATATGGCATACCTTTATAGGCTTGTGGAATGATTATGTTGTTATCTGCATTAAAATTTATAACTTTAAAGGTAGTAAAAAATATGACCGTTTTTATGTCATTGACTTTAATTTTGCGAAGGTTCACAGAAATGGGCCTTCTTTCCATCTTTAAAAGCCCATAACTTGGTCAAATGAACTCGGATTTCGATATGGCATACCTTTATGGGCTTGTGGAGTGATAATGTTGTTATCTGCATTAAAATATATAACTTTAAGGGTAGTAAAAAATATGACCGTTTTTATGTCATTGATTTGAATTTTGAGAACGTTTACAGAAATGGGCCTTCTTTACATCTTTAAAGGCCCATAACTTGGTCAAATGAACTCGAATTTCGATATGGCATACCTTTATGGGCTTGTGGATTGATTATGTTGTTATCTGTATTAAAATATATCTCTTTAAAGGTAGTAAAAAATATGACCGTTCTTATGTCTTCATTTTGCAGAGGTTTACTGAAATGGGCCTTCCATTTTTAAAAGCCCATAACTTGGTCAAATGAACTCGGATTTCGATATGGCATACCTTTAGGGGCTTGTGGAATGATTTTGTTGTTATCTGCATTAAAATATTAAACTTTAAAGGTAGTAAAAAATATGACCGTTTTTATGTCATTGATTTTAATTTTGCGAAGGTTTACTGAAATGGGCCTTCCATCTTTAAAAGCCCATAACTTGGTCAAATGAACTCGGATCTTGATATGGCATACCTTTAGAGGCTTGTGGAATGATTTTGTTGTTATCTGCATTAAAAGATATAACTTTAAGGGTAGTACAAAATATGACTGTTTTTATGTCATTGATTTTAATTTTGAGAAGGTTTACTGAAATGGGCCTTCTTTCCATCTTTAAAAGCCCATAACCTAGTCAAATGTACTCGGATTTCGATATGGCATACCTTTATGGGCTTGTGGAATGATTATGTTGTCATCTGCATTAAAAAATATCTCTTTAAACATAGTAGTAAATATTATAACCGTTCTTATGTCTTGATTTTAATTTTGCAAAGGTTTACTGAAATGTAGTACAAAATATGACGGTTTTTATGTCATTGACTTTAATTTTGCGAAGGTTTACTGAAATGGGCCTTCCTTACATCTTTAAAAGTCCATAACTTAGTCAAAAGGACTCGGATTTCGGTATGGCATACCTCTTTGGGCTTGTGGAATGATTATGTTGTTATCTGCATTAAAATATATTTCTTTAAAGGTAGTTAATAATATGACCGTTTTTATGTCTTGATTTTAATTTTGCGAAGGTTAACTGAAATGGGCCTTCTTTACATCTTTAAAAGCCCATAACTTGGTCAAATGAACTCGGATTTCGATATGGCATACCTTTATAGGCTTGTGGAATGATTATGTTGTTATCTGCATTAAAATATATAACTTTAAAGGTAGTAAAAATGGCATACGATATGGCATACCTTTATGGGCTTGTGGAGTGATAATGTTGTTATCTGCATTAAAATATATAACTTTAAGGGTAGTAAAAAATATGACCGTTTTTATGTCATTGATTTGAATTTTGAGAAGGTTTACAGAAATGGGCCTTCTTTACATCTTTAAAGGCCCATAACTTGGTCAAATGAACTCGAATTTCGATATGGCATACCTTTATGGGCTTGTGGAATGATTATGTTGTTATCTGTATTAAAATATATCTCTTTAAAGGTAGTAAAAAATATGACCGTTCTTATGTCTTCATTTTGCAGAGGTTTACTGAAAAGGGCCTTCCATTTTTAAAAGCCCATAACTTGGTCAAATGAACTCGGATTTCGATATGGCATACCTTTAGGGGCTTGTGGAATGATTTTGTTGTTATCTGCATTAAAATATTAAACTTTAAAGGTAGTAAAAAATATGACCGTTTTTATGTCATTGATTTTAATTTTGCGAAGGTTTACTGAAATGGGCCTTCCATCTTTAAAAGCCCATAACTTGGTCAAATGAACTCGGATCTTGATATGGCATACCTTTAGAGGCTTGTGGAATGATTTTGTTGTTATCTGCATTAAAAGATATAACTTTAAGGGTAGTAAAAAATATGACCGTTTTTATGTCATTGATTTTAATTTTGAGAAGGTTTACTGAAATGGGCCTTCTTTCCATCTTTAAAAGCCCATAACCTAGTCAAATGTACTCGGATTTCGATATGGCATACCTTTATGGGCTTGTGGAATGATTATGTTGTTATCTGCATTAAAATATATCTCTTTAAAGGTAGTAAAAAATATGACCGTTCTTATGTCTTGATTTTAATTTTGCAAAGGTTTACTGAAATGTAGTACAAAATATGACGGTTTTTATGTCATTGACTTTAATTTTGCGAAGGTTTACTGAAATGGGCCTTCCTTACATCTTTAAAAGTCCATAACTTAGTCAAAAGGACTCGGATTTCGGTATGGCATACCTCTTTGGGCTTGTGGAATGATTATGTTGTTATCTGCATTAAAATATATTTCTTTAAAGGTAGTTAATAATATGACCGTTTTTATGTCTTGATTTTAATTTTGCGAAGGTTAACTGAAATTGGCCTTCTTTACATCTTTAAAAGCCCATAACTTGGTCAAATGAACTCGGATTTCGATATGGCATACCTTTATAGGCTTGTGGAATGATTATGTTGTTATCTGCATTAAAATATATAACTTTAAAGGTAGTAAAAAATATGACCGTTTTTATGTCATTGATTTCAATTTTGCGAAGGTTTACTGAAATGGGCCTTCTTTCCATCTTTAAAAGCCCATAACTTGGTCAAATGAACTCGGATTTCGATATGGCATACCTTTATAGGCTTCTGGAATGATTATGTTGTTATCTGCATTAAAATATATAACTTTAAAGGTAGTAAAAAATGTGACAGTTTTTATGTTATTGATTTTTATTTTGCGAAGGTTCACAGAAATGGGCCTTCTTTCCATCTTTAAAAGCCCATAACTTGGTCAAATGAACTCGGATTTCGATATGGCATACCTTTATGGGCTTGTGGATTGATTATGTTGTTATCTGCATTAAAATATATAACTTTAAGGGTAGTAAAAAATATGACCGTTTTTATGTCATTGATTTGAATTTTGAGAAGGTTTACAGAAATGGGCCTTCTTTACATCTTTAAAGGCCCATAACTTGGTCAAATGAACTCGAATTTCGATATGGCATACCTTTATGGGCTTGTGGAATGATTATGTTGTTATCTGTATTAAAATATATAACTTTAAAGGTAGTAAAAAATATGACCGTTTTTATGTCATTGATTTCAATTTTGCGAAGGTTTACTGAAATTGGCCTTCTTTCCATCTTTAAAAGCCCATAACTTGGTCAACTGAACTCGGATTTCGATATGGCATACCATTATGGGATTGTGGAATGATTATGTTGTTATCTGCATTAAAATATATCTCTTTAAAGGTAGTAAAAAATATGACCGTTCTTATGTCTTCATTTTGCAGAGGTTTACTGAAATGGGCCTTCCATTTTTAAAAGCCCATAACTTGGTCAAATGAACTCGGATTTCGATATGGCATACCTTTAGGGGCTTGTGGAATGATTTTGTTGTTATCTGCATTAAAATATTAAACTTTAAAGGTAGTAAAAAATATGACCGTTTTTATGTCATTGATTTTAATTTTGTGAAGGTTTACTGAAATGGGCCTTCCATCTTTAAAAGCCCATAACTTGGTCAAATGAACTCGGATCTCGATATGGCATACCTTTAGAGGCTTGTGGAATGATTTTGTTGTTATCTGCATTAAAAGATATAACTTTAAAGGTAGTAAAAAATATGACCGTTTTTATGTCATTGATTTTTATTTTGCGAAGGTTTACTGAAATGGGCCTTCTTTCCATCTTTAAAAGCCCATAACTTGGTCAAATGAACTCGGATTTGGATAAGGCATACCTTTATGGGCTCGTGGAATGATTATGTTGTTATCTGCATTAAAATATATAACTTTCAAGGTAGTAAAAAATATGACCGTTTTTATGTCATTGACTTTAATTTTGCGAAGGTTTACTGAAATGGGCCTTCTTTCCATCTTTAAAAGCCCATAACTTGGTCAAATGAACTCGGATTTCGATATGGCATACCTTTATAGGCTTGTGGAATGATTATGTTGTTATCTGTATAAAAATATATAACTTTAAAGGTAGTAAAAAATATGACAGTTTTTATGTTATTGATTTTTATTTTGCGAAGGTTCACAGAAATGGGCCTTCTTTCCATCTTTAAAAGCCCATAACTTGGTCAAATGAACTCGGATTTCGATATGGCATACCTTTATGGGCTTGTGGAGTGATAATGTTGTTATCTGCATTAAAATATATAATTTTAAGGGTAGTAAAAATTATGACCGTTTTTATGTCATTGATTTTAATTTTGAGAAGGTTTACTGAAATGGGCCTTCCATCTTTAAAAGCCCATAACCTGGTCAAATGTACTCGGATTTCGATATGGCATACCTTTATGGGCTTGTGGAATGATTATGTTGTTATCTTCATTAAAATATATTACTTTAAAGGTAGTAAAAAATATGACCGTTTTTATGTCATTGATTTTAATTTTGCGAAGGTTAACTGAAATTGGCCTTCTTTCCATCTTTAAAAGCCCATAACTTGGTCAAATGAACTCGGATTTCGATATGGCATACCTTTATGGGCTTGTGGAATGATTATATTGTTATCTGCATTAAAATATATCTCTTTAAAGGTAGTAAAAAATATGACCGTTCTTATGTCTTGATTTTAATTTTGCAAAGGTTTACTGAAATGTAGTACAAAATATGACGGTTTTTATGTCATTGACTTTAATTTTGCGAAGGTTTACTGAAATGGGCCTTCCTTACATCTTTAAAAGTCCATAACTTAGTCAAAAGGACTCGGATTTCGGTTTGGCATACCTCTTTGGGCTTGTGGAATGATTATGTTGTTATCTGTATTAAAATATATTTCTTTAAAGGTAGTTAATAATATGACCGTTTTTATGTCTTGATTTTAATTTTGCGAAGGTTAACTGAAATTGGCCTTCTTTACATCTTTAAAAGCCCATAACTTGGTCAAATGAACTCGGATTTCGATATGGCATACCTTTATAGGCTTGTGGAATGATTATGTTGTTATCTGCATTAAAATATATTTCTTTTAAGGTAGTAAAAAATATGACCGTTTTTATGTCATTGATTTCAATTTTGCGAAGGTTTACTGAAATTGGCCTTCTTTCCATCTTTAAAAGCCCATAACTTGGTCAACTGAACTCGGATTTCGATATGGCATACCATTATGGGCTTGTGGAATGATTATGTTGTTATCTTCATTAAAATATATTTCTTTTAAGGTAGTAAAAAATATGACCGTTTTTATGTCATTGATTTTAATTTTGCGAAGGTTTACTGAAATGGGCCTTCCATCTTTAAAGCCCATAACTTGGTCAAATGAACTCGGATCTCGATATGGCATACCTTTATGGGCTTGTGGAATGATTATGTTGTTATCTGCATTAAAATATATAACTTTAAGGGTAGTAAAAAATATGACCGTTCTTATGTCATTGATTTTAATTTTGCGAAGGTTTACTGAAAAGGGCCTTCTTTCCATCTTTAAGGCCCATAACTTGGTCAAAAGGACTCGGATTTCGATATGGCATACCTCTATGGGCTCTTGGTATGATTATGTTGTTATCTGTATTAAAATATATAACTTTAAAGGTAGTAAAAAATATGACCGTTTTTATGTCATTGATTTCAATTTTGCGAAGGTTTACTGAAATTGGCCTTCTTTCCATCTTTAAAAGCCCATAACTTGGTCAAATGAACTCGGATTTCGATATGGCATACCTTTACGGGCTTGTGGAATGATTATGTTTTTATTAGCATTAAAATATATTACTTTAAAGGTAGTAAAAAATATGACCGTTTTTATGTCATTGATTTTAATTTTGCGAAGGTTTACTGAAATGGGCCTTATTTCCATCTTTAAAAGCCCATAACTTGGTCAAATGAACTCGGATTTTGATATGGCATACCTTTGTGGGCTTGTTGGATGATTTTGTTGTTATCTGTATTAAAATATATAACTTTAAAGGTAGTAAAAAATATGACCGTTTTTATGTCATTGATTTCAATTTTGCGAAGGTTTACTGAAATGGGCCTTCTTTCCATCTTTAAAAGCCCATAGCTTGGTCGAAATGACTCGAATTTCGATATGGCATACCTCTTTGGGATTGTGGAATGATTATGTTGTTATCTGCATTAAAATATATAACTTTAAATGTAGTAAAAAATATGACGGTTTTTATGTCATTGACTTTAATTTTGCGAAGGTTTACTGAAATGGGCCTTCTTTACATCTTTAAAAGCCCATAACTTGGTCAAATGAACTCGGATTTTGATATGGCATACCTTTGTGGGCTTGTTGGATGATTTTGTTGTTATCTGTATTAAAATATATAACTTTAAAGGTAGTAAAAAATATGACCGTTTTTATGTCATTGATTTCAATTTTGCGAAGGTTTACTGAAATGGGCCTTCTTTCCATCTTTAAAAGCCCATAGGTTGGTCGAAATGACTCGGATTTCGATATGGCATACCTCTTTGGGATTGTGGAATGATTATGTTGTTATCTGCATTAAAATATATTTCTTTAAAGGTAGTAAAAAATATGACCGTTTTTATGTCTTGATTTTAATTTTGCGAAGGTTTACTGAAATTGGGATTTTTTCCATCTTTAAAAGCCCATAACTTGGTCAAATGAACTCGGATTTCGATATGGCATACCTTTATGGGATTGTGGAATGATTATGTTGTTATCTGCATTAAAATATATCTCTTTAAAGGTTGTAAAAAATATGACCGTTCTTATGTCTTGATTTTGCGAAGGTTTACTGAATGGGCCTTCCATTTTTAAAAGCCCATAACTTGGTCAAATGAACTCGGATTTCGATATGGCATACCTTTAGGGGCTTGTGGAATGATTTTGTTGTTATCTGCATTAAAATATTAAACTTTAAAGGTAGTAAAAAATATGACCGTTTTTATGTCATTGATTTTAATTTTGCGAAGGTTTACTGAAATGGGCCTTCCATCTTTAAAAGCCCATAACTTGGTCAAATGAACTCGGATCTCGATATGGCATACCTTTAGAGGCTTGTGGAATGATTTTGTTGTTATCTGCATTAAAAGATATAACTTTAAAGGTAGTAAAAAATATAACCGTTTTTATGTCATTGATTTTTATTTTGCGAAGGTTTACTGAAATGGGCCTTCTTTCCATCTTTAAAAGCCCATAACTTGGTCAAATGAACTTGGATTTGGATAAGGCATACCTTTATGGGCTCGTGGAATGATTATGTTGTTATCTGCATTAAAATATATAACTTTCAAGGTAGTAAAAAATATGACCGTTTTTATGTCATTGACTTTAATTTTGCGAAGGTTTACTGAAATGGGCCTTCTTTCCATCTTTAAAAGCCCATAACTTGGTCAAATGAACTCGGATTTCGATATGGCATACCTTTATAGGCTTGTGGAATGATTATGTTGTTATCTGTATAAAAATATATAACTTTAAAGGTAGTAAAAAATATGACAGTTTTTATGTTATTGATTTTTATTTTGCGAAGGTTCACAGAAATGGGCCTTCTTTCCATCTTTAAAAGCCCATAACTTGGTCAAATGAACTCGGATTTCGATATGGCATACCTTTATGGGCTTGTGGAGTGATAATGTTGTTATCTGCATTAAAATATATAATTTTAAGGGTAGTAAAAATTATGACCGTTTTTATGTCATTGATTTTAATTTTGAGAAGGTTTACTGAAATGGGCCTTCCATCTTTAAAAGCCCATAACCTGGTCAAATGTACTCGGATTTCGATATGGCATACCTTTATGGGCTTGTGGAATGATTATGTTGTTATCTTCATTAAAATATATTACTTTAAAGGTAGTAAAAAATATGACCGTTTTTATGTCATTGATTTTAATTTTGCGAAGGTTAACTGAAATTGTCCTTCTTTCCATCTTTAAAAGCCCATAACTTGGTCAAATGAACTCGGATTTCGATATGGCATACCTTTATGGGCTTGTGGAATGATTATGTTGTTATCTGCATTAAAATATATCTCTTTAAAGGTAGTAAAAAATATGACCGTTCTTATGTCTTGATTTTAATTTTGCAAAGGTTTACTGAAATGTAGTACAAAATATGACGGTTTTTATGTCATTGACTTTAATTTTGCGAAGGTTTACTGAAATGGGCCTTCCTTACATCTTTAAAAGTCCATAACTTAGTCAAAAGGACTCGGATTTCGGTATGGCATACCTCTTTGGGCTTGTGGAATGATTATGTTGTTATCTGTATTAAAATATATTTCTTTAAAGGTAGTTAATAATATGACCGTTTTTATGTCTTGATTTTAATTTTGCGAAGGTTAACTGAAATTGGCCTTCTTTACATCTTTAAAAGCCCATAACTTGGTCAAATGAACTCGGATTTCGATATGGCATACCTTTATAGGCTTGTGGAATGATTATGTTGTTATCTGCATTAAAATATATTTCTTTTAAGGTAGTAAAAAATATGACCGTTTTTATGTCATTGATTTCAATTTTGCGAAGGTTTACTGAAATTGGCCTTCTTTCCATCTTTAAAAGCCCATAACTTGGTCAACTGAACTCGGATTTCGATATGGCATACCATTATGGGCTTGTGGAATGATTATGTTGTTATCTTCATTAAAATATATTTCTTTTAAGGTAGTAAAAAATATGACCGTTTTTATGTCATTGATTTTAATTTTGCGAAGGTTTACTGAAATGGGACTTCCATCTTTAAAGCCCATAACTTGGTCAAATGAACTCGGATCTCGATATGGCATACCTTTATGGGCTTGTGGAATGATTATGTTGTTATCTGCATTAAAATATATAACTTTAAGGGTAGTAAAAAATATGACCGTTTTTATGTCATTGATTTTAATTTTGCGAAGGTTTACTGAAAAGGGCCTTCTTTCCATCTTTAAGGCCCATAACTTGGTCAAAAGGACTCGGATTTCGATATGGCATACCTCTATGGGCTCTTGGTATGATTATGTTGTTATCTGTATTAAAATATATAACTTTAAAGGTAGTAAAAAATATGACCGTTTTTATGTCATTGATTTCAATTTTGCGAAGGTTTACTGAAATTGGCCTTCTTTCCATCTTTAAAAGCCCATAACTAGGTCAAATGAACTCGGATTTCGATATGGCATACCTTTACGGGCTTGTGGAATGATTATGTTTTTATTAGCATTAAAATATATTACTTTAAAGGTAGTAAAAAATATGACCGTTTTTATGTCATTGATTTTAATTTTGCGAAGGTTTACTGAAATGGGCCTTATTTCCATCTTTAAAAGCCCATAACTTGGTCAAATGAACTCGGATTTTGATATGGCATACCTTTGTGGGCTTGTTGGATGATTTTGTTGTTATCTGTATTAAAATATATAACTTTAAAGGTAGTAAAAAATATGACCGTTTTTATGTCATTGATTTCAATTTTGCGAAGGTTTACTGAAATGGGCCTTCTTTCCATCTTTAAAAGCCCATAGCTTGGTCGAAATGACTCGGATTTCGATATGGCATACCTCTTTGGGATTGTGGAATGATTATGTTGTTATCTGCATTAAAATATATAACTTTAAATGTAGTAAAAAATATGACGGTTTTTATGTCATTGACTTTAATTTTGCGAAGGTTTACTGAAATGGGCCTTCTTTACATCTTTAAAAGCCCATAACTTGGTCAAATGAACTCGGATTTTGATATGGCATACCTTTGTGGGCTTGTTGGATGATTTTGTTGTTATCTGTATTAAAATATATAACTTTAAAGGTAGTAAAAAATATGACCGTTTTTATGTCATTGATTTCAGTTTTGCGAAGGTTTACTGAAATGGGCCTTCTTTCCATCTTTAAAAGCCCATAGCTTGGTCGAAATGACTCGGATTTCGATATGGCATACCTCTTTGGGGTTGTGGAATGATTATGTTGTTATCTGCATTAAAATATATTTCTTTAAAGGTAGTAAAAAATATGACCGTTTTTATGTCTTGATTTTAATTTTGCGAAGGTTTACTGAAATTGGGATTTTTTCCATCTTTAAAAGCCCATAACTTGGTCAAATGAACTCGGATTTCGATATGGCATACCTTTATGGGATTGTGGAATGATTATGTTGTTATCTGCATTAAAATATATCTCTTTAAAGGTAGTAAAAAATATGACCGTTCTTATGTCTTGATTTTGCGAAGGTTTACTGAAATGGGCCTTCCATTTTTAAAAGCCCATAACTTGGTCAAATGAACTCGGATTTCGATATGGCATACCTTTAGGGGCTTGTGGAATGATTTTGTTGTTATCTGCATTAAAAGATATAACTTTAAAGGTAGTAAAAATTATGACCGTTTTTATGTCATTGATTTTAATTTTGAGAAGGTTTACTGAAATGGGCCTTCCATCTTTAAAAGCCCATAACCTGGTCAAATGTACTCGGATTTCGATATGGCATACCTTTATGGGCTTGTGGAATGATTATGTTGTTATCTTCATTAAAATATATTACTTTAAAGGTAGTAAAAAATATGACCGTTTTTATGTCATTGATTTTAATTTTGCGAAGGTTAACTGAAATTGGCCTTCTTTCCATCTTTAAAAGCCCATAACTTGGTCAAATGAACTCGGATTTCGATATGGCATACCTTTATGGGCTTGTGGAATGATTATATTGTTATCTGCATTAAAATATATCTCTTTAAAGGTAGTAAAAAATATGACCGTTCTTATGTCTTGATTTTAATTTTGCAAAGGTTTACTGAAATGTAGTACAAAATATGACGGTTTTTATGTCATTGACTTTAATTTTGCGAAGGTTTACTGAAATGGGCCTTCCTTACATCTTTAAAAGTCCATAACTTAGTCAAAAGGACTCGGATTTCGGTTTGGCATACCTCTTTGGGCTTGTGGAATGATTATGTTGTTATCTGTATTAAAATATATTTCTTTAAAGGTAGTTAATAATATGACCGTTTTTATGTCTTGATTTTAATTTTGCGAAGGTTAACTGAAATTGGCCTTCTTTACATCTTTAAAAGCCCATAACTTGGTCAAATGAACTCGGATTTCGATATGGCATACCTTTATAGGCTTGTGGAATGATTATGTTGTTATCTGCATTAAAATATATTTCTTTTAAGGTAGTAAAAAATATGACCGTTTTTATGTCATTGATTTCAATTTTGCGAAGGTTTACTGAAATTGGCCTTCTTTCCATCTTTAAAAGCCCATAACTTGGTCAACTGAACTCGGATTTCGATATGGCATACCATTATGGGCTTGTGGAATGATTATGTTGTTATCTTCATTAAAATATATTTCTTTTAAGGTAGTAAAAAATATGACCGTTTTTATGTCATTGATTTTAATTTTGCGAAGGTTTACTGAAATGGGCCTTCCATCTTTAAAGCCCATAACTTGGTCAAATGAACTCGGATCTCGATATGGCATACCTTTATGGGCTTGTGGAATGATTATGTTGTTATCTGCATTAAAATATATAACTTTAAGGGTAGTAAAAAATATGACCGTTCTTATGTCATTGATTTTAATTTTGCGAAGGTTTACTGAAAAGGGCCTTCTTTCCATCTTTAAGGCCCATAACTTGGTCAAAAGGACTCGGATTTCGATATGGCATACCTCTATGGGCTCTTGGTATGATTATGTTGTTATCTGTATTAAAATATATAACTTTAAAGGTAGTAAAAAATATGACCGTTTTTATGTCATTGATTTCAATTTTGCGAAGGTTTACTGAAATTGGCCTTCTTTCCATCTTTAAAAGCCCATAACTTGGTCAAATGAACTCGGATTTCGATATGGCATACCTTTACGGGCTTGTGGAATGATTATGTTTTTATTAGCATTAAAATATATTACTTTAAAGGTAGTAAAAAATATGACCGTTTTTATGTCATTGATTTTAATTTTGCGAAGGTTTACTGAAATGGGCCTTATTTCCATCTTTAAAAGCCCATAACTTGGTCAAATGAACTCGGATTTTGATATGGCATACCTTTGTGGGCTTGTTGGATGATTTTGTTGTTATCTGTATTAAAATATATAACTTTAAAGGTAGTAAAAAATATGACCGTTTTTATGTCATTGATTTCAATTTTGCGAAGGTTTACTGAAATGGGCCTTCTTTCCATCTTTAAAAGCCCATAGCTTGGTCGAAATGACTCGAATTTCGATATGGCATACCTCTTTGGGATTGTGGAATGATTATGTTGTTATCTGCATTAAAATATATAACTTTAAATGTAGTAAAAAATATGACGGTTTTTATGTCATTGACTTTA
Source organism: Drosophila suzukii (assembly GCF_043229965.1). Classification (NCBI taxonomy): domain Eukaryota; kingdom Metazoa; phylum Arthropoda; class Insecta; order Diptera; family Drosophilidae; genus Drosophila; species Drosophila suzukii. The sequence goes on along the minus strand of NW_027255940.1, from coordinate 2,138,278 downwards.
ATTTTGCGAAGGTTTACTGAAATGGGCCTTCTTTACATCTTTAAAAGCCCATAACTTGGTCAAATGAACTCGGATTTTGATATGGCATACCTTTGTGGGCTTGTTGGATGATTTTGTTGTTATCTGTATTAAAATATATAACTTTAAAGGTAGTAAAAAATATGACCGTTTTTATGTCATTGATTTCAATTTGCGAAGGTTTACTGAAATGGGCCTTCTTTCCATCTTTAAAAGCCCATAGGTTGGTCGAAATGACTCGGATTTCGATATGGCATACCTCTTTGGGATTGTGGAATGATTATGTTGTTATCTGCATTAAAATATATTTCTTTAAAGGTAGTAAAAAATATGACCGTTTTTATGTCTTGATTTTAATTTTGCGAAGGTTTACTGAAATTGGGATTTTTTCCATCTTTAAAAGCCCATAACTTGGTCAAATGAACTCGGATTTCGATATGGCATACCTTTATGGGATTGTGGAATGATTATGTTGTTATCTGCATTAAAATATATCTCTTTAAAGGTTGTAAAAAATATGACCGTTCTTATGTCTTGATTTTGCGAAGGTTTACTGAATGGGCCTTCCATTTTTAAAAGCCCATAACTTGGTCAAATGAACTCGGATTTCGATATGGCATACCTTTAGGGGCTTGTGGAATGATTTTGTTGTTATCTGCATTAAAATATTAAACTTTAAAGGTAGTAAAAAATATGACCGTTTTTATGTCATTGATTTTAATTTTGCGAAGGTTTACTGAAATGGGCCTTCCATCTTTAAAAGCCCATAACTTGGTCAAATGAACTCGGATCTCGATATGGCATACCTTTAGAGGCTTGTGGAATGATTTTGTTGTTATCTGCATTAAAAGATATAACTTTAAAGGTAGTAAAAAATATAACCGTTTTTATGTCATTGATTTTTATTTTGCGAAGGTTTACTGAAATGGGCCTTCTTTCCATCTTTAAAAGCCCATAACTTGGTCAAATGAACTTGGATTTGGATAAGGCATACCTTTATGGGCTCGTGGAATGATTATGTTGTTATCTGCATTAAAATATATAACTTTCAAGGTAGTAAAAAATATGACCGTTTTTATGTCATTGACTTTAATTTTGCGAAGGTTTACTGAAATGGGCCTTCTTTCCATCTTTAAAAGCCCATAACTTGGTCAAATGAACTCGGATTTCGATATGGCATACCTTTATAGGCTTGTGGAATGATTATGTTGTTATCTGTATAAAAATATATAACTTTAAAGGTAGTAAAAAATATGACAGTTTTTATGTTATTGATTTTTATTTTGCGAAGGTTCACAGAAATGGGCCTTCTTTCCATCTTTAAAAGCCCATAACTTGGTCAAATGAACTCGGATTTCGATATGGCATACCTTTATGGGCTTGTGGAGTGATAATGTTGTTATCTGCATTAAAATATATAATTTTAAGGGTAGTAAAAATTATGACCGTTTTTATGTCATTGATTTTAATTTTGAGAAGGTTTACTGAAATGGGCCTTCCATCTTTAAAAGCCCATAACCTGGTCAAATGTACTCGGATTTCGATATGGCATACCTTTATGGGCTTGTGGAATGATTATGTTGTTATCTTCATTAAAATATATTACTTTAAAGGTAGTAAAAAATATGACCGTTTTTATGTCATTGATTTTAATTTTGCGAAGGTTAACTGAAATTGTCCTTCTTTCCATCTTTAAAAGCCCATAACTTGGTCAAATGAACTCGGATTTCGATATGGCATACCTTTATGGGCTTGTGGAATGATTATGTTGTTATCTGCATTAAAATATATCTCTTTAAAGGTAGTAAAAAATATGACCGTTCTTATGTCTTGATTTTAATTTTGCAAAGGTTTACTGAAATGTAGTACAAAATATGACGGTTTTTATGTCATTGACTTTAATTTTGCGAAGGTTTACTGAAATGGGCCTTCCTTACATCTTTAAAAGTCCATAACTTAGTCAAAAGGACTCGGATTTCGGTATGGCATACCTCTTTGGGCTTGTGGAATGATTATGTTGTTATCTGTATTAAAATATATTTCTTTAAAGGTAGTTAATAATATGACCGTTTTTATGTCTTGATTTTAATTTTGCGAAGGTTAACTGAAATTGGCCTTCTTTACATCTTTAAAAGCCCATAACTTGGTCAAATGAACTCGGATTTCGATATGGCATACCTTTATAGGCTTGTGGAATGATTATGTTGTTATCTGCATTAAAATATATTTCTTTTAAGGTAGTAAAAAATATGACCGTTTTTATGTCATTGATTTCAATTTTGCGAAGGTTTACTGAAATTGGCCTTCTTTCCATCTTTAAAAGCCCATAACTTGGTCAACTGAACTCGGATTTCGATATGGCATACCATTATGGGCTTGTGGAATGATTATGTTGTTATCTTCATTAAAATATATTTCTTTTAAGGTAGTAAAAAATATGACCGTTTTTATGTCATTGATTTTAATTTTGCGAAGGTTTACTGAAATGGGACTTCCATCTTTAAAGCCCATAACTTGGTCAAATGAACTCGGATCTCGATATGGCATACCTTTATGGGCTTGTGGAATGATTATGTTGTTATCTGCATTAAAATATATAACTTTAAGGGTAGTAAAAAATATGACCGTTTTTATGTCATTGATTTTAATTTTGCGAAGGTTTACTGAAAAGGGCCTTCTTTCCATCTTTAAGGCCCATAACTTGGTCAAAAGGACTCGGATTTCGATATGGCATACCTCTATGGGCTCTTGGTATGATTATGTTGTTATCTGTATTAAAATATATAACTTTAAAGGTAGTAAAAAATATGACCGTTTTTATGTCATTGATTTCAATTTTGCGAAGGTTTACTGAAATTGGCCTTCTTTCCATCTTTAAAAGCCCATAACTAGGTCAAATGAACTCGGATTTCGATATGGCATACCTTTACGGGCTTGTGGAATGATTATGTTTTTATTAGCATTAAAATATATTACTTTAAAGGTAGTAAAAAATATGACCGTTTTTATGTCATTGATTTTAATTTTGCGAAGGTTTACTGAAATGGGCCTTATTTCCATCTTTAAAAGCCCATAACTTGGTCAAATGAACTCGGATTTTGATATGGCATACCTTTGTGGGCTTGTTGGATGATTTTGTTGTTATCTGTATTAAAATATATAACTTTAAAGGTAGTAAAAAATATGACCGTTTTTATGTCATTGATTTCAATTTTGCGAAGGTTTACTGAAATGGGCCTTCTTTCCATCTTTAAAAGCCCATAGCTTGGTCGAAATGACTCGGATTTCGATATGGCATACCTCTTTGGGATTGTGGAATGATTATGTTGTTATCTGCATTAAAATATATAACTTTAAATGTAGTAAAAAATATGACGGTTTTTATGTCATTGACTTTAATTTTGCGAAGGTTTACTGAAATGGGCCTTCTTTACATCTTTAAAAGCCCATAACTTGGTCAAATGAACTCGGATTTTGATATGGCATACCTTTGTGGGCTTGTTGGATGATTTTGTTGTTATCTGTATTAAAATATATAACTTTAAAGGTAGTAAAAAATATGACCGTTTTTATGTCATTGATTTCAGTTTTGCGAAGGTTTACTGAAATGGGCCTTCTTTCCATCTTTAAAAGCCCATAGCTTGGTCGAAATGACTCGGATTTCGATATGGCATACCTCTTTGGGGTTGTGGAATGATTATGTTGTTATCTGCATTAAAATATATTTCTTTAAAGGTAGTAAAAAATATGACCGTTTTTATGTCTTGATTTTAATTTTGCGAAGGTTTACTGAAATTGGGATTTTTTCCATCTTTAAAAGCCCATAACTTGGTCAAATGAACTCGGATTTCGATATGGCATACCTTTATGGGATTGTGGAATGATTATGTTGTTATCTGCATTAAAATATATCTCTTTAAAGGTAGTAAAAAATATGACCGTTCTTATGTCTTGATTTTGCGAAGGTTTACTGAAATGGGCCTTCCATTTTTAAAAGCCCATAACTTGGTCAAATGAACTCGGATTTCGATATGGCATACCTTTAGGGGCTTGTGGAATGATTTTGTTGTTATCTGCATTAAAAGATATAACTTTAAAGGTAGTAAAAAATATGACCGTTTTTATGTCATTGACTTTAATTTTGCGAAGGTTTACTGAAATGGGCCTTCCATCTTTAAAAGCCCATAACTTGGTCAAATGAACTCGGATCTCGATATGGCATACCTTTAGGGGCTTGTGGAATGATTTTGTTGTTATCTGCATTAAAAGATATAACTTTAAAGGTAGTAAAAAATATGACCGTTTTTATGTCATTGACTTTAATTTTGCGAAGGTTTACTGAAATGGGCCTTCTTTCCATCTTTAAAAGCCCATAACTTGGTCAAATGAACTCGGATTTGGATAAGGCATATCTTTATGGGCTCGTGGAATGATTATGTTGTTATCTGCATTAAAATATATAACTTTCAAGGTAGTACAAAATATGACCGTTTTTATGTCATTGACTTTAATTTTGCGAAGGTTTACTGAAATGGGCCTTCTTTTCATCTTTAAAAGCCCATAACTTGGTCAAATGAACTCGGATTTCGATATGGCATACCTTTATAGGCTTCTGGAATGATTATGTTGTTATCTGCATTAAAATATATAACTTTAAAGGTAGTAAAAAATATGACAGTTTTTATGTTGTTGATTTTTATTTTGCGAAGGTTCACAGAAATGGGCCTTCTTTCCATCTTTAAAAGCCCATAACTTGGTCAAATGAACTCGGATTTCGATATGGCATACCTTTATGGGCTTGTGGAGTTATATGTTGTTATCTGCATTAAAATATATAACTTTAAGGGTAGTAAAAAATAGGACCGTTTTTATGTCTTTGATTTTAATTTTGAGAAGGTTTACTGAAATGGGCCTTCCTTCCATCTTTAAAAGCCCATAACCTGGTCAAATGAACTCGGATTTCGATATGGCATACCTTTATGGGCTTGTGGAATGATTATGTTGTTATCTTCATTAAAATATATTACTTTAAAGGTAGTAAAAAATATGACCGTTTTTATGTCATTGATTTTAATTTTGCGAAGGTTAACTGAAATTGGCCTTCTTTCCATCTTTAAAAGCCCATAACTTGGTCAAATGAACTCGGATTTCGATATGGCATACCTTTATGGGCTTGTGGAATGATTATGTTGTTATCTGCATTAAAATATATCTCTTTAAAGGTAGTAAAAAATATGACCGTTCTTATGTCTTGATTTTAATTTTGCAAAGGTTTACTGAAATGTAGTACAAAATATGACGGTTTTTATGTCATTTACTTTAATTTTGCGAAGGTTTACTGAAATGGGCCTTCCTTACATCTTTAAAAGTCCATAACTTAGTCAAAAGGACTCGGATTTCGGTATGGCATACCATTATGGGCTTGTGGAATGATTATGTTGTTATCTGCATTAAAATATATTTCTTTAAAGGTAGTTAATAATATGACCGTTTTTATGTCTTGGTTTTAATTTTGCGAAGGTTAACTGAAATTGGCCTTCTTTACATCTTTAAAAGCCCATAACTTGGTCAAATGAACTCGGATTTCGATATGGCATACCTTTATAGGCTTGTGGAATGATTATGTTGTTATCTGCATTAAAATATATAACTTTCAAGGAAGTAAAAAATATGACCGTTTTTATGTCATTGACTTTAATGTTGCGAAGTTTTACTAAAATGGGCCTTCTTTCCATCTTTAAAAGCCCATAACTTGGTCAAATGAGCTCGGATTTCGATATGGCATACCTTTATAGGCTTCTGGAATGATTATGTTGTTATCTGCATTAAAATATATAACTTTAAAGGTAGTAAAAAATATGACAGTTTTTATGTTATTGATTTTTATTTTGCGAAGGTTCACAGAAATGGGCCTTCTTTCCATCTTTAAAAGCCCATAACTTGGTCAAATGAACTCGGATTTCGATATGGCATACCTTTATGGGCTTGTGGAATGATTATGTTGTTATCTGCATTAAAATATATAACTTTAAGGGTAGTAAAAAATATGACCGTTTTTATGTCATTGATTTTAATTTTGAGAAGGTTTACAGAAATGGGCCTTCTTTACATCTTTAAAAGCCCATAACTTGGTGAAATTAACTCGGATCTCGATATGGCATACCTTTAGGGGCTTGTGGAATGATTATGTTGTTATCTGCTTTAAAATATATATCTTTAAAGGTAGTAAAATATATGACCGTTTCTATGTCTTGATTTTAATTTTGCGAAGGTTAACCGAAATTGGTCTTCTTTCCATCTTTAAAAGCCCATAACTTGGTCAAGTGAACTCGGATTTCGATATGGCATACCTTTATGGGCTTGTGGAATGATTGTGCTTTTATTAGCATTAAAATATATTACTTTGAAAGTAGTAAAAAATATGACCGTTTTTATGTCATTGATTTTAATTTTGCGAAGGTTTACTGAAATGGGCCTTATTTCCATCTTTAAAAGCCCATAACTTGGTCAAATGAACTCGGATTTCGATATGGCATACCTTTATAGGCTTGTGGAATGATTATGTTGTTATCTGCATTAAAATATATAACTGTAAAGGTAGTAAAAAATATGACCGTTTTTATGTCATTGATTTTAATTTTGCGAAGGTTTACTGAAATGGGCCTTCTTTCCATCTTTAAGGCCCATAACTTGGTCAAAAGGACTCGGATTTCGATATGGCATACCTCTATGGGCTCTTGGTGTGATTATGTTGTTATCTGTATTAAAATATATAACTTTAAAGGTAGTAAAAAATATGACCGTTTTTATGTCATTGATTTCAATTTTGCGAAGGTTTACTGAAATTGGCCTTCGTTCCATCTTTAAAAGCCCATAACTTGGTCAAATGAACTCGGATTTCGATATGGCATACCTTTACGGGCTTGTGGAATGATTATGTTTTTATTAGCATTAAAATATATTACTTTAAAGGTAGTAAAAAATATGACCGTTTTTATGTCATTGATTTTAATTTTGCGAAGGTTTACTGAAATGGGCCTATTTATAATATATAACTTTAAAGGTAGTAAAAAATATGACCGTTTTTATGTCATTGATTTCAATTTTGCGAAGGTTTACTGAAATGGGCCTTCTTTCCATCTTTAAAAGCCCATAGCTTGGTCGAAATGACTCGGATTTCGATATGGCATACCTCTTTGGGATTGTGGAATGATTATGTTGTTCTCTGCATTAAAATATATAACTTAAAATGTAGTAAAAAATATGACGGTTTTTATGTCATTGACTTTAATTTTGCGAAGGTTTACTGAAATGGGCCTTCTTTACATCTTTAAAAGTCCATAACTTGGTCAAATGAACTCGGATTTCGATATGGCATACTTTTATGGGCTTGTGGAATGATTATGTTGTTATCTGCATTAAAATATATTTCTTTAAAGGTAGTAAAAAATATGACCGTTTTTATGTCTTGATTTTAATTTTGCGAAAGTTTACTGAAATTGGGATTTTTTCCATCTTTAAAAGCCCATAACTTGGTCAAATGAACTCGGCTTTCGATATGGCATACCTTTATGGGATTGTGGAATGATTATGTTGTTATCTGCATTAAAATATATCTCTTTAAAGGTAGTAAAAAATATGACCGTTTTTATGTCTTGATTTTGCGAAGGTTTACTGAAATGGGCCTTCCATTTTTAAAAGCCCATAACTTGGTCAAATGAACTCGAATTTCGATATGGCATACCTTTAGGGGCTTGTGGAATGATTTTGTTGTTATCTGCATTAAAATATTTAACTTTAAAGGTAGTAAAAAATATGACCGTTTTTATGTCATTGATTTTAATTTTGCGAAGGTTTACTGAAATGGGCCTTCCATCTTTAAAAGCCCATAACTTGGTCAAAAGAACTCGGATCTCGATATGACATACCTTTAGGGGCTTGTGGAATGATTTTGTTGTTATCTGCATTAAAAGATATAACTTTAAAGGTAGTAAAAAATATGACCGTTTTTATGTTATTGATTTTTATTTTGCGAAGGTTCACAGAAATGGGCCTTCTTTCCATCTTTAAAAGCCCATAACTTGGTCAAATGAACTCGGATTTCGATATTGCATACCTTTATGGGCTTGTGGAGTGATTATGTTGCTATCTGCATTAAAATATATTTCTTTAAAGGTAGTAAAAAATATGACCGTTTTTATGTCTTGATTTTAATTTTGCGAAAGTTTACTGAAATTGGGATTTTTTCCATCTTTAAAAGCCCATAACTTGGTCAAATGAACTCGGCTTTCGATATGGCATACCTTTATGGGATTGTGGAATGATTATGTTGTTATCTGCATTAAAATATATTTCTTTTAAGGTAGTAAAAAATATGACCGTTTTTATGTCTTGATTTTAATTTCGCGAAGGTTAACTGAAATTGGCCTTCTTTCCATCTTTAAAAGCCCATAACTTGGTCAAATGAACTCGGATTTCGATATGGCATACCTTTACGGGCTTGTGGAATGATTATGTTTTTATTAGCATTAAAATATATTACTTTAAAGGTAGTAAAAAATATGACCGTTTTTATGTCATTGATTTTAATTTTCCGAAGGTTTACTGAAATGGGCCTATTTATAATATATAACTTTAAAGGTAGTAAAAAATATGACCGTTTTTATGTCATTGATTTCAATTTTGCGAAGGTTTACTGAAATGGGCCTTCTTTACATCTTTAAAAGTCCATAACTTGGTCAAATGAACTCGGCTTTCGATATGGCATACTTTTATGGGCTTGTGGAATGATTATGTTGTTATCTGCATTAAAATATATTTCTTTAAAGGTAGTAAAAAATATGACCGTTTTTATGTCTTGATTTTAATTTTTCGAAGGTTTACTGAAATTGGGATTTTTTCCATCTTTAAAAGCCCATAACTTGGTCAAATGAACTCGGCTTTCGATATGGCATACCTTTATGGGCTTGTGGAATGATTATGTTGTTATCTGCATTAAAATATATCTCTTTAAAGGTAGTAAAAAATATGACCGTTTTTATGTCTTGATTTTAATTTTGCAAAGGTTTACTGAAATGTAGTACAAAATATGACGGTTTTTATGTCATTGACTTTCATTTTGCGAAGGTTTACTGAAATGGGCCTTCCTTACATCTTTAAAAGTCCATAACTTAGTCAAAAGGACTCGGATTTCGATATGGCATACCTTTATGGGCTTGTGGAATGATTATGTTGTTATCTGCATTAAAATATATTTCTTTAAAGGTAGTTAATAATATGACCGTTTTTATGTCTTGATTTTAATTTTGAGAAGGTTTACTGAAATTGGCCTTCTTTCCATCTTTAAAAGCCCATAACTTGGTCAAATGAACTCGGATTTCGATATGGCATACCTTTATGGGCTTGTGGAATGATTATGTTGTTATCTGCATTTAAATATATAACTTTAAAGGTAGTAAAAAATATGACCGTTTTTATGTCATTGATTTTATTTTTGCGAAGGTTTACTGAAGTGGTCCTTCTTTCCATCTTTAAAAGCCCATAACTTGGTCAAATGAACTCGGATTTCGATATGGCATACCTTTATGGGCTTGTGGAATGATTATGTTGTTATCTGCATTAAAATATATTTCTTTAAAGGTAGTTAATAATATGACCGTTTTTATGTCTTGATTTTAATTTTGCGAAGGTTAACTGAAATTGGCCTTCTTTCCATCTTTAAAAGCCCATAACTTGGTCAAATGAACTCGGATTTCGATATGGCATACCTTTATGGGCTTGTGGAATGATTATGTTGTTATCTGCATTAAAATATATTTCTTTAAAGGTAGTTAATAATATGACCGTTTTTATGTCTTGATTTTAATTTTGCGAAGGTTAACTGAAATTGGCCTTCTTTCCATCTTTAAAAGCCCATAACTTGGTCAAATGAACTCGGATTTCGATATGGCATACCTTTATGGGCTTGTGCAATGATTATGTTGTTATCTGCATTTAAATATATAACTTTAAAGGTAGTAAAAAATATGACCGTTGTTATGTCATTGATTTTATTTTTGCGAAGGTTTACTGAAATGGTCCTTCTTTCCATCTTTAAAAGCCCATAACTTGGTCAAATGAACTCGGATTTCGATATGGCATACCTTAATGGGCTTGTAGAATGATTATGTTGTTATCTGCATTAAAATATATTTCTTTAAAGGTAGTAAAAAAATATGACCGTTTTTATGTCTCGATTTTAATTTTGCGAAGGTTTACTGAAATTGTGATTTTTTCCATCTTTAAAAGCCCATAACTTGGTCAAATGAACTCGGATTTCGATATGGCATACCTTTATGGGCTTGTGGAATGATTATGTTGTTATCTGCATTAAAATATATCTTTTTAAAGGTAGTCAAAAATATGACCGTTTTTATGTTTTGATTTTAATTTTGCGAAGGTTTACTGAAATGGGCCTTCCATCTTTAAAAGCCCATAACTTGGTCAAATGAACTCGGATTTCGATATGGCATACCTTTAGGGGCTTGTGGAATTATTTTGTTGTTATCTGCATTAAAATATTTAACTTTAAAGGTAGTAAAAAATATGACCGTTTTTATGTCATTGGTTTTAATTTTGCGAAGGTTTACTGAAATGGGCCTTCCATCTTTAAAAGCCCATAACTTGGTCAAATGAACTCGGATCTCGATATGGCATACCTTTAAAGGCTTGTGGAATGATTTTGTTGTTATCTGCATTAAAAGATATAACTTTAAAGGTAGTAAAAAATATGACCGTTTTTATGTCATTGATTTTTATTTTGCGAAGGTTTACAGAAATAGGCCTTCTTTCCATCTTTAAAAGCCCATAACTTGGTCAAATGAACTCGGATTTCGATATGGCATACCTTTATGGGCTTGTGGAATGATTATGTTGTTATCTGCATTGAAATGTATAACTTTCAAGGTAGTAAAAAATATGACCGTTTTTATGTCATTGACTTTAATTTTGCGAAGGTTTATGAAATGGGCCTTCTTTCCATCTTTAAAAGCCCATAACTTGGTCAAATGAACTCGGATTTCGATATGGCATACCTTAATGGGCTTGTGGAATGATTATGTTGTTATCTGCATTAAAAATTTAACTTTAAAGGTAGTAAAAAATATGACCGTTTTTATGTCATTGACTTTAATTTTGCGAAGGTTTATGAAATGGGCCTTCTTTCCATCTTTAAAAGCCCATAACTTGGTCAAATGAACTCGGATTTCGATGCGGCATACCTTTATAGGCTTGTATAATGATTATGTTGTTATCTGCATTAAAATATATAACTTTAAAGGTAGTAAAAAATATAACAGTTTTTATGTCAATGATTTTTATTTTGCGAAGGTTTACAGAAATGGGCATTCTTTCCATCTTTAAAAGCCCATAACTTGGTCAAATGAACTTGGATTTCGATATGGCATACCTTTATGGGCTTGTGGAATGATTATGTTATTATCTGCATTAAAAATTTAACTTTAAAGGTAGTAAAAAATATGACCGTTTTTATGTCATTGATTTTAATTTTGCGAAGGTTAACTGAAATTGGCCTACTTTCCATCTTTAAAAGCCCATAACTTGGTCAAATGAACTCGGATTTCGATATGGCATACCTTAATGGGCTTGTGGAATGATTATGTTGTTATCTGCATTAAAATATATAACTTTAAAGGTAGTAAAAAATATAACAGTTTTTATGTCATTGATTTTTATTTTGCGAAGGTTTACTGAAATGGGCATTCTTTCCATCTTTAAAAGCCCATAACTTGGTCAAATGAACTCGGATTTCGATATGGCATACCTTTATAGGCTTGTGGAATGATTATGTTGTTATCTGCATTAAAAATTTAACTTTAAAGGTAGTAAAAAATATGACCGTTTTTATGTCATTGATTTTAATTTTGCGAAGGTTTACAGAAATGGGCATTCTTTCCATCTTTAAAAGCCCATAACTTGGTCAAATGAACTTGGATTTCGATATGGCATACCTTTATGGGCTTGTGGAATGATTATGTTGTTATCTGCATTAAAATATATAACTTTAAAGGTAGTAAAAAATATAACAGTTTTTATGTCATTGATTTTTATTTTGCGAAGGTTTACAGAAATGGGCATTCTTTCCATCTTTAAAAGCCCATAACTTGGTCAAATGAACTTGGATTTCGATATGGCATACCTTTATGGGCTTGTGGAATGATTATGTTGTTATCTGCATTAAAATATATAACTTTAAAGGTAGTAAAATATATGACCGTTTTTATGTAGTAAAAAATATGACTGTTTTTATGCCATTGACTTTAATTTTGCGAAGGTTTACTGAAATGGGCCTTCTTTCCATCTTTAAAAGCCCATAACTTGGTCAAATGAACTCGGATTTCGATATGGCATACCTTTATAGGCTTGTGGAATGATTATGTTGTTATCTGCATTAAAATATATAACTTTAAAGGTAGTAAAAAATATAACAGTTTTTATGTCATTGATTTTTATTTTGCGAAGGTTTACTGAAATGGGCATTCTTTCCATCTTTAAAAGCCCATAACTTGGTCAAATGAACTCGGATTTCGATATGGCATACCTTTATAGGCTTGTGGAATGATTATGTTGTTATCTGCATTAAAAATTTAACTTTAAAGGTAGTAAAAAATATGACCGTTTTTATGTCATTGACTTTAATTTTGCGAAGGTTTACTGAAATTGGCCTACTTTCCATCTTTAAAAGCCCATAACTTGGTCAAATGAACTCGGATTTCGATATGGCATACCTTAATGGGCTTGTGGAATGATTATGTTGTTATCTGCATTAAAAATTTAACTTTAAAGGTAGTAAAAAATATGACCGTTTTTATGTCTTGATTTTAATTTTGCGAAGGTTTACTGAAATGGGCCTTCCATCTTTAAAAGCCCATAACTTGGTCAAATGAACTCGGATTTCGATATGGCATACCTTTAGGGGCTTGTGGAACTATTTTGTTGTTATCTGCATTAAAATATTTAACTTTAAAGGTAGTAAAAAATATGACCGTTTTTATGTCATTGGTTTTAATTTTGCGAAGGTTTACTGAAATGGGCCTTCCATCTTTAAAAGCCCATAACTTGGTCAAATGAACTCGGATCTCGATATGGCATACCTTTAGGGGCTTGTGGAATGATTTTGTTGTTATCTGCATTAAAAGATATAACTTTAAATGTAGTAAAAAATATGACCGTTTTTATGTCATTGATTTTTATTTTGCGAAGGTTTATGAAATGGGCCTTCTTTCCATCTTTAAAAGCCCATAGCTTGGTCAAATGAACTCGGCTTTCGACATGGCATACCTTTATAGGCTTGTGGAATGATTATGTTGTTATCTGCATTAAAATATGTAACTTTAAAGGTATTAAAAAATATAACAGTTTTTATGGCATTGATTTTTATTTTGCGAAGGTTTACAGAAATGGGCCTTCTTTCCATCTTTAAAAGCCCATAACTTGGACACATGAACTCGGATCTCGATATGGCATACCTTTAGGGGCTTGTGGAATGATTTTGTTGTTATCTGCATTAAAATATATAACTTTAAAGGTAGTAAAAAATATGACCGTTTTTATGCCATTGATTTTTATTTTGCAAAGGTTTACAGAAATGGGCCTTCTTTCCATCTTTAAAAGCCCATAACTTGGTCAAATGAACTCGGATTTCGATATGGCATACCTTTAGGGGCTTGTGGAATGATTATGTTGTTATCTACATTAAAAATTTAACTTTAAAGGTAGTAAAAAATATGACCGTTTTTATGTCATTGATTTTAATTTTGCGAAGGTTAACTGAAATTGGCCTACTTTCCATCTTTAAAAGCCCATAACTTGGTCAAATGAACTCGGATTTCGATATGGCATACCTTAATGGGCTTGTGGAATGATTATGTTGTTAACTGCATTAAAAATTTAACTTTAAAGGTAGTAAAAAATATGACCGTTTTTATGTCTTGATTTTAATTTTGCAAAGGTTTACTGAAATGGGCCTTCCATCTTTAAAAGCCCATAACTTGGTCAAATGAACTCGGATTTCGATATGGCATACCTTTAGGGGCTTGTGGAATTATTTTGTTGTTATCTGCATTAAAATATTTAACTTTAAAGGTAGTAAAAAATATGACCGTTTTTATGTCATTGGTTTTAATTTTGCGAAGGTTTACTGAAATGGGCCTTCCATCTTTAAAAGCCCATAACTTGGTCAAATGAACTCGGATCTCGATATGGCATACCTTTAGGGGCTTGTGGAATGATTTTGTTGTTATCTGCATTAAAAGATATAACTTTAAATGTAGTAAAAAATATGACCGTCTTTAAGTCATTGACTTTCATTTTGCGAAGGTTTACTGAAATGGGCCTGCTTTCCATCTTTAAAAGCCCATAACTTGGTCAAATGAACTCGGATTTCGATATGGCATACCTTTAGGGGCTTGTGGAATGATTATGTTGTTATCTACATTAAAAATTTAACTTTAAAGGTAGTAAAAAATATGACCGTTTTTATGTCATTGATTTTAATTTAGCGAAGGTTAACTGAAATTGGCCTACTTTCCATCTTTAAAAGCCCATAACTTGGTCAAATGAACTCGGATTTCGATATGGCATACCTTTAGGGGCTTGTGGAATGATTTTGTTGTTATCTGCATTAAAATATATAACTTTAAAGGTAGTAAAAAATATGACCGTTTTTATGCCATTGATTTTTATTTTGCAAAGGTTTACAGAAATGGGCCTTCTTTCCATCTTTAAAAGCCCATAACTTGGTCAAATGAACTCGGATTTCGATATGGCATACCTTTAGGGGCTTGTGGAATGATTATGTTGTTATCTACATTAAAAATTTAACTTTAAAGGTAGTAAAAAATATGACCGTTTTTATGTCATTGATTTTAATTTTGCGAAGGTTAACTGAAATTGGCCTACTTTCCATCTTTAAAAGCCCATAACTTGGTCAAATGAACTCGGATTTCGATATGGCATACCTTAATGGGCTTGTGGAATGATTATGTTGTTAACTGCATTAAAAATTTAACTTTAAAGGTAGTAAAAAATATGACCGTTTTTATGTCTTGATTTTAATTTTGCAAAGGTTTACTGAAATGGGCCTTCCATCTTTAAAAGCCCATAACTTGGTCAAATGAACTCGGATTTCGATATGGCATACCTTTAGGGGCTTGTGGAATTATTTTGTTGTTATCTGCATTAAAATATTTAACTTTAAAGGTAGTAAAAAATATGACCGTTTTTATGCCATTGATTTTTATTTTGCAAAGGTTTACAGAAATGGGCCTTCTTTCCATCTTTAAAAGCCCATAACTTGGTCAAATGAACTCGGATTTCGATATGGCATACCTTTAGGGGCTTGTGGAATGATTATGTTGTTATCTACATTAAAAATTTAACTTTAAAGGTAGTAAAAAATATGACCGTTTTTATGTCATTGATTTTAATTTTGCGAAGGTTAACTGAAATTGGCCTACTTTCCATCTTTAAAAGCCCATAACTTGGTCAAATGAACTCGGATTTCGATATGGCATACCTTAATGGGCTTGTGGAATGATTATGTTGTTAACTGCATTAAAAATTTAACTTTAAAGGTAGTAAAAAATATGACCGTTTTTATGTCTTGATTTTAATTTTGCAAAGGTTTACTGAAATGGGCCTTCCATCTTTAAAAGCCCATAACTTGGTCAAATGAACTCGGATTTCGATATGGCATACCTTTAGGGGCTTGTGGAATTATTTTGTTGTTATCTGCATTAAAATATTTAACTTTAAAGGTAGTAAAAAATATGACCGTTTTTATGTCATTGGTTTTAATTTTGCGAAGGTTTACTGAAATGGGCCTTCCATCTTTAAAAGCCCATAACTTGGTCAAATGAACTCGGATCTCGATATGGCATACCTTTAGGGGCTTGTGGAATGATTTTGTTGTTATCTGCATTAAAAGATATAACTTTAAATGTAGTAAAAAATATGACCGTCTTTAAGTCATTGACTTTCATTTTGCGAAGGTTTACTGAAATGGGCCTGCTTTCCATCTTTAAAAGCCCATAACTTGGTCAAATGAACTCGGATTTCGATATGGCATACCTTTATGGGCTTGTGGAATGATTATGTTGTTATCTGCATTAAAATATATAACTTTCGAGGTAGTAAAAAATATGACCGTTTTTATGTTATTGATTTTAATTTTGCGAAGGTTTATGAAATGGGCCTTCTTTCCATCTTTAAAAGCCCATAGCTTGGTCAAATGAACTCGGCTTTCGACATGGCATACCTTTATAGGCTTGTGGAATGATTATGTTGTTATCTGCATTAAAATATGTAACTTTAAAGGTATTAAAAAATATAACAGTTTTTATGGCATTGATTTTTATTTTGCGAAGGTTTACAGAAATGGGCCTTCTTTCCATCTTTAAAAGCCCATAACTTGGTCAAATGAACTCGGATCTCGATATGGCATACCTTTAGGGGCTTGTGGAATGATTTTGTTGTTATCTGCATTAAAATATATAACTTTAAAGGTAGTAAAAAATATGACCGTTTTTATGCCATTGATTTTTATTTTGCAAAGGTTTACAGAAATGGGCCTTCTTTCCATCTTTAAAAGACCATAAATTGGTCAAATGACCTCGGATTTCGATATGGCATACCTTTATGGGCTTGTGGAATGAATATGTTGTTATCTGCATTAAAATATATAACTTTCAAGGTAGTAAAAAATATGACCGTTTTTATGTCATTGACTTTAATTTTGCGAAGGTTTACTGAAATGGGCCTGTTTTCCATCTTTAAAAGCCCATAACTTGGTCAAATGAACTCGGATTTCGATATGGCATACCTTTATGGGCTTGTGGAATGATTATGTTGTTATCTGCATTAAAATATATCTCCTTAAAGGTAGTAAAAAATATGACCTTTTTTATGTCTTGATTTTAATTTTGCGAAGGTTTACTGAAATGGTCCTTCCATCTTTAAAAGCCCATAACTTGGTCAAATGAACTCGGATTTCGATATGGCATACCTTTATGGGCTTGTGGAATGATTATGTTGTTGTCTGCATCAAAATATATCTCTTTAAAGGTAGTAAAAAATATGACCGTTTTTATGTCTTGATTTTAATTCTGCGAAGGTTTACTGAAATGGGCCTTCCATCTTTAAAAGCCCATAACTTGGTCAAATGAACTCGGATTTCGATATGGCATACCTTTAGGGGCTTGTGGAATTATTTTGTTGTTATCTGCATTAAAATATTTAACTTTAAAGGTAGTAAAAAATATGACCGTTTTTATGTCATTGGTTTTAATTTTGCGAAGGTTTACTGAAATGAGCCTTCCATCTTTAAAAGCCCATAGCTTGGTCAAATGAACTCGGATCTCGATATGGCATACCTTTAGGGGCTTGTGGAATGATTTTGTTGTTATTTGCATTAAAAGATATAACTTTAAAGATAGTAAAAAATATGACCGTTCTTATGTCATTGATTTTTATTTTGCAAAGGTTTACAGAAATAGGCCTTCTTTCCATCTTTAAAAGCCCATAACTTGGTCAAATGAACTCGGATTTCGATATGGCATACCTTTATAGGCTTGTGGAATGATTATGTTGTTATCTGCATTAAAATATATTTCTTTAAAGGTAGTAAAAAAATTTGACCGTTTTTATGTCTTGATTTTAATTTTGCGAAGGTTTACTGAAATTGGGACTTTTTCCATCTTTAAAAGCCCATAACTTGGTCAAATGAACTCGGATTTCGATATGGCATACCTTTATGGGCTTGTGGAATGATTATGTTGTTGTCTGCATCAAAATATATCTCTTTAAAGGTAGTAAAAAATATGACCGTTTTTATGTCTTGATTTTATTTTTGCGAAGGTTTACTGAAATGGGCCTTCCATCTTTAAAAGCCCATAACTTGGTCAAATGAACTCGGATTTCGATATGGCATACCTTTAGGGGCTTGTGGAATTATTTTGTTGTTATCTGCATTAAAATATTTAACTTTAAAGGTAGTAAAAAATATGACCGTTTTTATGTCATTGGTTTTAATTTTGCGAAGGTTTACTGAAATGAGCCTTCCATCCTTAAAAGCCCATAGCTTGGTCAAATGAACTCGGATCTCGATATGGCATACCTTTAAAGGCTTGTGGAATGATTTTGTTTTTATTTGCATTAAAAGATATAACTTTAAAGGTAGTAAAAAATATGACCGTTCTTATGTCATTGATTTTTATTTTGCGAAGGTTTACAGAAATAGGCCTTCTTTCCATCTTTAAAAGTCCATAACTTGGTCAAATGAACTCGGATTTCGATATGGCATACTTTTATGGGCTTTGTGGAATGATTATGTTGTTATCTGCATTAAAATATATAACTTTCAAGGTAGTAAAAAATATGACCGTTTTTATGTCATTGATTTTAATTTTGCGAAGGTTTATGAAATGGGCCTTCTTTCCATCTTTAAAAGCCCATAACTTGGGCAAATGAACTCGGATTTCGATATGGCATACGTTTATAGGCTTGTGGAATGATTATGTTGTTATCTGTATTAAAATATATAACTTTAAAGGTAGTAAAAAATATAACAGTTTTCATGTCATTGATTTTTATTTTGCGAAGGTTTACAGAAATGGGCCTTCATTCCATCGTTAAAAGCCCATTACTTGGTCAGATGAACTCGGATTTCGATATGGCATACCTTTATGGGCTTGTGGAATGATTATGTTGTTATCTGCATTAAAATATATAACTTTAAAGGTAGTAAAAAATATGACCGTTTTTATGTCATTGATTTTAATTTTGAGAAGGTTTACTGAAATGGGCCTTCTTTCCATCTTTAAAAGCCCATAGCCTGGTCGAATGAACTCGGATTTCGATATGGCATACCTTTATGGGCTTGTGGAATGATTATGTTGTTATCTGCATTAAAATATATTTCTTTAAAGGTAGTAAAAAATATGACCGTTTTTATGTCTTGATTTTAATTTTGCGAAGGTTTACTGAAATGGACCTTCCATCTTTAAAAGCCCATAACTTGGTCAAATGAACTCGGATCTCGATATGGCATACCTTTAGGGGCTTGTGGAATGATTTTGTTGTTATCTGCATTAAAATATTTAACTTTAAAGGTAGTAAAAAATATGACTGTTTTTATGTCATTGATTTTTATTTTGCGAAGGCTTACAGAAATGGGCCTTCTTTCCATCTTTAAAAGCCCATAGCTTGGTCAAATGAACTCGGATTTCGATATGGCATACCATTATGGGCTTGTGGAATGATTATGTTGTTATCTGCATTAAAATATATAACTTTCAAGGTAGTAAAAAATATGACCGTTTTTATGTCATTGACTTTAATTTTGCGAAGGTTTACTGAAATGGGCCTTCTTTCCATCTTTAAAAGCCCATAACTTGGTCAAATGAACTCGGATTTCGATATGGCATACCTTTATGGGCTTGTGGAATGATTATGTTGTTATCTGCATTAAAATATATCTCTTTAAAGGTAGTAAAAAATATGACCGTTTTTATGTCTTGATTTTAATTTTGCGAAGGTTTACTAAAATGGGCCTTCCATCTTTAAAAGCCCATAACTTGGTCAAATGAACTCGGATTTCGATATGGCATACCTTTATGGGCTTGTGGAATGATTATGTTGTTATCTGCATTAAAATATATCTCTTTAAAGGTAGTACAAAATATGACCGTTTTTATGTCTTGATTTTAATTTTGCGAAGGTTTACTGAAATGGGCCTTCCATCTTTAAAAGCCCATAACTTGGTCAAATGAACTCGGATCTCGATATGGCATACCTTTAGGAGCTTGTGGAATGATTTTGTTGTTTTCTGCATTAAAATATTTAACTTTAAAGGTAGTAAAAAATATGACCGTTTTTATGTCATTGATTTTAATTTTTCGAAGGTTTACTGAAATGGGCCTTCCATCTTTAAAAGCCCATAACTTGGTCAAATGAACTCGGATCTCGATATGGCATACCTTTAGGGGCTTGTGGAATGATTTTGTTGTTATCTGCATTAAAATGTATAACTTTAAAGGTAGTAAAAAATATGACCGTTCTTATGTCATTGATTTTTATTTTGCGAAGGTTTACAGAAATAGGCCTTCTTTCCATCTTTAAAAGCCCATAACTTGGTCATATGAACTCGGATTTCGATATGGCATACCTTTATGGGCTTGTGGAATGATTATGTTGTTATCTGCATTAAAATATATAAATTTCAAGGTAGTAAAAAATATGACCGTTTTTATGTCATTGACTTTAATTTTGCGAAGGTTTATGAAATGGGCCTTCTTTCCATCTTTAAAAGCCCATAACTTGGTCAAATGAACTCGGATTTCGATATGGCATACGTTTATAGGCTTGTGGAATGATTATGTTGTTATCTGCATTAAAATATATAACTTTAAAGGTAGTAAAAAATATAACAGTTTTCATGTCATTGATTTTTATTTTGCGAAGGTTTACAGAAATGGGCCTTCTTTCCATCGTTAAAAGCCCATTACTTGGTCAGATGAACTCGGATTTCGATATGGCATACCTTTATGGGCTTGTGGAATGATTATGTTGTTATCTGCATTAAAATATTGTATATAACTTTAAAGGTAGTAAAAAATATGCCCGTTTTTATGTCATTGATTTTAATTTTGAGAAGGTTTACTGAAATGGGCCTTCTTTCCATCTTTAAAAGCCCATAGCCTGGTCGAATGAACTCGGATTTCGATATGGCATACCTTTATGGGCTTGTGGAATGATTATGTTGTTATCTGCATTAAAATATATTTCTTTAAAGGTAGTAAAAAATATGACCGTTTTTATGTCTTGATTTTAATTTTGCGAAGGTTTACTGAAATGGGCCTTCCATCTTTAAAAGCCCATAACTTGGTCAAATGAGCTCGGATCTCGATATGGCATACCTTTAGGGACTTGTGGAATGATTTTGTTGTTATCTGCATTAAAATATTTAACTTTAAAGGTAGTAAAAAATATGACCGTTTTTATATCATTGATTTTAATTTTGCGAAGGTTTACTGAAATGGGCCTTCCATCTTTAAAAGCCCATAACTTGGTCAAATGAACTCGGATCTCGATATGGCATACCTTTAGGGGCTTGTGGAATGATTTTGTTGTTATCTGCATTAAAATGTATAACTTTAAAGGTAGTAAAAAATATGACCGTTCTTATGTCATTGATTTTTATTTTGCGAAGGTTTACAGAAATAGGCCTTCTTTCCATCTTTAAAAGCCCATAACTTGGTCATATGAACTCGGATTTCGATATGGCATACCTTTATGGGCTTGTGGAATGATTATGTTGTTATCTGCATTAAAATATATAAATTTCAAGGTAGTAAAAAATATGACCGTTTTTATGTCATTGACTTTAATTTTGCGAAGGTTTATGAAATGGGCCTTCTTTCCATCTTTAAAAGCCCATAACTTGGTCAAATGAACTCGGATTTCGATATGGCATACGTTTATAGGCTTGTGGAATGATTATGTTGTTATCTGCATTAAAATATATAACTTTAAAGGTAGTAAAAAATATAACAGTTTTCATGTCATTGATTTTTATTTTGCGAAGGTTTACAGAAATGGGCCTTCTTTCCATCGTTAAAAGCCCATTACTTGGTCAGATGAACTCGGATTTCGATATGGCATACCTTTATGGGCTTGTGGAATGATTATGTTGTTATCTGCATTAAAATATATAACTTTAAAGGTAGTAAAAAATATGCCCGTTTTTATGTCATTGATTTTAATTTTGAGAAGGTTTACTGAAATGGGCCTGCTTTCCATCTTTAAAAGCCCATAGCCTGGTCGAATGAACTCGGATTTCGATATGGCATACCTTTATGGGCTTGTGGAATGATTATGTTGTTATCTGCATTAAAATATATTTCTTTAAAGGTAGTAAAAAATATGACCGTTTTTATGTCTTGATTTTAATTTTGCGAAGGTTTACTGAAATGGGCCTTCCATCTTTAAAAGCCCATAACTTGGTCAAATGAACTCGGATCTCGATATGGCATACCTTTAGGGACTTGTGGAATGATTTTGTTGTTATCTGCATTAAAATATTTAACTTTAAAGGTAGTAAAAAATATGACCGTTTTTATGTCATTGATTTTAATTTTGCGAAGGTTTACTGAAATGGGCCTTCCATCTTTAAAAGCCCATAACTTGGTCAAATGAACTCGGATCTCGATATGGCATACCTTTAGGGGCTTGTGGAATGATTTTGTTGTTATCTGCATTAAAATATATAACTTTAAGGGTAGTAAAAAATATGACTGTTTTTATGTCATTGATTTTTATTTCGCGAAGGCTTACAGAAATGGGCCTTCTATCCATCTTTAAAAGCCCATAACTTGGTCAAATGAACTCGGATTTCGATATGGCATACCTTTATGGGCTTGTGGAATGATTATGTTGTTATCTGCAATAAAAAATATGACCGTTTTTATGTCATTGACTTTAATTTTGCGAAGGTTTACTGAAATGGGCCTTCTTTCTATCTTTAAAAGCCCATAACTTGGTCAAATGAACTCGGATTTCGATATGGCATACCTTTATGGGCTTGTGGAATGATTATGTTGTTATCTGCATTAAAATATATCTCTTTAAAGGTAGTAAAAAATATGACCGTTCTTATGTCTTGATTTTAATTTTCCGAAGGTTTACTAAAATGGGCCTTCCATCTTTAAAAGCCCATAACTTGGTCAAATGAACTCGGATTTCGATATGGCATACCTTTATGGGCTTGTGGAATGATTATGTTGTTATCTGCATTAAAATATATCTCCTTAAAGGTAGTAAAAAATATGACCTTTTTTATGTCTTGATTTTAATTTTGCGAAGGTTTACTGAAATGGTCCTTCCATCTTTAAAAGCCCATAACTTGGTCAAATGAACTCGGATTTCGATATGGCATACCTTTATGGGCTTGTGGAATGATTATGTTGTTGTCTGCATCAAAATATATCTCTTTAAAGGTAGTAAAAAATATGACCGTTTTTATGTCTTGATTTTAATTCTGCGAAGGTTTACTGAAATGGGCCTTCCATCTTTAAAAGCCCATAACTTGGTCAAATGAACTCGGATTTCGATATGGCATACCTTTAGGGGCTTGTGGAATTATTTTGTTGTTATCTGCATTAAAATATTTAACTTTAAAGGTAGTAAAAAATATGACCGTTTTTATGTCATTGGTTTTAATTTTGCGAAGGTTTACTGAAATGAGCCTTCCATCTTTAAAAGCCCATAGCTTGGTCAAATGAACTCGGATCTCGATATGGCATACCTTTAGGGGCTTGTGGAATGATTTTGTTGTTATTTGCATTAAAAGATATAACTTTAAAGATAGTAAAAAATATGACCGTTCTTATGTCATTGATTTTTATTTTGCAAAGGTTTACAGAAATAGGCCTTCTTTCCATCTTTAAAAGCCCATAACTTGGTCAAATGAACTCGGATTTCGATATGGCATACCTTTATAGGCTTGTGGAATGATTATGTTGTTATCTGCATTAAAATATATTTCTTTAAAGGTAGTAAAAAAATTTGACCGTTTTTATGTCTTGATTTTAATTTTGCGAAGGTTTACTGAAATTGGGACTTTTTCCATCTTTAAAAGCCCATAACTTGGTCAAATGAACTCGGATTTCGATATGGCATACCTTTATGGGCTTGTGGAATGATTATGTTGTTGTCTGCATCAAAATATATCTCTTTAAAGGTAGTAAAAAATATGACCGTTTTTATGTCTTGATTTTATTTTTGCGAAGGTTTACTGAAATGGGCCTTCCATCTTTAAAAGCCCATAACTTGGTCAAATGAACTCGGATTTCGATATGGCATACCTTTAGGGGCTTGTGGAATTATTTTGTTGTTATCTGCATTAAAATATTTAACTTTAAAGGTAGTAAAAAATATGACCGTTTTTATGTCATTGGTTTTAATTTTGCGAAGGTTTACTGAAATGAGCCTTCCATCCTTAAAAGCCCATAGCTTGGTCAAATGAACTCGGATCTCGATATGGCATACCTTTAAAGGCTTGTGGAATGATTTTGTTTTTATTTGCATTAAAAGATATAACTTTAAAGGTAGTAAAAAATATGACCGTTCTTATGTCATTGATTTTTATTTTGCGAAGGTTTACAGAAATAGGCCTTCTTTCCATCTTTAAAAGTCCATAACTTGGTCAAATGAACTCGGATTTCGATATGGCATACTTTTATGGGCTTTGTGGAATGATTATGTTGTTATCTGCATTAAAATATATAACTTTCAAGGTAGTAAAAAATATGACCGTTTTTATGTCATTGATTTTAATTTTGCGAAGGTTTATGAAATGGGCCTTCTTTCCATCTTTAAAAGCCCATAACTTGGGCAAATGAACTCGGATTTCGATATGGCATACGTTTATAGGCTTGTGGAATGATTATGTTGTTATCTGTATTAAAATATATAACTTTAAAGGTAGTAAAAAATATAACAGTTTTCATGTCATTGATTTTTATTTTGCGAAGGTTTACAGAAATGGGCCTTCATTCCATCGTTAAAAGCCCATTACTTGGTCAGATGAACTCGGATTTCGATATGGCATACCTTTATGGGCTTGTGGAATGATTATGTTGTTATCTGCATTAAAATATATAACTTTAAAGGTAGTAAAAAATATGACCGTTTTTATGTCATTGATTTTAATTTTGAGAAGGTTTACTGAAATGGGCCTTCTTTCCATCTTTAAAAGCCCATAGCCTGGTCGAATGAACTCGGATTTCGATATGGCATACCTTTATGGGCTTGTGGAATGATTATGTTGTTATCTGCATTAAAATATATTTCTTTAAAGGTAGTAAAAAATATGACCGTTTTTATGTCTTGATTTTAATTTTGCGAAGGTTTACTGAAATGGACCTTCCATCTTTAAAAGCCCATAACTTGGTCAAATGAACTCGGATCTCGATATGGCATACCTTTAGGGGCTTGTGGAATGATTTTGTTGTTATCTGCATTAAAATATTTAACTTTAAAGGTAGTAAAAAATATGACTGTTTTTATGTCATTGATTTTTATTTTGCGAAGGCTTACAGAAATGGGCCTTCTTTCCATCTTTAAAAGCCCATAGCTTGGTCAAATGAACTCGGATTTCGATATGGCATACCATTATGGGCTTGTGGAATGATTATGTTGTTATCTGCATTAAAATATATAACTTTCAAGGTAGTAAAAAATATGACCGTTTTTATGTCATTGACTTTAATTTTGCGAAGGTTTACTGAAATGGGCCTTCTTTCCATCTTTAAAAGCCCATAACTTGGTCAAATGAACTCGGATTTCGATATGGCATACCTTTATGGGCTTGTGGAATGATTATGTTGTTATCTGCATTAAAATATATCTCTTTAAAGGTAGTAAAAAATATGACCGTTTTTATGTCTTGATTTTAATTTTGCGAAGGTTTACTAAAATGGGCCTTCCATCTTTAAAAGCCCATAACTTGGTCAAATGAACTCGGATTTCGATATGGCATACCTTTATGGGCTTGTGGAATGATTATGTTGTTATCTGCATTAAAATATATCTCTTTAAAGGTAGTACAAAATATGACCGTTTTTATGTCTTGATTTTAATTTTGCGAAGGTTTACTGAAATGGGCCTTCCATCTTTAAAAGCCCATAACTTGGTCAAATGAACTCGGATCTCGATATGGCATACCTTTAGGAGCTTGTGGAATGATTTTGTTGTTTTCTGCATTAAAATATTTAACTTTAAAGGTAGTAAAAAATATGACCGTTTTTATGTCATTGATTTTAATTTTTCGAAGGTTTACTGAAATGGGCCTTCCATCTTTAAAAGCCCATAACTTGGTCAAATGAACTCGGATCTCGATATGGCATACCTTTAGGGGCTTGTGGAATGATTTTGTTGTTATCTGCATTAAAATGTATAACTTTAAAGGTAGTAAAAAATATGACCGTTCTTATGTCATTGATTTTTATTTTGCGAAGGTTTACAGAAATAGGCCTTCTTTCCATCTTTAAAAGCCCATAACTTGGTCATATGAACTCGGATTTCGATATGGCATACCTTTATGGGCTTGTGGAATGATTATGTTGTTATCTGCATTAAAATATATAAATTTCAAGGTAGTAAAAAATATGACCGTTTTTATGTCATTGACTTTAATTTTGCGAAGGTTTATGAAATGGGCCTTCTTTCCATCTTTAAAAGCCCATAACTTGGTCAAATGAACTCGGATTTCGATATGGCATACGTTTATAGGCTTGTGGAATGATTATGTTGTTATCTGCATTAAAATATATAACTTTAAAGGTAGTAAAAAATATAACAGTTTTCATGTCATTGATTTTTATTTTGCGAAGGTTTACAGAAATGGGCCTTCTTTCCATCGTTAAAAGCCCATTACTTGGTCAGATGAACTCGGATTTCGATATGGCATACCTTTATGGGCTTGTGGAATGATTATGTTGTTATCTGCATTAAAATATTGTATATAACTTTAAAGGTAGTAAAAAATATGCCCGTTTTTATGTCATTGATTTTAATTTTGAGAAGGTTTACTGAAATGGGCCTTCTTTCCATCTTTAAAAGCCCATAGCCTGGTCGAATGAACTCGGATTTCGATATGGCATACCTTTATGGGCTTGTGGAATGATTATGTTGTTATCTGCATTAAAATATATTTCTTTAAAGGTAGTAAAAAATATGACCGTTTTTATGTCTTGATTTTAATTTTGCGAAGGTTTACTGAAATGGGCCTTCCATCTTTAAAAGCCCATAACTTGGTCAAATGAACTCGGATCTCGATATGGCATACCTTTAGGGACTTGTGGAATGATTTTGTTGTTATCTGCATTAAAATATTTAACTTTAAAGGTAGTAAAAAATATGACCGTTTTTATATCATTGATTTTAATTTTGCGAAGGTTTACTGAAATGGGCCTTCCATCTTTAAAAGCCCATAACTTGGTCAAATGAACTCGGATCTCGATATGGCATACCTTTAGGGGCTTGTGGAATGATTTTGTTGTTATCTGCATTAAAATGTATAACTTTAAAGGTAGTAAAAAATATGACCGTTCTTATGTCATTGATTTTTATTTTGCGAAGGTTTACAGAAATAGGCCTTCTTTCCATCTTTAAAAGCCCATAACTTGGTCATATGAACTCGGATTTCGATATGGCATACCTTTATGGGCTTGTGGAATGATTATGTTGTTATCTGCATTAAAATATATAAATTTCAAGGTAGTAAAAAATATGACCGTTTTTATGTCATTGACTTTAATTTTGCGAAGGTTTATGAAATGGGCCTTCTTTCCATCTTTAAAAGCCCATAACTTGGTCAAATGAACTCGGATTTCGATATGGCATACGTTTATAGGCTTGTGGAATGATTATGTTGTTATCTGCATTAAAATATATAACTTTAAAGGTAGTAAAAAATATAACAGTTTTCATGTCATTGATTTTTATTTTGCGAAGGTTTACAGAAATGGGCCTTCTTTCCATCGTTAAAAGCCCATTACTTGGTCAGATGAACTCGGATTTCGATATGGCATACCTTTATGGGCTTGTGGAATGATTATGTTGTTATCTGCATTAAAATATATAACTTTAAAGGTAGTAAAAAATATGCCCGTTTTTATGTCATTGATTTTAATTTTGAGAAGGTTTACTGAAATGGGCCTGCTTTCCATCTTTAAAAGCCCATAGCCTGGTCGAATGAACTCGGATTTCGATATGGCATACCTTTATGGGCTTGTGGAATGATTATGTTGTTATCTGCATTAAAATATATTTCTTTAAAGGTAGTAAAAAATATGACCGTTTTTATGTCTTGATTTTAATTTTGCGAAGGTTTACTGAAATGGGCCTTCCATCTTTAAAAGCCCATAACTTGGTCAAATGAACTCGGATCTCGATATGGCATACCTTTAGGGACTTGTGGAATGATTTTGTTGTTATCTGCATTAAAATATTTAACTTTAAAGGTAGTAAAAAATATGACCGTTTTTATGTCATTGATTTTAATTTTGCGAAGGTTTACTGAAATGGGCCTTCCATCTTTAAAAGCCCATAACTTGGTCAAATGAACTCGGATCTCGATATGGCATACCTTTAGGGGCTTGTGGAATGATTTTGTTGTTATCTGCATTAAAATATATAACTTTAAGGGTAGTAAAAAATATGACTGTTTTTATGTCATTGATTTTTATTTCGCGAAGGCTTACAGAAATGGGCCTTCTATCCATCTTTAAAAGCCCATAACTTGGTCAAATGAACTCGGATTTCGATATGGCATACCTTTATGGGCTTGTGGAATGATTATGTTGTTATCTGCAATAAAAAATATGACCGTTTTTATGTCATTGACTTTAATTTTGCGAAGGTTTACTGAAATGGGCCTTCTTTCTATCTTTAAAAGCCCATAACTTGGTCAAATGAACTCGGATTTCGATATGGCATACCTTTATGGGCTTGTGGAATGATTATGTTGTTATCTGCATTAAAATATATCTCTTTAAAGGTAGTAAAAAATATGACCGTTCTTATGTCTTGATTTTAATTTTCCGAAGGTTTACTAAAATGGGCCTTCCATCTTTAAAAGCCCATAACTTGGTCAAATGAACTCGGATTTCGATATGGCATACCTTTATGGGCTTGTGGAATGATTATGTTGTTATCTGCATTAAAATATATCTCTTTAAAGGTAGAACAAAATATGACCGTTTTTATGTCTTGATTTAAATTTTGCGAAGGTTTACTGAAATGGGCCTTCCATCTTTAAAAGCCCATAACTTGGTCAAATGAACTCGGATCTCGATATGGCATACCTTTAGGGGCTTGTGGAATGATTTTGTTGTTATCTGCATTAAAATATTTAACTTTAAAGGTAGTAAAAAATATGACCGTTTTTATGTCATTGATTTTAATTTTGCGAAGGTTTACTGAAATGGGCCTTCCATCTTTAAAAGCCCATAACTTGGTCAAATGAACTCGGATCTCGATATGGCATACCTTTAGGAGCTTGTGGAATGATTTTGTTGTTTTCTGCATTAAAATATTTAACTTTAAAGGTAGTAAAAAATATGACCGTTTTTATGTCATTGATTTTAATTTTTCGAAGGTTTACTGAAATGGGCCTTCCATCTTTAAAAGCCCATAACTTGGTCAAATGAACTCGGATCTCGATATGGCATACCTTTAGGGGCTTGTGGAATGATTTTGTTGTTATCTGCATTAAAATATATAACTTTAAAGGTAGTAAAAAATATGACCGTTTTTATGTAATTGATTTTTATTTTGCGAAGGTTTACAGAAAGGGGCCTTCTTTCCATCTTTAAAAGCCCATAACTTGGTCAAATGAACTCGGATTTCGATATAGCATACCTTTATGGGCTTGTGGAATGATTATGTTGTTATCTGCATTAAAATATATAACTTTCAAGGTAGTAAGAAATATGACCGTTTTTATGTCATTGACTTTAATTTTGCGAAGGTTTACTGAAATGGGCCTGCTTTCCATCTTTAAAAGCCCATAACTTGGTCAAATGAACTCGGATTTCGATATGGCATACCTTTATGGGCTTGTGGAATGATTATGTTGTTATCTGCATTAAAATATATCTCTTTAAAGGTAGTAAAAAATATGACTGTTTTTATGTCATTGATTTTTATTTTGCGAAGGCTTACAGAAATGGGCCTTCTATCCATCTTTAAAAGCCCATAACTTGGTCAAATGAACTCGGATTTCGATATGGCATACCTTTATGGGCTTGTGGAATGATTATGTTGTTATCTGCATTAAAATATATAACTTTCAAGGTAGTAAAAAATATGACCGTTTTTATGTCATTGACCTTAATTTTGCGAAGGTTTACTGAAATGGGCCTTCTTTCCATCTTTAAAAGCCCATAACTTGGTCAAATGAACTCGGATTTCGATATGGCATACCTTTATGGGCTTGTGGAATGATTATGTTGTTATCTGCATTAAAATATATCTCTTTAAAGGTAGTAAAAAATATGACCGTTTTTATGTCTTGATTTTAATTTTGCGAAGGTTTACTGAAATGGGCCTTCCATCTTTAAAAGCCCATAACTTGGTCAAATAAACTCGGATCTCGATATGGCATACCTTTAGGGGCTTGTGGAATGATTTTGTTGCTATCTGCATTAAAATATATAATTTTAAAGGTAGTAAAAAATATGACCGTTTTCATGTCATTGATTTTAATTTTGAGAAGGTTTACTGAAATGGGCCTTCTTTCCATCTTTAAAAGCCCATAACCTGGTCAAATGAACTCGGATTTCGATATGGCATACCTTTATGGGCTTGTGGAATGATTATGTTGTTATCTGCATTAAAATATATAACTTTCAAGGTAGTAAAAAATATGACCGTTTTTATGTCATTGACTTTAATTTTGCGAAGGTTTACTGAAATGGGCCTTCTTTCCATCTTTAAAAGCCCATAACTTGGTCAAATGAACTCGGATTTCGATATGGCATACCTTTATGGGCTTGTGGAATGATTATGTTGTTATCTGCATTAAAATATATCTCTTTAAAGGTAGTAAAAAATATGACCGTTTTTATGTCTTGATTTTAATTTTGCGAAGGTTTACTGAAATGGGCCTTCCATCTTTAAAAGCCCATAACTTGGTCAAATAAACTCGGATCTCGATATGGCATACCTTTAGGGGCTTGTGGAATGATTTTGTTGTTATCTGCATTAAAATATATAATTTTAAAGGTAGTAAAAAATATGACCGTTTTTATGTCATTGATTTTAATTTTGAGAAGGTTTACTGAAATGGGCCTTCCATCTTTAAAAGCCCATAACTTGGTCAAATGAACTCGGATCTCGATATGGCATACCTTTAGGGGCTTGTGGAATGATTTTGTTGTTATCTCCATTTAAATATAAAACTTTAAAGGTAGTAAAAAAAAAAAAAAAAAAAAAACTCGGCTGAGGAACTTGTGAGATGGTTCCAAAGTCGCCTAGCTGGGGCAACCGAGCGGGTCGCAGGTTGCGGATAGCGGACGACCTCTCTCGAGGTCAACTATGAATAAGCTGGTGGGATAAGTCAAGCATGGTACCGTGGACGGAAACCCCAGTAAATAAACAGTCCCGGACAGCCAGCGGGTATTTTGCAACGAAGCAATACCGACGATGCGAGTTGTTCAGCCGCATCTAAATAGTTGCTTTACACAAACCCACTCCCAACACAACACCTACCCAACTCCCCTCCCAAACAACATCTCACTCCGGGCCGGACTACGGTGTAATACGGACCGTGCCAAGAGTCAGCCTGGCTGGGGGCCCGGATCGAAAATAGCCCAGTCTCAAACGGTGTGCTCAGGGACATGGCGACCCCCTGCTCTAAGTATCGCCTTACCCGGGCATCGCGGATCTCTGCCCGGGTTGACCTTTCCCCTTCTCCGCAACTCGTGGGACCAAAGTATGGATCAAAAAACAGAAGACAAAGTAACAAAAAACATAGAGACGGGTACTCTTAAAAAACCCATGGATAAGACGAACACTGGTTCCACCTTCCATACCAGCACGGCCCAGAAAGGGCCGCATCCCAAACTGGGGATGATGGGTGGCAGAAAGCCAACCGCAAACGCCTCCGCTACGTGCGCATCTGCGCCGAAAGCAACGGTAGGCAGTGTCAAGGTGGTAGCATGCGACAGTCAGCGGTCGGCTGAGATGTACAAAGAGGCGACAAGCAAGCTCGGCGAGGTTTACGAAGGGGCGAACATCGTTGCGCTTGACTGGTGGATCTGGCTTCCAGCAGCGATCAAGACGCCGGAGGACATCCTCTTCATGTTGCAAGAATGCAACCCGCACCTCCCCACGAAGGACTGGAAAGTCGTCAAGGTGGAGGAGCATAAAGGGGATGTCAACCAGGCGGTTTTGGTCCTGAACAAGGAGTCAGTAGCTCCGATCGAGACTGCTCGTGGAGTGCTGAACTTCGGGTTCAGTGCGATACACATCAAAGTGTATAAGGGCGACTCCAACGCCGCTAGCAGCTCTGCCGGCAACCCAGCCGAGCAGGTGCTTGCTGAGGAGTTGGAGGCACCTGGTGGGCCGGAGACGGCTACTCTACCGATTCGTCGCTAAGCAGAGAGATGCGTGCGCTCGGACCGGCAATCGAGGACGTGGACCTCAGCGACACAGAGGAGGCCGACGTCACTGTGGTGGAGGTTGAGGCTGTAGATGTCATTAAGACTTCTACAAATAAACCTTCACCACAGTAAAGCAGCGTCTGCTGCACTTCTGCTTCGCCTGTCAGAAGGCGGAGCCGACCTAGTCCTCGTACAGGAACCTTGGGTTGTAGGAGGCAAGGTTGCTGGACTAGGAACAAAGGAATACAAGCTTATGCTTGACCCCAAAGAAGGTAAAATTCGAACCTGCATATTAGCCAAAGGCATCTTAGTATATTTCTACTTCGCAATTACAGCAACGGAGACAACACCGCAGTAAGCCTGGAGCTGCAGAGTGGCTCTATAAGGGTTCTATCGGCCTATTTGGCCTTTGAGAAGGAAAACCCCCCAGATGCGCTGGTCAGAGGACTAGCAGAGGAATGCCAAAAGCTCAAGAGCGGATTGGTAATAGGCTGTGACGCCAACGCCCATCACACCCAGTGGGGTTGCCCAAACAACAACGACAGAGGTGAGTCTCTTTTTGATTTTATTCTTAATTCGAACCTATTCTTATGCAATAGGGGCAATGCCCCTACTTTCATAACTAAAGCTTGCCAAACGATCATAGATCTAACTTTGGTATCAGATTCACTCGTAGGCGCAGTCAAAAACTGGGCAGTCTCTGACGAGCACTCCTTTTCGGACCATAGATTCGTAGAAACCGTATTGCCCCTTGATTCGCCCTTGCCGGTCAGCTTCGCCAACCCCAACTGGCACAGGTACAAAGAAGTTCTGACGAATATCCTCCCCATGGAACCGTCAGAAAGCATCACAAACCCACATGAGCTGGACGAAACAGTATACAAATTCACAGAGGCATGCAACACTGCCTTCAAAGTGGCATGCCCCACAGAGAAACCAAGAGGAAGGAAAAAACCCCCCTGGTGGACCCAACAACTATCTATCCTCAGAACCAACTGCAGATGCCTGTTTAACAGAGCAAAGGCGGGAAATGAGGACACCAATTGGCTGAACTACAAGTTTGAACTAGCCTCCTACAAAAAGGCCATTAGAAGAGCAAAACGAACGGCATGGCAGACCTTCTGCTCTGACATAGAAAAAACAACTGATGCCGCAAGGCTCAGGAAAATACTCTCTAAGACAGCCGCGCCTTTGGGCTATCTTCAAAAAGCCGATGGATCATGGTCAGACTCCAGTAAAGAGTCTTTGGACCTGCTCCTAGACGCTCACTTCCCGGGGAGCCAACAAGCAGGTTATCCACCTGAAAGAGGAGAGGAATCGAAATAGATCCACTCCTATCAGACCGCAACATGAAATGGTCCATTCATAGTTTCAAACCATACAAATCGCCGGGACCGGACGGAATAACACCGGCTCACATCCAGCAAGCAGGACAAACAGCCATAAACTGGTTGAAAAAAATCTTCCAATGCATCCTGGCGGTAGGAGAACTACCAACAGCATGGCAAGAAACAAAGGTGGTTTTCATTCCCAAGGCAGGGAAGGCCACTCACACCACAGCAAAGGATTTTAGGCCAATAAGCCTTACATCATTCCTGCTTAAGAGCTTTGAAAGAATGATAAGCCTACACATAAGGGCCACCGTAGACCCGACACAAATATCAGAAGCACAACACGCTTACACCAAAGGTAAGTCAACCGAATCGGCGCTACACTTGGTGGTAAGCAGCATCGAGAAATCACTCAACATCAAGGAATACACACTGATCGCCTTCCTGGATATAGAGGGAGCCTTCAATAACGTGCTTCCCACCGCTATAACAGAATCTCTCACAGAACTAGGGGTTGAGCCGCCAATGGTGAGGCTAATCCATAAATTGCTGATAAGCAGAATGGTCACAGCCACACTAGGGACCTCAACCCAGACTAGACTAGTGAACAGAGGCACCCCGCAAGGAGGTGTACTATCACCCCTCTTGTGGAATATCGCAGTAAATAAACTACTGCGGATCCTGGAGGGAGGAGGTTGTAAGGTCGTGGCATACGCAGACGACGTCGCCATCATCTTTAATGGAAAATATTCACAAACACTTTGCGATCTTATGACCGCTAAACTTAAAATGCTATCGGAATGGACGATAGCGAACGGACTCGGGGTAAATCCCTCGAAAACAGAACTTGTTCTATTTACAAATAGGTACAAAATTCCACTACTTAACCCACCCATTTTAAACAATTGTAATCTCTCCTTTAGCGATCACGCCAGGTACTTGGGGTTAGTACTAGATAAACGCCTCAAATGGGGCTTAAACAACCAAGAGAGAACCAATAAAGCGACCATTGCACTTTACTCCTGTAAAAAAGCAATCGGGCTAGGATGGGGCATGTCCCCAAGAATAGTTAACTGGATATACACAGCGGTAGTCAAGCCAATCCTACTGTACGGAGTGGCTCTGTGGTGGACCGCCTTACACAAACAATGCATACTGACTCCTCTAAACAAAGTACAGCGAATGGCGGCTTTGTGACTAGTGGAGCCCTTCGAACCACCCCGAATGAAGCGCTGAATGCGATCTTGAACCTCCCAAGCCTGGACTTAGCAGGCATGGAAAGGGCCAAATCGGCAGCTATTCGACTGAGGGACACAGGGCAATGGAAAGCCCAATTATATGGCCATGCTAAAATTCTCCAGCATGATAAATCGATTCCGAAAATCACAGATCTATGCAAATCTATTGAATATAGTCACACTTTGAGGCCCTGATTCCTGATAGAGAGGAATGGGAACAGAGCCGACCGGGCACGACGGACGCAATCTGTTTTTATACAGATGGCTCCAAATTAGAAGGACACGTAGGCGGAGGTGTATACTCCGAACAATTAGATATCAGGAAGTCATTCAGGCTCCCGGACCACTGTAGCGTCTTTTAGGCGGAGGTCCACGCTATAAAAGAAGCACTAACATGTTTAAGGAACCTTAGCCTCCAAAAAGGACACCTAAACATTTATAGTGACAGCCAAGCGGCTATTAAGTCGATCTACTCGACAAACACCAACTGTCGTACAATAGCAGACTGTCGCAGATCTCTCCACGAGATGGCAAATCAGTTTACTATCGTAGGCAACTGCATAGCGGACGAATTAGCCAGGCAGGGCACCACCAAGCCTCTCCTACCAGGAGAGGAAAATGTCGGTATGCCCATGGCTACTTGCAAGCTAAACATAAAAAACCACTTCAACACACCAGCCAACACCCATTGGCAAAACGCACCACAGTGTCGCATCTCTCACCAGACATGGCCTGTGATAAACAACAAAAAAACCTCGGAGTTACTCAAGCTCAGCCGCACAGAGTGTGGCATGCTGATCCGAGCTCTTACAGGCCACTGGCTTGTTGGCGCGCATGCCGGCAGGTTAAAAGCCCCGCAAAATTATTTCTGCAGAAGCTGTAGGGATGAGGAAGAAGTGGAAACGGTAGAACACCTTCTCTGCTTCCGCCCAGCCCTATGCAGACTCAGACTGAAACACTTAGGAAGCCCCTTCATCGACGATCTTACCGAAATATCGGAGATTAATCTCAAAAGCATAAGTGCCTTTATTAAATCTTCCGGGTGGAAGACATGCTGATCAGCTTAATACAGGCTGAAACTACTAGAAACGGGACCCTAGAGAAGGAAGAAACGAGATCATGCGGTATCACAACGGACCCATTGAGGTCTAAGTGTGTCGGACTATAGTCCGACAGCCGCCCTAACCTAACCTAACCTATGTCATTGATTTTAATTTTGAGAAGGTTTACTGAAATGGGCCTTCTTTCCATCTTTAAAAGCCCATAACCTGGTCAAATGAACTCGGATTTCGATATGGCATACCTTTATGGGCTTGTGGAATGATTATGTTGTTATCTGCATTAAAATATATAACTTTAAAGTTAGTAAAAAGTATGAACGTTTTTATGTCATTGATTTTAATTTTGAGAAGGTTTACTGAAATGGGCCTTCTTTCCATCTTTAAAAGCCCATAGCCTGGTCAAATGAACTCGGATTTCGATATGACTTACCTTTATGGGCTTGTGGAATGATTATGTTGTTATCTGCATTAAAATATATTTCTTTAAAGGTAGTAAAAAATATGACCGTTTTTATGCCTTGATTTTAATTTTGCGAAGGTTTACTGAAATGGGCCTTCCATCTTTAAAAGCCCATAACTTGGTCAAACGAACTCGGATCTCGATATGGCATACCTTTAGGGGCTTGTGGAATGATTTTGTTGTTATCTGCATTAAAATATTTAACTTTAAAGGTAGTAAAAAATATGACCGTTTTTATGTCATTGATTTTAATTTTGAGAAGGTTTACTGAAATGGGCCTTCTTTCCATCTTTAAAAGCCCATAACCTGGTCAAATGAACTCGGATTTCGATATGGCATACCTTTATGGGCTTGTGGAATGATTATGTTGTTATCTGCATTAAAATATATTTCTTAAAAGGTAGTAAAAACAAGGAAGAACGCTATAGTCGAGTACCTCGACTATCAGATACCCGTTACTCAAAGGGATATGGAGATATGCAAGCAGCAAAGCGAGATTAAAATGCGCCACCTACCGGCGGTAGACAGATTTAAGCGTTATGGGCGTTAGAGTGGGCGTGGAAAATTTATTTTTGGATCAATCGATAGGTATTGACGACACCAATACATTTCAGTTAAAATTTCTTATCTAGCATGCAAATTGTGGGCGTCACAGGTTTTCGCGGTTTGTGGGCGTTTTAGTGGGCGTGGCAAACTTTTTTTTAGGTCAATCGATAGGTATTGTTGAGAACAATACATTTCAGTTAAAATTTTCTATCTAGCATAAAAACTGTAGGAGTTACAGTTTTGGGCGGTTTGTGGGCGTTAGAGTGGGCGTGGCAGTCTACTGAAACAAACTTGCGCTGCGTAAGAAGCTCAGGAATCTGTACGCCAAATCTCAATAGCCTAGCTCTCATAGTTTCCGAGATCTCAGCGTTCATCCGGACAGACAGACATACAGACGGACAGACGGACAGACGGACAGACGGACATGGCTAGATCGACTCGGCTAGTGATCCTGATCAAGAATATATATACTTTATGGGGTCGGAAACGCTTCCTTCTGCCTGTTACATACTTTCCGACGAATCTAGTATACCCTTTTACTCTACGAGTAACGGGTATAAATATGACCGTTTTTATGTCTTGATTTTAATTTTGCGAAGGTTAACTGAAATTGGACCTCTTTCCATCTTTAAAAGCCCATAACTTGGTCAAATGAACTCGGATTTCGATATGGCATACCTTTATGGGCTTGTGGAATGATTATGTTGTTATCTGCATTAAAATATATCTCTTTAAAGGTAGTAAAAAATATGACCGTTTTTATGTCTTGATTTTAATTTTGCGAAGGTTTACTGAAATGGGCCTTCCATCTTTAAAAGCCCATAACTTGGTCAAATGAACTCGGATCTCGATATGGCATACCTTTAGGAGCTTGTGGAATGATTTTGTTGTTATCTGCATTAAAATATTTAACTTTAAAGGTAGTAAAAAATATGACCGTTTTTGTGTCTTGATTTTAATTTTGCGAAGGTTTACTGAAATGGGCCTTCCATCTTTAAAAGCCCATAACTTGGTCAAATGAACTCGGATCTCGATATGGCATACCTTTAGGAGCTTGTGGAATGATTTTGTTGTTATCTGCATTAAAATATTTAACTTTAAAGGTAGTAAAAAATATGACCGTTTTTATGTCATTGATTTTAATTTTGCGAAGGTTTACTGAAATGGGCCTTCCATCTTTAAAAGCCCATAACTTGGTCAAATGAACTCGGATCTTGATATGGCATACCTTTAGGGGCTTGTGGAATGATTTTGTTGTTAACTGCATTAAAATATATAACTTTAAAGGTAGTAAAAAATATGACCGTTTTTGTGTCTTGATTTTAATTTTGCGAAGGTTTACTGAAATGGGCCTTCCATCTTTAAAAGCCCATAACTTGGTCAAATGAACTCGGATCTTAATATGGCATACCTTTAGGGGCTTGTGGAATGATTTTGTTGTTAACTGCATTAAAATATATAACTTTAAAGGTAGTAAAAAATATGACCGTTTTTGTGTCTTGATTTTAATTTTGCGAAGGTTTACTGAAATGGGCCTTCCATCTTTAAAAGCCCATAACTTGGTCAAATGAACTCGGATCTCGATATGGCATACCTTTAGGAGCTTGAGGAATGATTTTGTTGTTATCTGCATTAAAATATTTAACTTTAAAGGTAGTAAAAAATATGACCGTTTTTATGTCATTGATTTTAATTTTGCGAAGGTTTACAGAAATGGGCCTTCTTTCCATCTTTAAAAGCCCATAACTTGGTCAAATGAACTCGGATTTCGATATGGCATACCTTTATGGGCTTGTGGAATGATTATGTTGTTATCTGCATTAAAATATATCTCTTTAAAGGTAGTAAAAAATATGACCGTTTTTGTGTCTTGATTTTAATTTTGCGAAGGTTTACTGAAATGGGCCTTCCATCTTTAAAAGCCCATAACTTGGTCAAATGAACTCGGATCTCGATATGGCATACCTTTAGGAGCTTGTGGAATGATTTTGTTGTTATCTGCATTAAAATATTTAACTTTAAAAGTAGTAAAAAATATGACCGTTTTTATGTCATTGATTTTAATTTTGCGAAGGTTTACTGAAATGGGCCTTCCATCTTTAAAAGCCCATAACTTGGTCAAATGAACTCGGATCTTGATATGGCATACCTTTAGGGGCTTGTGGAATGATTTTGTTGTTAACTGCATTAAAATATATAACTTTAAAGGTAGTAAAAAATATGACCGTTTTTATGTCATTGACTTTAATTTTGCGAAGGTTTACTGAAATGGGCCTGCTTTCCATCTTTAAAAGCCCATAACTTGGTCAAATGAACTCGGATTTCGATATGGCATACCTTTATGGGCTTGTGGAATGATTATGTTGTTATCTGCATTAAAATATATCTCTTTAAAGGTAGTAAAAAATATGACCGTTTTTATATCTTCATTTTAATTTTGCGAAGGTTTACTGAAATGGGCCTTCCATCTTTAAAAGCCCATAACTTGGTCCAATGAACTCGGATCTCGATATGGCATACCTTTAGGGGCTTGTGGAATGATTTTGTTGTTATCTGCTTTAAAATATTTAACTTTAAAGGTAGTAAAAAATGTAGCAGGATTGCTACGTCGTAGTATGTATGTATGTGTATGTTATTGTATTCCTTCTAGATCATTCGTGTAAGTTCTCAGAATAAGTTGTTGTTGTTGTACGATGCCGCTCACTGTTCTGTAACTCTCTCTCTCAATCTCATCGCTCTCACACTCTCTCAATGAATCGGGGGTTGATGCGGATCCTGAGCTGAGAGCGAGGGCAGTTGAACGCCGACCGTGATCCTGAACATACCAAATTATAAAATAAAAGAAAAGACTAGAAGTACAGATTTGTGTTGGTGTTTAACTTCAGGGGAATACGTTATACCCCTACAAAATCAGAAGTGGGCCGATCACGAGCCAATTAATTAAAGTAAAGACAAAAGAAAATCAAGATGGAATTAAATAACGCTTCGATCGAACAATTAAAAAGGTGGTTGAGTGTGTTGAAGCTATCAACAACCGGAACGAAAAAGGAATTGATCTTGCGGTTAAATAAAGTACCAAAGGAAGTTCGTGGAAAAGTTGATGAACTGGCGAAACAAAAAGATGATGAAGACGGCGACAAAAGTAAGGGCAATGACAGCAGTGACGAAATTTTCGAAGACGGCGGCGGAATTTTCCAGAAAGAAGGTGGCGACAGAAGTAACGGCAAAGACGGAGATAAAAGAAACGGCAAAGACGGCGGAATCCAGAGCTACGACGAAGAAGACGGCGACAAAAGTGACGGCGGCATTGAGAACTACATCGAAGAAGACAGCGAAACTAACGGCGAAGATGGTGCAGCGAATGACGAAGTGGCTGGCAGCATTCTCAGAATTAGAGGCAAACGGAGCAACGAAAAATGCGGCGAACAAAACGAAGACGGTGGAAGGAACGAGAATTACGCAGAAGACGGCATGCACAACCAGGCTGGGGAAAATTCTAGAAACGCAAAAAGCAGCGAACGTAAAGCGGTGGTGGAAAATTTTAATGAGAGCATTGACGTCTCGTTGGGCATGGCAGCACAGGTATTGAGTGAGTTTTCAGGCGAGTCGTGTGCCCGCAAATGGACTACTCAAGTGCAAAATATCGCGACCATTTATGGAATAAGAGGAAAATTCGTAAAGATGCTAATGCTGAGCAGAATAAAGGGAAAAGCTTATGAGTGGCTGCACGCAAATTCAGACCGCGTGTTGCTACCGTTGGATGACCTAATGGCAGAGCTGATCTCAACGTTTGGAGAAAAATCATCGAAGTTGGAGATACGGCGCAAATTCGAAGGGCGCCAATGGAAGCAAAGCGAAACTTTCGGGAGTTATGTCGACGACAAGATAATGCTTGCTCAGGGCATTAATATTGATGCAGATGAAATGTTGAGCTGCATCATCGAAGGTATCCCCAATCAAGGGCTACGCAATCTGGCGCATATTCAATGCTTTATGGATACTGGGCACATAAAGAGAGCATTTGCGGATGTAAGCTTGCCAAAGCTATATGGAGTTGGCAGGCCGACGACATCAACGGATCCCAAGGACAGCAAGGAGACTCGTTGTTTCAATTGCAATGCAAAAAAACATTGGGCGTACGAGTGCAGGAAGTCAAAGCGGGAGAAAGGATCGTGCTATGCGTGCGGTGAGATGGGACACTTTGTTGCGAAATACTTGAAGAACAAGAACAAGAACGAGGGCGAAAACAAATATGTAAGATATGTTGAAATTAATTTTGTAAACGATTCTAAGACCAGGTTAATTGCAGAATGCCTCATAGATACAGGAAGCCCAATTTCATTTATTAAAATATCCAAAGTGCCAGAAGACATTTCGAAATTACCAGTTTTAAGTTCGTATTATGGTTTAAACAAAAGTTACCTGAAAACTTATGAAAAAATATTATGTTATGTTTTGAAAAATTTAAGTAAAGTACATTTTAATTTAGTTATTGTGGCAAACGAATCTATGAGTCATGATGTAATCTTGGGGCGAGATTTTATGGATGCTTGTAATCTAAATTTAAACCTTGACACTTTGAAAATGGTTACAGTTGAGAATATTGAAAATCCTTCTGATGTTAGTGATGAAAAGCAGATAGTTAGCGATGAAGTTAGTGATGAAAAGCAGATAGTTAGCGATGATGTTAGTGATGAAAAGCAAATAATTAGCGATGTTGTTAGTAATGTTAGGGATAAAAATACAATTTTTAGCGATGTTAATCATGGAATTAGGGACAGCAGGGAAACAATTAAAGAAATTTTTAGTAAAATCAGAGATGAAGAAGAAGTTACGAATAAAAATTATATTGAGCCGGAAATAAATCTAGTGGAAAAGGAATTATTTAATATAAATTTAACGGATGAAAGTGTAGAATACAAAGTTGGTTATCATGTGAATTATAATGTTAGGTGTCAGTTTGTTAGGATGGTAGAAAGTTGTTATGTAAATAAAGAAAGGCCAAAGGAACCGGAAGTCAGATGCGAAATGAAATTAAGATTAGAGGACTCAAAACCATTCAGTTGTTCGCCCAGACGTTTAGCTTACACAGAGAAAGAAAAATTACAGGTAATATTAGACGAATACTTAAGTGAAGGAACGAATACCAAGTGAATCTGAGTATGCATCTCCAATAGTGTTAGTTAAAAAGAAGTCAGGCGACTTACGACTATGTGTAGATTACCGAAAGCTTAACAAGACTATGGTGAAAGATAATTATCCGTTACCTTTGATTGACGATTTATTAGATACATTAGTAAATAAAACAATATTTTCGAAATAAGATTTAAAGCATGGCTACTTTCATGTGTTTGTGGATAGTGAATTGATAAAATATACCTGTTCAGTTGTGACGCCGTGCCAAAAAAAGCTCTGTACGGCTGTCATTGTAAGAAGGGCTCTTGGAAGTAATTAAACGACTGAAGTTCAAATATAACAGTTTAGCCTTTAATTCATTAGCTTATAATGTGTACACTTCACTCTTCTTCATTAATTAACTTTAACAAAATAATGGGTCGCAATGGACAGCAAAATAAAAGAAGACAATGTTGTTCCGGGCGCTGAAGCTTGTAGTTCTCACTGCCCTTCTCTCTCGTTCTGTCGGGTTGCCAGATCTCCTGACCTTCGTCTTCAGTTGGCAGGGCGATCAGCTGTGCATACGAACCAAGTACCGTGGGACTGAACATGCCGCCCGCCAATGCGAAACCCGCGTGATACATGTGTTGTTCAGGATTCTGGATATAAATTCCCTTGTACTCGAAGCGGCTTAGACAAAGAGAAAGAGAAATAACATACGGATGCAATTGATTACCAAGGGAGCAATAGCTGGTTCATGTTAGCATGAGATCGGCAGGCGACAAAGCTTGGAGATGGAGCGTTTTTGACTGCCTGATTTTGTTT
This sequence comes from Drosophila suzukii, assembly GCF_043229965.1. NCBI lineage: Eukaryota > Metazoa > Arthropoda > Insecta > Diptera > Drosophilidae > Drosophila > Drosophila suzukii. The sequence goes on along the minus strand of NW_027255940.1, from coordinate 2,095,462 downwards.
TCAGTGTTACAACTCGAACGAGTGAATCCTTTCCAGGATGGAGACTGGTAATTCTACCGAGCGACCATTGCGATGGAGGCAGTTGATCGTCCTTCATGAGTACTAATTCGTTGATTTTAAAATTCTCCTTTTCTTGACACCATTTTGGGCGAGTTTGAAGATGGGACAGCCAATCTCGGCTCCATTGCGTCCAAAACTGACGGATCAAATTTTGATGAGACAGAAATTGCTCACGGAACGACGAGTTCTGAGGGCGACAATGGGCAGGTGCGAGCAGGCTGTCACCAATGAGAAAATGTGCCGGCGTGAGAGCTTCTAAGTCGTCTGGATCCGCTGTTAGCGGACAAAGTGGCCGAGAGTTTAGGCAAGCTTCAATCCGGATAAGCACCGTTGCGAGTTCCTCATAAGTCTGCTTGTGACTTTCGACAGTCCTCTTCAGGTGATGCTTGACGGTAGTGCTAGTAGGAAGTGTTCCGACGAGAGTCCGGTAACCGCTTCTAGGTGAAGTGCCTTCGTAGCCAAGCAGACGAAAATAGCAATGTATCCTTTGTAAGTACTTGTCCCACGAAGCCGTGCTGCCTGGATTTCGATTGCCCCGGTATAATCGACGCCGTTCGCAATGAATGGGCGGTTTGGTGGGTTGACTCTGTGCACCGGGAGGTCGCCCATCAATTGACTTCCGATGCTAGGTGACGCGCGGAAGCACGTGATGCATTTTCGAAGGATTGTTCGGACGGCTTGTCTCCCATTTGGAATCCAGAATTTGTACCTCGTGTGGGCTAAAGTAAGATGAGCGCCGCCATGCAGGGTAGCGTGATGGGAGTTCTGAATTACCAGCTCTGTAAAGAAATGACGCTGCGGTAAGATGATTGGATGTTTGCGATCGAAAGAAAGGTTGGAATGTTTGAGACGACCGCGAACGCGTAAGATGCCGTCGTCAAGAAAGGGAGTGAGATTTCTTAGAGTGCTCTTCGGAGGCAGAGGATTTTCTGCGAGGATCGCGTGCATGTCGGATTGAAAGGTCTCGGCTTGTACTATTTTCACGACGCAGCGAAGTGCATTGTCCAGTTCCTCTGGCGACAGCTGACTGTAAGATCTGGTTTTCTTCGATTGAGCGTTGTGACAAAAGCGCAGTATGTATGCTATGACTCGAACGAGTTTGGTGTAAGTTGAAAGCCGCTCAATGAGATTAATGTCTACTTGGGTGGTGTGCAAACGAATTTGCAAAGATTTTGCTTCTAGGGACTGCTCATCAAACTTTATGTTCGGTACCTCTGTGTCCGGCCACTCACTGGAGTGTTGCCTCAACCATGATGGTCCGTGCCACCAGAGATCAAAGATGGAGATTTCTGATGGGGATAGTCCTCTCGTGGCGCTGTCTGCTGGATTATCTGCCGTGGGAACATGTCTCCATTGGTTTGAGTCGCTGTGGTCCAGAATGTAGGCAACGCGATTGGCAACGAACGTTTTCCATCTAGTAACATCTCCTTTGATCCAGTGGAGAACGATAGTGGCGTCCGTCCAGTATGTAACGGAGATTTTTTCCAACAATTGTTTGCTACTACCCATTTAGTTAGTTTGGTTGCCAGCACAGCGCCGCATAACTCGGTCCTCGGGATCGTGAGGGGTTTCGTTGGACAGATTTTGGATTTTGCAGTGATGAGAGTGGTATAAAACGATGAATCAGGTTGGGGTATACGCATGTAAACCGCCGCTGCGTAGGCGTGAGTGGACCCGTCGCAGAAAGCGTGCAACTGGATATCATGGCGAAAGTCTGGCATATACCGTACGCTGCGAGGTATTCGGATTTTGATGATGTCCTCCAGATTGACACGGAACTTTTTCCATTTGTTAGCGATGGAACTGGGTACTGGGTCGTCCCACCCTAAGTGCTTGCGATCGTTCTCGGAATGGAGGTGTGCCATTGTGACTTCCTTTAGAATTAATTTTGCTGAAATGAGAATAGGGGCGATTAGTCCTAAGGGATCGAAAAGTCTGGCAATGCTCGAAAGAATTTCTCTTTTGGTTGAACCCGTGGGAATGCTCGCTTGCAATTTGTAGGTGAAACAGTCTTGGTTAGGTAACCAATGCATTCCTAAGGTTTTGACTGTATCAGAGCTGTCCCAGCTTCGTGACGTTTGATTGCATCGGTTTGATGAAGGAATGCTGTCTAGAAGCGCTATGTCGTTACTAGACCATTTTCTCAATTCCATATTTGCGGATTTTAGAGCGTTCTGGATTTGTAAACTCTTGTTTTGTGCTGCTGAGATAGTGTGATCACCAGAAAGAATATCGTCGACGTAGATTTCGTGCTTTAAGACCTCTTCTGCCAGTGGATAATTTTCGCGTTCATCCTCTGCAAGTTGACGAACGACTCTAATGGCGGTGAATGGTGCAGAAGCGGTACCGAAAGTTACAGTTGACAGGCAATATTCCTTGATGTTTCCATCCGCCGACCGCCATAAAATCCGCTGGTACTACGTGTTGTCCGGATGTACGTCGATGCAGCGGTACATGCGCTGGATGTCGGCGGTGAAAACATGCCGGTACTGTCTCCAATTCAGCAACACTGCAGGGAGATCATTTTGGAGAGTGGGTCCTACGGACAATACATCGTTTAGAGATCGACCGTTTGAGGTCTTTGCCGATGCGTCGAATACAATGCGCTGTTTGGTGGTGAGACTGTCTTCTTTATAGACAGCGTGATGAGGAAGAACGCAGGATTCAACCCGACAAGATTTTTTGGAGGTACTGACGGTTGATCTCTCACTAGAGACTGCTGGTGTGATTTGTCCCAATTCAAAATATTCTTCGATTCCCTCCTTGTAGCGAATCCATTTGTCTGGATCCCGTTCATAACGCCGCTCTAATTGAAGAAACCTGTTTAAAGCGACTTGATGCGATTTTCCTAGGGCCATTGTGGGATCGAAATGCCATTTGAAAGGTAGTCTTACCATAAAACTACCGTTTGCTTGACGTGTGTGCGTTTCCTTAAAGAAGGACTCACACCACCGCTCTTCGTCAGATTGAAGTGATCGGCTTGGGACAGATTCTATTTCGCAAAAAATTTTCAAAAGCGATTCCGTGTCTAGCGTGGTTTGATGACAGCGAATATTAAGTGTGTGGATTGATTCCTGGAACTTGCCGAGTATCATCCAACCTAAGTGAGAATTTTGTGCAATAGGTTCGTATGGATTTCCGATTCGGGTTACCGGAAGGATAAGACCCGCCATGAGGTCGGCTCCGATGATGAGATCTATGCGTTTCGAGCGATAGTATAAAGGATCCGAGAGCTGGAGTCCGTTGATGTGTTTCCAGTTTTGAGGCGAAAACGATTGGTTTGGTAGATGTGAGGTCAGCGAGTTCATAACGTACGCAGAGTCGACATCTAGATTGAACGTTGGGTTTAGCGACGTTCGGATGCAGCATCTTGCCGTAAAGTTGCACCGTTGACCAGTAGTTTGGCCGACGCCGGCGATCGAAGCGCGGATTCTGCATCGTGGAAGCTGGAGAGCTTGGACGGTATGCTCTGAGATTATTGTAGCTTCCGACCCCTGATCGATGAGGGCAGTTATTGTTGCTTGAGCGCGGCTCTGGGGGTGGCAGACAATAATCCGTGCGGTAGCTAGCAAGATATTCTGTCGCGTTGCATGGGAGGCTAAGGAAGAATAACATTGGAGGTTTGGATTAGCAAAAGGGCTAACTGGTGAGGTGTCGTTGTTCATAATCGAAGCGATATGTGGTTGACTGGATGATACGGTCGGCGAGTAAGGTTGGGGGGCTTGAGTGATGCTTGGCGCCGCGGCCGGATGAAGTAAAGAATGGTGGCGTTGTCCACAGTGGTAGCAATTCTTTACACTTGAACAGCGGGCCAGCATGTGCGATTTGCTCAGGCAGTTGAGGCATAGATTTGACTTACTCACGACCTCCTTACGTTGGTAGCAATCCAAGCTAAGGAATTGCTGACATCGACAAAGGATATGATTACCATTGCAGTGTGGGCAACGAAGCACAGGGGGGCTTGGTTGCGCGTGGATGTTATGAACCGAGATACGTTTTGTGGGGTGATGATCCAGTGATGATCCAGATTGGTTGGTGCCCGAACAGATTCTATTTTCAATGGCGTCCAGGGTGATTAACCGGTTGTTGAGAAACTGTTCGAGATCCTTGTACGAGGGAATGTGGGTTTGACTGCCGAGATTATGTTCCCAGGCGGAGTGCGTCTCTTTCGGTAATTTTGCAGTCAAATAATGGGCGAGCCAGTGATCCCCGTTCTGCAACGACGCGTTGATGGTGTTAAAGGCGACTGCGCAGACGTTGACTGCACTGATCATAGATCGAATATCATCGGGCTTCTCCTTGCTTAGGCTTGGCAACTGGTACAACATGTTCCTGTGATTGGAGAAGACCACGAGTGGATTGTTATAGCGCTGAATTAGTGTGTCCCATGCTACCGTATAGTTAGCGGCCGTCAAAGGAATTTGACGAATATCGCAATCTCGACCAGCTGGCAGAGATTCCTTGAGGAAATGAAACCGTTGAATATTGTCCAGCCGCTCATTTTGATGAATTAACCGAGTGAAGGCGTCATAATATCCAGGCCAGTCCACACAGTTTTCGCTAAACTTGGGCACTGGCAGTTGTGGCATGTGGACACGTGCGTCGGCAACCGTCGACACGGCGGTGGGTGCCGAGGCTGAGGACGGCGTCACTGGGAACTTTATTCGTTGGCCTTCAGCTACAAGGCAATAGGTTTCCATGTACAGATCCTCGAAACTGACGGCGATCTTCTTGGCGTGATAGTCAGTTTTGACATATCCCTCGGTGCAGATGATTACTTGATGGGTGGTCTCAAAAGCCGCGTTTAAACTCTCGATCTGCTGCAGGCGCTTCATGAAATAGCTTTCGGTTTTTCGAGACGCGGCATCCTTCTTATAGTTCTGCTGCAGACGTGTTAGACTTTGAAGACGCTCCTTTTGAAGTGTAATAAAACCTGCTAAGGCCGAATCATCTGCTTCGTGGTCAGACATATTATGAGAATTTTTAACAATTTATTTGAACCTAGCTAGCTCTGCTTGATAAATAAAAAGCACCCGTACTCACGTGATCTTTCCCTTTTTTTACTTATGCCTGAGGTTACGTAACGTTGACTGTAGCGTGAGCGCAGGCTGTACTGTTTTTCGATTCCGCTTTGAGTAGAAGACTTTCCTTGGTTGCGAAATTATAACGGGCCTTCTTGCCGCACCCGTGTGTGTAGAAGGGCTGTCAGGCGACCGGGTGTGTTGGTATTGGTGACTGTGCTCTATCGGTGTGAGAGCACTTGTTGGGGGCACAAACGGAGACGATCGCAATTTGTGTTAGATGGAGTGCTGGGTGTTATGCATTATAACCCACAATTGAAAGATCAAACTGAGCTTTTTAAACTTCAAGCAAGAGTCCCCTCATGGGCCACCATGTTCAGTTGTGACGCCGTGCCAAAAAAAAGCTCTGTACGGCTGTCATTGTAAGAAGGGCTCTTGGGAGTAATTAAACGACTGAAGTTCAAATATAACAGTTTAGCCTTTAATTCATTAGCTTATAATGTGTACACTTCACTCTTCTTCATTAATTAACTTTAACAAAATAATGGGTCGCAATGGACAGCAAAATAAAAGAAGACAATGTTGTTCCGGTCGCTGAAGCTTGTAGTTCTCACTGCCCTTCTCTCTCGTTCTGTCGGGTTGCCAGATCTCCTGACCTTCGTCTTCAGTTGGCAGGGCGATCAGCTGTGCATACGAACCAAGTACCGTGGGACTGAACAATACCTCATTTATGACGCCTTTAGGACAATTTGAGTTTATGCGGATGCCAATGGGGCTGAAGAATGCACCAGCGGTGTTTCAACGATTTATCAATAAGATTTTTGCAGCCATGATAATGGATGGTACGGTAGTTATATACATGGACGATATCATGATTGCGAGTAAAGAAATGCAAGAACATTTAAGTGTTCTTAGAGAAGTTTTTGATAGATTAGCAAGGAACAAACTAGAATTGAGAATGGACAAGTGTGAGTTTCTACAAGCAAGTGTACAATACTTAGGATTTTTGGTAACTAGCAAAGGAATACAGGCTAATGACAAAGGAATAGAAGCTGTTCGAGATTTTCCCGTTCCAGACAAAGTACACGGTGTTAGAAGCTTTCTGGGTTTGTGTTCGTATTTCAGAAGGTTCATTAAAGATTTTTCGATGATCGCTAAACCTCTATATGAGTTGTTAAAAAAGGATAAAGAATTTGTATTTGAAGAAAAGGAATTGCAATGTTTTGAAATGCTTAAGAAAAAGTTGGTGGAAGCTCCAGTGTTAGGATTATATTATTACAAGGACGAGGTAGAATTGCATACAGACGCCAGTGCACAAGGTTTTGGAGCAGTTTTGCTGCAAAGAAAAGAGGATAAGAAGCTTCATCCAATATTTTATTTTTCGAAAGCAACAACAAAAGACGAAGCAAAGTATCATAGTTTTGAACTGGAAACGTTAGCAATAATTTACGCTCTTAGAAGATTTAGAATTTATGTGCAGGGTAGACGATTTAGAATAGTCACAGATTGTAACTCACTGACTTTGACGTTAAATAGAATTGAGTTAAACCCCCGTATTGCACGGTGGGCGTTAGAATTGCTAGAGTATGACTTTGAATTAGTCCACAAATCGGGGAAACTTATGCAACATGTTGACGCGTTAAGTAGAAATACAAACATAATGGTAGTTGAAACGAATACCTTTGAAGATAATTTAATTATTTGTCAAGCGAAAGATGAAAAATTAAAAGATGTTAGAAAAAAGTTAGAAAATGAGGAAGATAAAATGTTTGAGATGAGGAATGGAGTTATATATAGAAAGTCGAATAATGGAAAGCTGTTATTTTGTGTTCCAGAAGAAATGGAGGAAAAGATATTATACAAATATCACAATGAATTGGGTCATTTAGGAAGAGATAAAGTTATGGATGCTATTGTTAGGACGTATTGGTTTTCGAATATGAAAGAGAAAGTGGTTAGACATATTGAAAATTGTATAAAATGTGTAGCATATTCGCCGAAGTCAGGGAAAGGGGAAGGACTGTTGCACAGTATACCAAAAGGAAATGTGCCATTTGAAATTATACATATTGATCATTATGGACCGGTTGATAATCGAAGAGCAAAGAAACATCTCTTTGTGGTTATAGACGGATTTACCAAATATGTTAGGCTATATGCAACAAAAACGACGAACACAAAGGAAGTTATTATAGCATTGAAAGACTACTTCAGGTCTTACAGCAGACCAACTTGTATAGTTTCGGATAGGGGAAGCTGTTTTACGTCGGAAGATTTCGGAAAATTTATGGAAGAATGTAATATTAAACATGTAAAAATTGCGACCGGGTCACCTCAAGCCAATGGACAAGTAGAAAGGATTAATAGGATTGTGGGACCAATGATAGCTAAATTAGCAGATCCAGAAGAGAAAATGCATTGGGACACAGTTGTGGAAGATGTTGAGTTTTCATTAAACAACACGAAGCAAAGAAGCATAGCACAAATGCCAAGTAAAATGTTGTTTGGAATCGAGCAGAAAGGAAAAGTTATTGATGAATTGAGACAAAAGTTAGAAGAATTAGATAATGTTAGTGATGTTAGAGATTTAGACAAAATTAGGAAAGATGGTTCAGAAGCGCAAAGAAAATTACAAAAAAACAACGAACAGAGATATAATGGAAAAAGGACAAAGAGTTCGGAGTACAAAGTGGGAGACTATATTATGGTAAAAAATTTTGATAGCTCAGTAGGAGTCGCAAGAAAGCTAATACCTAAACACAAGGGTCCTTATGTTATAGATAAAGTTTTGAGAAATGATAGATACTTGATAAAAGATGTTGAAGGTTTTCAATTATCGCGTTGCCCTTATCAAGGTGTCTGGAGTAGCCAAAATATTAAGCATTGGATTGGAAAACGGAAATAAAGTTGTAAATATATCTAAAAATTTGTAAATACAAAACTAAATTGTAGAAACTAAGATAAATATAAGAAATCAATTGTAAATTAACACAAGATCAGGGGATCTTAAAATGTCAGGACGGCCGAATTGTAGCAGGATTGCTACGTCATAGTATGTATGTATGTGTATGTTATTGTATTCCTTCTAGATCATTCGTGTAAGTTCTAAGAATAAGTTGTTGTTGTTGTACGATGCCGCTCACTGTGCTCTAACTCTCTCTCTCGATTTCATCACTCTCTCAATGAATCGGGGGTTGATGCGGATCGTGAGCTGAGAGCGAGGGCAGTTGAACGCCGACCGTGATCCTGAACATACCACATTATAAAATAAAAGAAAAGACTAGAAGTACAGATTTGTGTTGGTGTTTAACTTCAGGGGAATACGTTTTACCCCTACATATATAACTTTAAATGTAGTAAAAAATATGACGGTTTTCATGTCATTGATTTTAATTTTGCGAAGATTTTTTGACATGGGCCTTCTTTCCTTCTTTAAAAGCCCATAACTTGGTCAAATAAACTCGAGTCTCGATATGGCATACCTTTATGTGCTTGTGGAATGATTTTGTAGTAATCTGTATTAAAATATATAACTTTAAAGGTAGTAAAAAATATGACCATTTTTATGTCATTGATTTAAATTTTGCGAAGGTTTACTGAAATGGGCCTTCTTTCCATCTTTAAAAGCCCTTAACTTGGTCAAATGAACTCGGATCTCGATATGGCATACCTTTATGGGCTTGTGTATGATTTTGTTGTAATCTGTATTAAAATGTATAACTTTAAAGGTAGTAAAAAATATGACCATATCCATGTAATTGTCTTCTTTACATCTTTAAAAAGGACTTGGATTTCGATATGGCATACCTTTATGGGCTTGTGGAATGATTATGTTGTTATCTGCATTAAAATATATAACTTTAAATGTAGTAAAAAATATGACGGTTTTTATGTCATTGATTTTAATTTTGCGAAGATTTTTTGACACGGGCCTTCTTTCCTTCTTTAAAAGCCCATAGCTTGGTCAAATGAACTCGAATCTCGATATGGCATACCTTTATGTGCTTGTGGAATGATTTTGTAGTAATCTGTATTAAAATATATAACTTTAAAGGTATTAAAAATATGTGACCGTTTTTTTGTCATTGATTTTAATTTTGCGAAGGTTTACTGAAATGGGCCTTCTATCCATCTTTAAAAGCCCATAACTTGGTCAAAAGGACTCGGATTTCGATATGGCATACCTCTATGGGCTTGTGGAATGATTATGTTGTTATCTGCATTAAAATATATAACTTTAAAGGTAGTAAAAAATATGACCGTTATAGTAGTATAAACTGCTATACTTATTAAACACTTTATTACACTGAACTGTTCTCCTTCACTTCTTGTTCGCAATTGGCTGGTTTTACATAGCGTCGGTTTTACATACGATTACGTGAAGTTGGCTGCGATCAATATCGATACTTAACATTTTAGAGTTGCCAGGTTGGCCACTTTACAACAGGAGATACTTTAGATGCTAACGACTATTAAACAGCTAGCCGTTACATTCAAATACTTGTTGATATACATTTACAACAAAGAGTTATACTCAAATATATACAAGACACTTATCCTACTACAATTCGGCCATCCTGACTGGTTGATCACCTGATCAAGATATATTGATTTAAAAGTTATGCTTATTATATCTATGGTTATGGTTATGGTTACATAAGTTTCATTTTCTTGTTATACTTTACATTTTTATTTTTTTTTTTGTTTTTTACTTTTATTTTTATTCTTTATCCAATGTCTTAAATTTTGGGCACTCCAAACACCTAGATAAGGACTTCGTGCTAATTGAAACCCTTCGACGTCTTTTAATAAAAACCTGTCATTGCGCATCGCTTTTGCAATCACATATGGTCCCTTATGTTTGGGAATCAGTTTCCTAGCAGTCCCAACAGTCGAGTCAAAATTCTTCACCATTACATAGTCTCCTTTTTTATACCCTTTAGCCTTTACACGTCTTTTATTATAAATTTTTCGTTATAATCTTGAACTTGTTTTTGGTGGGTCGCAGCTTTTTTTCTTATTTGTGCTAAACTATCTAATTTTGTATTTTCATTTATGTCCTCTAGCTTTTCCTTAAGTTCATCAACAATCTTTCCTTTTTGTTCTACTCCAAACAGCATTTTACTCGGAAGTTGTCTTATACTTCTGTGCAACGTATTATTAAGAGCATGTTCTATTTTATTTATAACATTGTCCCAGTATACACCTTTACTTTGATCAACTAATTTTGCTATCATTGGTCCAAGGCTCCTGTTAATCCTTTCGACTTGACCATTTGCCTGAGGTGAGCCTGTGGCTATCTTGATATGCTTCACATTATACTCTTCCATGAATTCTTCGAAGTCCTTAGACGTAAAACAACTACCGCGGTCTGAAACTATACATTTTGGACGACTGTATGCCCTAAAGTAATCTTTTAATGCCGTTATTACCTCCCTAGTACTTGTTGATTTAGTTGAATAGAGTCTTACAAATTTCGTAAATCCGTCGACTACCACAAAAATATGCTTTTTTGCTCTCGATGAGTCTACTGGACCATAATGATCAATGTGTATTAACTCGAATGGTTTGCTTCCCTTGGGAATACTGTTCAAAAAACCTTCTCCTTTACCTGATTTTGGTGAAAACGCTACACATTTTAAACAATTTTCTATATGCGCAACACACTTTTCTTTCAAGCTTGGAAACCAATACGTTTTTGAAATTATGTCCATCATTTTATCTCTTCCTACATGTCCTATTTTCCATTTCTTCTGGCACGTAAAACAGTATTCTATTGCCATTTGCTTTTCTGTACACTACACCATTTCTCATTTCAAATAATTTAAGTTCTGCTTTCTCTAAAACGGTTTTAAGCTTCTTAATTCTTAAATCTTTTCCTTGACAAATGACTAAATTTTCTTCAAAACTGTTGGTTTCTACTATTAGAATATTATTATACCTGCTGAGAGCATCCACATGTTGCATTTTGTTTCCAGCCCTGTGACATATCTCAAGATCATAGTTTTCCATCTCCAAGGCCCATCTCGATATCTTCGGATTAAGTTCTGCCTTATTAAGTGTTAACTTAAGTGCAATACAGTCGGTTACTAGTCTCACATGCTTTCCTTGCAAATATATCCTAAATCTACGAAGAGCATAAATAACCGCTAAAGTCTTGAGTTCAACACTATGTAATTTAGCCTCATCTGCTGTAGTACGCTTAGAGAAATAGAATACAGGGTGTAACTTGCCATCATCTTTCTTTTGTAACAGTACTGCACCAAATCCCAGAGCGCTGGCGTCACAATGTAATTCTGTATCGTCTTTGTAATTATATAACGCTAGTACTGGTGACTCAATAAGTTTTTCCTTTAGACTGAGAAAACAATTCATCTCTACTTCACCAAATTGAAATGGTTTGTCTTTCCTTAACAGGTCGTACAAAGGTTTTGCTATTGTAGAGAAATCCTTTATAAACCTTCGAAAATATGAAGAAAGTCCCAAAAAACTTTGTACTGCCTGTACCTTGGAGGGAACTGGAAAATTTTTTACGGCTTCAATGCCCTTATCGTCTGCCCTGATGCCATTCTCGGAAATCAAAAATCCTAAATACTTTATATTTGATTTTAAAAACTCACATTTATCCATTCTAAGTTCTAATCTGTTCTGTGTAAGCCTTTTAAAAATTTCTTCTAATGTTTCCAAATGCTCATTAATATCTTTGCTGGCGACCATTATATCATCCATGTACACTACTACTTTGTTGTTTCTAATCATGTCATCAAAAATTTTATTAACAAAGCGTTGAAAAACAGCCGGTGCGTTTTTGATACCCATTGGCATTCTTAAAAATTCAAATTGTCCTAGTGGAGTCACGAATGAAGTATATTTGACAGATTCTTCATGTACAAAAACATGAAAATATCCATTTTTAAGATCTAACTTCGATAATAATTTTTTGTCAACTAATTTATCTAATAAATCATCGATGTGTGGCAGTGGGTAGTTATCTTTTAGCAGTGCTTTGTTAAGTTTCCTATAATCAATGCATAATCTAATTTCACCTGTTTTCTTCTTGACTAATACTATCGGAGATGCAAATTCTGATTCGCTTGGTCTTATTATATCGCTTTTCAAATATTCGTCTAGTAATTTTTGAAGCTTATCCTTTTCTGTATATGATAATCGTCGAGGACTACAACTGAAAGGTTTTGCATTATCTAGGCATAGCTTCATTTCTGCTCTAATCATTGGCCTTTCAGGTCTAGTTGCTTTTACATAACTGTTTTCAATTATTTTCAAGAAACGACATTGTATTTGATAAGTAGTGCTTTTGTCCCAGTTAAATTCAATCGTTTCGTTGTTTGTACAGTCGATATTAAGTATTTCGGTTTCAAAATTGTCAATTTCCAGTTGCCTGTTTACATTTGTACATTCCGTTTTTTCATTGTTAAGTCTCATAACTGTCTGACCGATATTTCCACTATTTCGTCTCGTAACTGTTTGACCGTCATTTTCACTATTTCGTCCCGTAACTGTTTGACTCATTGTTTTACTGTTTCGTCCCGTAACTGTTTGACTCATTGTTTCATTGTTTCGTCTCGTAACTGTTTGACTCGTTGTTTCATTGTTTTGTATCATCGCCCTGTGACCTATTCTTTTATTATGATCTTTCACGACTGCATGTTCCGCTTTTACAGCTTCAGTCGCCAATTCCAAAACATTCTCGGTTATATAGTCATCTAAACACTCAATATTATGATTTACTTCAGCAATGCGCAACGACAGATCACTAGTAGCACTCGTCGGGTTATGTTTTGATATATCTTCTACAGTTATCATCTTTAAAGTTCTTAAATCTAAATTTAAATCGCAAGCATCCATGAAATTTCTACCCAAAACCACATCATACATCATAGACTCATTGGCAACAACTGTTAAATTGAAGTAACATTTTATTTTTTCTTTTAATACAAAACATAAAATTTTTCCATAGATTTGTAATGGGCTTCTATTTATACCAAAATAATGTTCTTTAACTTCATGTAGTTTGGCCTCCCTGGGCAACAAAGATAATTTAATCAATGAAATTGGACTGCCAGAGTCTGAGATGCATGCTGTAACCATAGGAGATATAATTTGATTGTCAAAATAAATTTTAATACACCTTACATATTTATTTTTAGCATTTCCCTTCCTTTCCTCGCATTGGGCTACGAAGTGGCCGAACTTGCCACAAGCATAGCAGGATCCTGGCACCCTTGCTGGCTTTCGACAATCCTTAGCGATGTGTCCTCTGGCGTTGCAATTACCGCAGCGGAATCCTCCGTTGTCGCTCCTATTCCTGTTCAGCTCCTTCGACACCAACTCCTTTGGCTTGTCCAAACGGATACCAGCAAACGCACGGAGAATTTGCATCGGATCTGTGAAGCATTGGATCCGGGCTTGATCACGCAAATTCTGTGCTGGTATTCCCTCGACTATCTGATCAACCAATTCGTCCGGTTCGATGTTGATGCTGCTGGCTAGCATTGTCTTTGCCTCAAAATACACCGCGAACTTTTCGGAATGATGCCACTTTAAATCTTCAAATTTGCGTCGTGCCTCTGCTTTTGAAAGCTTATCGCCGAATGCTAATATCAGCTGTTCCAAAAGATTCTCTGCCGGCTCCATAATACGCGTTGCATTTGCATGCAACCAGCGCTGAGCGACACCCTTCAGTTTGGACACAATCACCATCTTCATGCCCACTGCATCCAGGTTGTACATTTCAGCAATGTTGCGTACTTGCTGGGTCCAAATGTTTGCACAAGAAGATCCATCAAAATCCATGATGATTTCCTTGGCAAATGAAAGTGACATATTTGGCGCTTCTAGTCCTTTGTTTACAACTGCCACTCGTTGTTGCTCAACACCGTTTCTTACATCGATATCGGTTTCGCTATCGATATCAGCACTTCCATCGGTGCTTGGTATTTTTCCGCCAACTGCTTCCTCGAAGTTTTCGCCTTGCACTGCTCGCTTTACTCCCTCGCTGCTCACTGCTTGGTTGCAGTTTTCGGCCATGTTGATGACGTCATTGCCAACTGCTTGCGACGCGGCTCTTACTTGTGCAAGAATGTTCTGGAGCTCCTTCTTACCAGCTTGGATTTCAGCGCGTATTTGTTGTAGCGACAACACTCCTTCGGCTACAGCAAACCACTCGTCTCCCTTGGGCCTTGAAGCCGCTGCAGGAATCAGTTCCGACCTAGGGTTGGCATCCTCAGCAGAGAAATCCTCCCCCAAGTCATCTTCCGGCTCTAACTCCTGAGCCCGATCAGCCAGGAGCTCGTTGTCAGCGTACTGCGGCAGTGGGGACTCCGGGCGAGTTCCACGAACTAGCGGGTCCAAGCCATTTAGTCGTGCCGCCAGTTCGGCCTTATTGCTGATCGTCGGCAAGTTTAATGCCGCCAACCACCTTTTGAGCTGGACGACCGTGAACTTTTGGACATCAATTAGATCCATTTTATGGGTCAGAACCACTTCTGAAGTTTATAGTAGTATAAACTGCTATACTTATTAAACACTTTATTACACTGAACTGTTCTCCTTCACTTCTTGTTCGCAATTGGCTGGTTTTACATAGCGTCGGTTTTACATACGATTACGTGAAGTTGGCTGCGATCAATATCGATACTTAACATTTTAGAGTTGCCAGGTTGGCCACTTTACAACAGGAGATACTTTAGATGCTAACGACTATTAAACAGCTAGCCGTTACATTCAAATACTTGTTGATATACATTTACAACAAAGAGTTATACTTAAATATATACAAGACACTTATCCTACTACACCGTTTTTATGTCATTGATTTTAATTTTGCGAAGGTTTACAGAAATGGGCCTTCTTTACATCTTTAAAATCCCATAACTTACTCAAATGAAGTCGGATTTCGATATGGCATACTTTTATGGGCTTGTGGAATGATTATGTTGTTATCTGCATTAAAATATATATCTTTAAAGCTAGTAAAAAATATGACCGTTTTTATGTCTTGATTTTAATTTTGCGAAGGTTAACTGAAATTGACCTTCTTTCCATCTTCAAAAGCCCATAACTTGGTCAAATGAACTCGGATTTCGATATGGCATACCTTTATGGGCTTGTGGAATGATTATGTTGTTATCTACATTTAAGTAACTTTAAAGGTAGTAAAAAATATGACCGTTTTTATGTCATTGATTTTAATTTTGCGAAGGTTTACTGAAATGGACCTTATTTCCATCTTTAAAAGCCCATAGCCTGGTCAAATGAACTTGGATTTTGATATGGCATACCTTTACGGGCTTGTTGGATGATTTTGTTGATATCTGTATTAAAATATATAACTTTAAAGGTAGTAAAAAATATGACCGTTTTTATGTCATTGATTTTAATTTTGCGAAGGTTTACAGAAATGGGACTTCTTTACATCTTTAAAAGCCCATAACTTAGTCAAATGAAGTCGGATTTCGATATGGCATACCTTTATGGGCTTGTGGAATGATTATGTTGTTATCTGCATTAAAATTTATAACTTTAAAGGTAGTAAAAAATATGACCGTTTTTATGTCTTGATTTTAATTTTGCGAAGGTTAACTGAAAATGGCCTTCTTTCCATCTTTAAAAGCCCATAACTTGGTCAAATGAAGTCGGATTTCGATATGGCATACCTTTATAGGCTTGTGGAATGATTATGTTGTTATCTGCATTAAAATATATAACTTTAAATGTAGTAAAAAATATGACGGTTTTTATGTCATTGATTTTAATTTTGCGAAGATTTTTTGACATGGGCCATAACTTGGTCAAATGAACTCCAATCTCGATATGGCATGCCTTTATGTGCTTGTGGAATGATTTTGTAGTAATCTGTATTAAAATATATAACTTTAAAGGTATTAAAAATATGTGACCGTTTTTTTGTCATTGATTTTAATTTTGCGAAGGTTTACTGAAATGGGCCTTCTATCCATCTTTAAAAGCCCATAACTTGGTCAAAAGGACTCGGATTTCGATATGGCATACCTCTATGGGCTTGTGGAATGATTATGTTGTTATCTGCATTAAAATATAAAACTTTAAAGGTAGTAAAAAATATGACCGTTTTTATGTCATTGATTTTAATTTTGCGAAGGTTTACAGAAATGGGCCTTCTTTACATCTTTAAAATCCCATAACTTACTCAAATGAAGTCGGATTTCGATATGGCATACTTTTATGGGCTTGTGGAATGATTATGTTGTTATCTGCATTAAAATATATATCTTTAAAGCTAGTACAAAATATGACCGTTTTTATGTCTTGATTTTAATTTTGCGAAGGTTAACTGAAATTGACCTTCTATCCATCTTCAAAAGCCCATAACTTGGTCAAATGAACTCGGATTTCGATATGGCATACCTTTATGGGCTTGTGGAATGATTATGTTGTTATCTACATTTAATTAACTTTAAAGGTAGTAAAAAATATGACCGTTTTTATGTCATTGATTTTAATTTTGCGAAGGTTTACTGAAATGGGCCTTATTTCCATCTTTAAAAGCCCATAGCCTGGTCAAATGAACTTGGATTTTGATATGGCATACCTTTACGGGCTTGTTGGATGATTTTGTTGTTATCTGTATTAAAATATATAACTTTAAAGGTAGTAAAAAATATGACCGTTTTTATGTCATTGATTTTAATTTTGCGAAGGTTTACAGAAATGGGACTTCTTTACATCTTTAAAAGCCCATAACTTAGTCAAATGAAGTCGGATTTCGATATGGCATACCTTTATGGGCTTGTGGAATGATTATGTTGTTATCTGCATTAAAATTTATAACTTTAAAGGTAGTAAAAAATATGACCGTTTTTATGTCTTGATTTTAATTTTGCGAAGGTTAACTGAAATTGGCCTTCTTTCCATCTTTAAAAGCCCATAACTTGGTCAAATGAACTCGGATTTCGATATGGCATACCTTTATGGGCTTGTGGTATGATTATGTTGTTATCTGCATTAAAATATATTACTTTAAAGGTAGTAAAAAATATGACCGTTTTTATGTCATTGATTTTAATTTTGCAAAGGTTTACTGAAATGGGCCTTCTTCCCATCTTTAAAGCCCATAACTTGGTCAAAAGGACTCGGATTTCGATATGGCATACCTCTATGGGCTTGTGGAATGATTATGTTCTTATCTGCATAAAAATATATAACTTTAAAGGTAGTAAAAAATATGATCGTTTTTATGTCATTGATTTTAATTTTGCGAAGGTTTACAGAAATGGGCCTTTTTTACATCTTTAAAAGCCCATAACTTAGTCAAATGAAGTCGGATTTCGATATGGCATACCTTTATAGGCTTGTGGTATGATTATGTTGTTATCTGCATTAAAATATATTACTTTAAAGGTAGTAAAAAATATGACCGTTCTTATGTCATTGATTTTAATTTTGCAAAGGTTTACTGAAATGGGCCTTCTTCCCATCTTTAAAGCCCATAACCTGGTCAAAAGGACTCGGATTTCGATATGGCATACCTTTATGGGCTTGTGGAATGATTTTGTTGTTATCTGCATTAAAATTTGTAACTTTAAAGGTAGTAAAAAATATGACCGTTTTTGTGTCTTGATTTTAATTTTGCGAAGGTTAACTGAAATTGGCCTTCTTTCCATCTTTAAAAGCCCATAGCTTGGTCAAATGAACTCGGATTTCGATATGGCATACCTTTATGGGCTTGTGGTATGATTATGTTGTTATCTGCATTAAAATATATTACTTTAAAGGTAGTAAAAAATATGACCGTTTTTATGTCATTGATTTTAATTTTGCAAAGGTTTACTGAAATGGGCCTTCTTCCCATCTTTAAAGCCCATAACTTGGTCAAAAGGACTTGGATTTCGATATGGCATACCTCTATGGGCTTGTGGAATGATTATGTTCTTATCTGCATAAAAATGTATAACTTTAAAGGTATTAAAAACTATGATCGTTTTTATATCATTGATTTTAATTTTGGGAAGGCTTACAGAAATTGGCCTTTTTTACATCTTTAAAAGCCCATAACTTGGTCAAAAGGACTCGGATTTCGATATGGCTTACCTCTATGGGCTTGTGGAATGATTATGTTGTTATCTGCATTAAAATATATTACTTTAAAGGTAGTAAAAAATATGACCGTTCTTATGTCATTGATTTTAATTTTGCAAAGGTTTACTGAAATGGGCCTTCTTCCCATCTTTAAAGCCCATAACCTGGTCAAAAGGACTCGGATTTCGATATGGCATACCTTTATGGGCTTGTGGAATGATTATGTTGTTATCTGCACTAAAATATATTACTTTAAAAGTAGTGAAAAATATGACCGTTTTTATGTCATTGATTTTAATTTTGCAAAGGTTTACTGAAATGGGCCTTCTTCCCATCTTTAAAGCCCATAACTTGGTCAAAAGGACTCGGATTTCGATATGGCATACCTCTATGGGCTTGTGGAATGATTATGTTCTTATCTGCATAAAAATATATAACTTTAAAGGTAGTAAAAAATATGATCGTATTTATGTCATTGATGTTAATTTTGCGAAGGTTTACAGAAATAAGCCTTTTTTACATCTTTAAAAGCCCATAACTTGGTCAAAAGGACTCGGATTTCGATATGGCTTACCTCTATGGGCTTGTGGAATGATTATGTTGTTATCTGCATTAAAATATATTACTTTAAAGGTAGTAAAAAATATGACCGTTCTTATGTCATTGATTTTAATTTTGCAAAGGTTTACTGAAATGGGCCTTCTTCCCATCTTTAAAGCCCATAACCTGGTCAAAAGGACTCGGATTTCGATATGGCATACCTTTATGGGCTTGTGGAATGATTATGTTGTTATCTGCACTAAAATATATTACTTTAAAAGTAGTGAAAAATATGACCGTTTTTATGTCATTGATTTTAATTTTGCAAAGGTTTACTGAAATGGGCCTTCTTCCCATCTTTAAAGCCCATAACTTGGTCAAAAGGACTCGGATTTCGATATGGCATACCTCTATGGGCTTGTGGAATGATTATGTTCTTATCTGCATAAAAATATATAACTTTAAAGGTAGTAAAAAATATGATCGTATTTATGTCATTGATGTTAATTTTGCGAAGGTTTACAGAAATAAGCCTTTTTTACATCTTTAAAAGCCCATAACTTGGTCAAAAGGACTCGGATTTCGATATGGCTTACCTCTATGGGCTTGTGGAATGATTATGTTGCTATCTGCAATCAAATATATTACTTTAAAGGTAGTAAAAAATATGACCGTTCTTATGTCATTGATTTTAATTTTGCAAAGGTTTACTGAAATGGGCCTTCTTCCCATCTTTAAAGCCCATAACTTGGTCAAAAGGACTCGGATTTCGATATGGCATACCTCTATGGGCTTGTGGAATGATTATGTTCTTATCTGCATAAAAATATATAACTTTAAAGGTAGTAAAAAATATGATCGTATTTATGTCATTGATGTTAATTTTGCGAAGGTTTACAGAAATAAGCCTTTTTTACATCTTTAAAAGCCCATAACCTGGTCAAAAGGACTCGGATTTCGATATGGCATACCTTTATGGGCTTGTGGAATGATTATGTTGTTATCTGCATTAAAATTTGTAACTTTAAAGGTAGTAAAAAATATGACCGTTTTTGTGTCTTGATTTTAATTTTGCGAAGGTTAACTGAAATTGGCCTTCTCTCCATCTTTAAAAGCCCATAGCTTGGTCAAATGAACTCGGATTTCGATATGGCATACCTTTATGGGCTTGTGGTATGATTATGTTGTTATCTGCATTAAAATATATTACTTTAAAGGTAGTAAAAAATATGACCGTTTTTATGTCATTGATTTTAATTTTGCAAAGGTTTACTGAAATGGGCCTTCTTCCCATCTTTAAAGCCCATAACTTGGTCAAAAGGACTTGGATTTCGATATGGCATACCTCTATGGGCTTGTGGAATGATTATGTTCTTATCTGCATAAAAATGTATAACTTTAAAGGTAGTAAAAACTATGATCGTTTTTATATCATTGATTTTAATTTTGGGAAGGCTTACAGAAATTGGCCTTTTTTACATCTTTAAAAGCCCATAACTTGGTCAAAAGGACTCGGATTTCGATATGGCTTACCTCTATGGGCTTGTGGAATGATTATGTTGTTATCTGCATTAAAATATATTACTTTAAAGGTAGTAAAAAATATGACCGTTCTTATGTCATTGATTTTAATTTTGCAAAGGTTTACTGAAATGGGCCTTCTTCCCATCTTTAAAGCCCATAACCTGGTCAAAAGGACTCGGATTTCGATATGGCATACCTTTATGGGCTTGTGGAATGATTATGTTGTTATCTGCACTAAAATATATTACTTTAAAAGTAGTGAAAAATATGACCGTTTTTATGTCATTGACTTTAATTTTGCAAAGGTTTACTGAAATGGGCCTTCTTCCCATCTTAAAAGCCCATAACTTGGTCAAAAGGACTCGGATTTCGATATGGCATACCTCTATGGGCTTGTGGAATGATTATGTTCTTATCTGCATAAAAATATATAACTTTAAAGGTAGTAAAAAATATGATCGTATTTATGTCATTGATGTTAATTTTGCGAAGGTTTACAGAAATAAGCCTTTTTTACATCTTTAAAAGCCCATAACTAGGTCAAAAGGACTCGGATTTCGATATGGCTTACCTCTATGGGCTTGTGGAATGATTATGTTGCTATCTGCAATAAAATATATTACTTTAAAGGTAGTAAAAAATATGACCGTTTTTCTGCTATTGATTTTAATTTTGCGAAGGATTACTGAAATGGGCCTTATTTCCATCTTTGAGGCCCATAACTTGGTCAAAAGGACTCGGTTTTCGATATGGCATACCTTTATGGGCTTGTAGAATGATTATGTTGTTATCTGCATTAAAATATATTACTTTAAAGGTAGTAAAAAATATGACCGTTCTTATGTCATTGATTTTAATTTTGCAAAGGTTTACTGAAATGGGCCTTCTTCCCATCTTTAAAGCCCATAAATTGGTCAAAAGGGCTCGGATTTCGATATGGCATACCTTTATGGGCTTGTGGAATGATTATGTTGTTATCTGCATTAAAATATATTACTTTAAAGGTAGTAAAAAATATGACCGTTTTTATGTCATTGATTTTAATTTTGCAAAGGTTTACTGAAATGGGCCTTCCTCCCATCTTTAAAGCCCATAACTTGGTCAAAAGGACTCGGATTTCGATATGGCTTACCTCTATGGGCTTGTGGAATGATTATGTTGTTATCTACATTAAAATATGTAACTTTAAAGTTAGTAAAAAATATGGTCGTTTTTATGTCATTGATTTTAATTTTGCGAAGGTTAACTGAAATTGACCTTCTTTCCATCTTCAAAAGCCCATAACTTGGTCAAATGAACTCGGATTTCGATATGGCATACCTTTATGGGCTGTAGCGTGTAACGTTCGAATGAAGTGTTTTGAATCGAAGGATCTGTACTTGCGGGGCACGCTTTAGGGTCCGGCACTAACTCGTCGGCTTTGGGGGTGTTGTTCTTGCTTTATACTGACCCTGACACCATCTACACATTATTATTAACAGACCAAGAATTGAGCGTGCTTGCGACAAAATTATAAGTTAGTTAACTAAACCGGAAGAAATATAAATAAATTCGGAAAGAATTAGAATTTAAAGACTCAAGAAAAGAAAAGAAAGAGAGAAATCTTAATGCAGCGAAGACACGGGTGTTATTGTGCTCGCATGTTGCCCACCCTACCTATGATCACCTGCCGCAAGAGCATGACTCTGGTGACCCCTTTTGTTCCCTACGACCGAGAAAACATCAGCGGAGTTCAGTAAATTTTGGAATTTAAGCTTCCATTTTTATAATAAATTCAAGGAAAGAAAACATAATTAACAGTAGTTCAGTAATAGTAATTCATGATAAAGTAATAGGTATAAAAATAGTAATAATGTTTAAACAATGGTATATAATCTTAATTAAGAGAGCATATATATATACGGTTTTTGTAAGATAAAGGCGGTTGTTTCAAAGTTTAGAATTTCAATTCGTTTCAGGGTGAGATATTAATTTAATTTGTTTGGTTTAATTTAATTAGGATTGATAAAATATTTTTTGATAAAATTTAAAATTAAAATTCAAGTTAATTCTCTTTAAGTACTTAATATTTGTTGGATAATATTTTCGTTAATTTAATGCTTCATTAGATTCGGGATTCGTTTATTATTATTTTTGGACGTTCAAGTAAAAGTTTGGTTTAGTTTTCAAAAGATAAATGTGGATATAGAAAATAAACATTTAGTTTTCAAACTCACGGCAACTTTTCCATCGGCGAAAGATCGATCTCCCGACGCAGGTGTGCTGGAAAAAGATTATGGCGTTTTGCACCATAGGGTTAAAGTGAAATAAGAATATATTTTGAAAACAATTTAAAAAGAAACTTTCTTGCCATTATGTCCCGATTCTTTAGAGGCACAAAATTGTTATTTAAGTTCAGGTAGTATCTACAATAAACTAATTAAGTTCCGCTCCATTATATTTTAAAATTTCCCTAGATATTTTCCCCCATGGGGTTCACTGTGGTTGCAGGTTAAATATGCTCGCAATTGGGGCAAGTGATTGGGTTGATTGCCAGAGATAATACAAAGAAATAGCAGAGGGTTAAACCCCGTTAAAATTTTCGCCTATGTGCATTGGGGTAAGGCTGCTGCTGATGTGTATGTGCGGCCTAGAGATTTCCCGCGGTGTAGCTGCGTAAGTGTGCGCCAAAAGCTTACACGTCCATGTGCATAAGTAGCGGCTCGTAAATGCGCGCATGTGCAAAAGGGTTAGCTGCGCATGCTGGTTCGTTGGTGCAGGGTTAGGTACACATGACGTTTATGGGGGTGCTCCACGGTGCAGGCGCCGGATTTCGGTGGTACCAGGTTATGTACGCTTGTAGCTAGGGGGTGCTCCTCGGTACGTGCACGTGGGTTTCCGTTGGTGATACCTGGTTTACATGGTCCTCGTCTCGACGACCTTACATACTGCTAACTGGGCACAACCTGACGATTGGGGAACGGTTACAGCAAATACCAAAAAAAAAAAATACACTGTTCTCGAGAATATCTACCTTACGATTGTGCCCCGAAAACGTCTTGGGGGTTTTGGGATTTTTTCCCGGACCGTTGCCGGTAGAAATCTCGCCAATCCAACCACAAAAATACTTTAACTTGCTGCTGGCCTGCTGGCCGGAACACTTTCGTAGCCGGGACGACTCTAAGTTTTTCCTCTTCAGCTGCCTGAGACACGGGCGGGGGTTAGACACAGAAAGAAAACCAATTCGCCGGGAAACTTACTCGATCTAAGCTTTGGCGGGTGTCTTTATTTAAATTTTTCACTATCGAATTGCAATACTTGCAAGATGCACGCGTACCCGAGTTAAAGATTCGAACTTATTTGGGACTGGGAATTTAATTTTTTAGTGCATGTGCACTCCGCGACTGCTCGATTGAAAAGAAATAGAACGGAACCGGGTAATGTTGGTCTAGGCTGCCAGCGGAAATGCATCGCAGCCGGTAATCACGCCATGTTGGTAATTAAGCTTTCCAGAGCTCCCCTGGTGCAGCTGATCATGCCAGCCGTGGACAGTTGGTATTCCCAAAAAAATACTAAGTAAGCTGGGCTTACTAACATCTGTGGTTTGAAAGCAAGCTTAACAGCGCTACCCTAGTACAGCTGATTACTATCGGTCAGTTGTCATCTCAAAAAAAATACTAAACCGGGCTTACTAATATTTGTGGTTTGAAACTAAGCTAAGCTCAAAAAAAACCTAAACAAAAAATATTTTTCTTGGCCGAACTAAAAGGAAAAATTTCGTTGCTTCAGTCGCCGCTACAAAGCCCCCCCGAAAAATCAGGCTAGGGTATGATGCCCTAGACTGATAACGACTGAAGGCACGTTACTGGCGGATATCTTTCGCATGATATGTGCCTAATAACCGTCCTTGTAAGTCTTCTAGTTCGTAATAAGCATTTCCCAGCTTCTTCCGAACCCTCGCTTTCACAAAAGAAGGACCGAACTTGGCATTATAGCCTGTCTGAAAACAGCTTTGTTTAAAATTTCGGCGAAATACTTCTTGCCCTTCGGCAAAGGACACGATTCGAGATCGAAGATTATACCGCTTTTCATTCTCATCATGCTTTTCCTGCATTCGCCGACACGCTTTATCACGAACGATGTCAAAAGAATCTTCCCGATTAAATTTTAAGGATCGATCATCTAATAAATTTAATTTCCTTAACAACGAATAAGTTGAACCGGAGGTAATCATATGCTGGCCGAAAACCATGTAGTATGGAGAGGTACCTATACTAGCATGAACCGATGATCTCAAAGCACAACATATCCTACCGAGATACTCGTCCCAGTCCTTCTGATCAGGACGCAAATAAGCCCTAATTGCAGAGATCACAGAACGATTTACGCGCTCAGGCGCGTTAGCCTGGGGTGAATGCACTGCAGTCAGTGTGTGCGTAACCCCGTACTGTTGCATAAGCTTCTGAAAAGCATGAGAGCGAAATTGCGAGCCGTTGTCGGACAACACCGTTTCTGGAGCTCCATACGCCATAAACAACTCCCCTTCGAGGTATTTTATAACGACACTAGTATCAATCTTGCGAACTGCTTTTAGAAACACATACTTGAAAAAATGATCTAAAACGATAAAAATACCAATGTTCCCACTTCTTGACCTAGGATAAGGTCCAAGGAAGTCAATAAAAAGACGTTGGAAAAATCGCTGACTTTCAGGGGCTTTTCCTAATGGAGGACATAGTACGAAATTTGGAGCTTTTGTGGTTTTACACACTTCACAGGCATTTATATAAGTCTTTATATCCGACACAAGGCCAGGCCAGAAATAGTATCGCCTAACTCTCTCAATTGTTTTGTGTATGCCACAGTGTGACGACAAAGGGCTATCGTGCGCTCGCGAAAGGATTTCGGGCACTAATTCTCTGGGTATCCACAGCTTCCACGCATACTCATCGTGAACTTGCTCTCCTGTCAAGTGTTCGGCTTTGCGATAAACGTAACCGCTGTCGGTCTTAAGATCGGGAAAACTAGCTTGGTTTGCCGCTACTTTCTCTACAAGATCAACATACCCAGCGGACTTAAAATGTTCCGAACTAAGATCAACGAGCAACCCTTCACGCAAGTCTAAGGCGGCTACTGTATCCTCGTTAACGCGAGACAATGAATCAGGAACTATGTTAAGGGATCCCTTACGATGCTCAATATCGAAACTATACCTCTGCAACGCTAATGCCCATCGAGCTAAGCGAGAATTTAGGTCATGATTAGACATTAACCACTTCAAAGATGCGTGGTCGGTTATGATTTTAAATTTATGTCCTTCCACATAGGCCCTAAAATTTTTAAGAGCTACAATCGCTGCTAGGCATTCTTGTTCAGTGACCGTATAGTTACGCTGAGCCTTGTTCAATTTCTTCGAAATGAACGCAATCGGACGCTCGTCTCCTTCCTCAGAGACTTGTACTAAAACTGCACCTACACCGGTTTTACTTGCATCGCAATGTATCGCAAAGGGTTTAGAAAAATCGGGGCTACATAAAACCGGAGCCTCACTAAGACACCGTTTTAACTGTTCAAAAGCTTTAATTGCCTCATCAGTCAAACTAAACCTCCTTTTCGTAGTCATCAAATCAGTCAGAGGAGCGGATAGCGATGCAAAATTTGGAACAAACTTGCGGTACCACCCACACAAACCCATAAAACTTCTCAAGCTGCGCAAAGTCCTGGGTAGCGGAAAATTCGTGATGGCAGTCACCTTTTCAGGATCGGTGCGTATTCCACCGTCACCTATTATATGGCCTAAATAGCGCACACGCAGCATGCAGAAGTGACTTTTGCCAATGTTGATTGTCAAACCGGCACGCCTTATGTGAAGAGCTACCTCTCTAAGTACATCTAGATGCCTTTCAAAGCTTGCAGAAATTACCAATAAGTCGTCTAAGTAAATGAACACCTCGTTCCTGAGATGAGCCGGGACGACCTTGTCCATCAACCGCGACATTGTGCTCGTGGCATTGCACAGCCCGAACGGCATGACTTTAAATTGGTAGAGGGGTCTACCAGGTACTGTGAAGGCCGTCTTGTCTCGAGATGCAACATCTAAAGGCACCTGCCAATAAGCATCCTTAAGATCAAGACTAGATATGTACTCTGCCTTTGGCAAACGGCTCAAAATGCCACTAATTTGGGGAAGTGGGTATGCATCCTTTTCGGTGAAACTGTTTACCTTACGACAATCCAGACAAATTCTAACTTTTCCAGGTTTTGTTACCATTACGATTGGAGAAGACCAAGCACTTTCTGACTCCTCTATCACCCCCAATTGTATCATTCTATCGATCTCGGCGTACATAGCCTTTTCTACTGCGGGAGAAACAGGGAAATGACGTTGTTTTATTGGTTTAGCCATACCCACATCGATCGAATGCTCAATTAAATTGGTCTTGCCGAGACCTTCTTGAGTAAACGAGGGAAAACAACTGATTACGTTTATTAGTTTGGCTCTCTCAGCCTCGGACAAATCATGTTGATCAGTTTCGACCTTTCCGTTACTTTCCGTTACAGATTCTAGCTCGGAAATATTTAAACATTTTGGAAGCAGATCGAACAACCTCCAGAAATCTATTCCCAAGTACAAATCTTGCTTCAGTGAGGGTATTATGTAAATCGTCAATGGATTTTTGACGTTATTATATTCAACATCCAATTTTAATCGTCCTACTATCGGTTGAGATCTTCCATCTGCAGTAGCTGCATTAGCTGTTATCGTTTTGTAATCGTACTTGTCTAATACTTCACAAGCTAACTGTCCTCCAACACAACTAATCGCTGCGCCAGAATCTAATAATCCATAACGGTACGATTGAGAAGACGAATTTGCAAGAATGGGCGAGGATCCTTAGGCCTTTCAATAAGAGAGCTGAGGTACGCTACACCGAGTTTACATTTCCTAACATTCTTCCAAAATTCCTTTATTCGCTTCGAACTACGAGATTTAAGCTGTTCCAACTCAGGTGTGTGGTCAATGGTCGTGATAGCCACGGTTTTTAATTCTGGGATTTTGCTGTGTAGCAAAGGACTAGCAGATAATTTTTGTTCGTCAGGGAGGGTGAGTGACACAACTGTGGCTGCGTCATCTATTTGTCGGTCATTGTTGCTTGACTTCGAACGGTGATCGAAGCCTTCTGTCTGAATGGCGACTTCGACATGCCGGTTTTGTAGTTTTTTGAACACTTACTACAATTCGGTTTGTATGTGTTGGCTGTTCCACAGCCGTAACAAAAGATTCGTCTCTCAGATACACAGTCCTGATATCGGTGCCCTTCCTTGCGACATTTCCAACATAACAGAGAAAAAGCCTCGATATCTACCTCATTTTCGGATTCTATTTCTGTTTCCATGTTTTCTTGTTCTTTATTGAGCTCGGAGACTTCCCGCTTAAATAGAGACCCTCGAGCGTATCCTGAATATCGTTTAATATCGGCCAAAAAGTCTTCACGTCGACGACAAATCTCTCTTAGTTCCGAAACTGATCTAATCTCGATATTTAAAAGTTCATGTCTAATTTCGGGACGTAGGTTGTTCTTGAGGACCCGTACTAATTTATGCGGCGTCCATGGAACTTCTAGCTGATCAACTAGTCCTGATATAGTCTCATAAAAGCAATCGAAAGTTTCATTCGGCTTTTGCTTAGTGTTCCTTATCAGTTCCTCTATATCCCCATCATCCCTACTTGGTCTAAACTGTTGACGTAAGGCTGCACAAAATGCATCCCAGACAACTTCGCCGTGTGCTTTGTGATATCGCCAATAAAACTCGTTGGCTTTCCCTTCAAAAAGCACGCTTGCATTTTTACAAAGTACCGTGAAATTTCCTTCTAACGTTTCCTTTGTGAGTGTCTCTACTCTGTATATAAAATTGTCGACAGACACCCCTACTCCAGAATATTTAATTTTCCATCCATTAAGTATATGCACAACTTTATCCGGTCGGTTCAGCAAATCAGACGTGGTGCATCTTTGATAACCTGGAGATACCGTAAGAAGCCGGGAATTTTCCAGTGGTTCATTCGTTAAATCGGACTGACTATCCATACTTTCTATGCCTCGAGCAGGTTGTTGAATGTTACCATTGCTACTAATTTGCGACGCCAAAGCACTTGTTATACTGTCTGTCAATGAACTTTGAATCAATTCTGTCACTTTTTCCGAAAGGGTAGTGAGTAGTCTCCGCTCCATGGCATGTAAAGTCATAGCGTTAGCGGTTATGAAGCCCGCCGCATTATTACTGGAATTTGTATTAACTCCTGATGTGGAAGGTCCCTCATCCGTTGCTGATTTATCACTACTCTCTAAAGGCTGCTTACTTTTTGATCGACTGCGAGTTTGTAGCCCTGAACTATCAAGTGGCTTACCGACTGCAGGCCTACAAGCTGATTTGCATACTGGACATTGTGCGCTTTTCTTAAAATGCGCTTCTATGCACTTCCTGTGAAATTCATGTTGACACGAGGCTATGAAAATTTCGGCGACGGTAATATCGGATTTACATATCGGACAAATTGTAGCTGGGCCACCTTCTGTCCCCTTATTCGGCGATCGGTCCACACCCATAATGCACACCAATAAAAATATTCTCAGGACAATTTTCAAAAAAAATTCTTGCGCCAACGTTAACCAACTACAACCAAAGTTTTAACCAAGTAAGAGGGTTTATGTTTCTATAAACAAAAATTGTTAAACAAAAAAAGAAAAAATGTATATACGGAAACGATATTAGTTGTTTCTATAAACAAAATTTTAAGCCCCAAAAAAAAATATATACGGCAAAAGATATTAACTGAACTCCTTGCTAGATGTCCTACGAGTCGAGGGTGTTTTATTTATTTTAAGTTTCTCGGAAATTTGAGATTACAGAAATAAAAGATTGTTTAGGCTTTATAAAAAAAACCTTTTCTAAAAAATACAAAAGGAGGGAAGTAGTTACTTTCTTATTTCGGACAGCGGACAGCGACCTGTTCAAAACATATTCGCATGTATTCCAGCCTATGAAAAGGGAATATAATACTTCAGGAAAATGATAAATAAAAGATTGCCACTAACTATTTGAGGATACGGCACTGCTTTCAAGTGATGCCAGTATTTTCCGAACAGTTAAATTAATGTCTATCTTTAATTTACAGAGCATAGTTAGTTCAACGACTTGGTATTTTAAGCTGGGACAGAAGACCTAAGTTGATTTTTGGATTTTCTGTTTTCCTCAGACTAATAGACACATCATCATCTCTGCTAATTTTAGGAAAATTCTTTAGTTAGCTTATAATTCCGGACAGCTTTGAATACTTATATTCACAAAGCATATTTTCCAAGAAATAAAAAAATAAAAAAGAGAATTTTTTAGAAAAAAAAATAAGAAAGAAAGTTTTTAAGAAATTGAATTTATCTACCAGTGAGTCTTAATGAATAAAAATTACTCAGTAAGGCCCCTACACGTTGAGCGCCACTTTTTCTTATTAATAATAATGAATTATAACTGTAGCGTGTAACGTTCGAATGAAGTGTTTTGAATCGAAGGATCTGTACTTGCGGGGCACGCTTTAGGGTCCGGCACTAACTCGTCGGCTTTGGGGGTGTTGTTCTTGCTTTATACTGACCCTGACACCATCTACACATTATTATTAACAGACCAAGAATTGAGCGTGCTTGCGACAAAATTATAAGTTAGTTAACTAAACCGGAAGAAATATAAATAAATTCGGAAAGAATTAGAATTTAAAGACTCAAGAAAAGAAAAGATAGAGAGAAATCTTAATGCAGCGAAGACACGGGTGTTATTGTGCTCGCATGTTGCCCACCCTACCTATGATCACCTGCCGCAAGAGCATGACTCTGGTGACCCCTTTTGTTCCCTACGACCGAGAAAACATCAGCGGAGTTCAGTAAATTTTGGAATTTAAGCTTCCATTTTTATAATAAATTCAAGGAAAGAAAACATAATTAACAGTAGTTCAGTAATAGTAATTCATGATAAAGTAATAGGTATAAAAATAGTAATAATGTTTAAACAATGGCATATAATCTTAATTAAGAGAGCATATATATATACGGTTTTTGTAAGATAAAGGCGGTTGTTTCAAAGTTTAGAATTTCAATTCGTTTCAGGGTGAGATATTAATTTAATTTGTTTGGTTTAATTTAATTAGGATTGATAAAATATTTTTTGATAAAATTTAAAATTAAAATTCAAGTTAATTCTCTTTAAGTACTTAATATTTGTTGGATAATATTTTCGTTAATTTAATGCTTCATTAGATTCGGGATTCGTTTATTATTATTTTTGGACGTTCAAGTAAAAGTTTGGTTTAGTTTTCAAAAGATAAATGTGGATATAGAAAATAAACATTTAGTTTTCAAACTCACGGCAACTTTTCCATCGGCGAAAGATCGATCTCCCGACGCAGGTGTGCTGGAAAAAGATTATGGCGTTTTGCACCATAGGGTTAAAGTGAACTAAGAATATATTTTGAAAACAATTTAAAAAGAAACTTTCTTGCCATTATGTCCCGATTCTTTAGAGGCACAAAATTGTTATTTAAGTTCAGGTAGTATCTACAATAAACTAATTAAGTTCCGCTCCATTATATATTAAAATTTCCCTAGATATTTTCCCCCATGGGGTTCACTGTGGTTGCAGGTTAAATATGCTCGCAATTGGGGCAAGTGATTGGGTTGATTGCCAGAGATAATACAAAGAAATAGCAGAGGGTTAAACCCCGTTAAAATTTTCGCCTATGTGCATTGGGGTAAGGCTGCTGCTGATGTGTATGTGCGGCCTAGAGATTTCCCGCGGTGTAGCTGCGTAAGTGTGCGCCAAAAGCTTACACGTCCATGTGCATAAGTAGCGGCTCGTAAATGCGCGCATGTGCAAAAGGGTTAGCTGCGCATGCTGGTTCGTTGGTGCAGGGTTAGGTACACATGACGTTTATGGGGGTGCTCCACGGTGCAGGCGCCGGATTTCGGTGGTACCAGGTTATGTACGCTTGTAGCTAGGGGGTGCTCCTCGGTACGTGCACGTGGGTTTTCGTTGGTGATACCTGGTTTACATGGTCCTCGTCTCGACGACCTTACATACTGCTAACTGGGCACAACCTGACGATTGGGGAACGGTTACAGCAAATACCAAAAAAAAAAAATACACTGTTCTCGAGAATATCTACCTTACGATTGTGCCCCGAAAACGTCTTGGGGGTTTTGGGATTTTTTCCCGGACCGTTGCCGGTAGAAATCTCGCCAATCCAACCACAAAAATACTTTAACTTGCTGCTGGCCTGCTGGCCGGAACACTTTCGTAGCCGGGACGACTCTAAGTTTTTCCTCTTCAGCTGCCTGAGACACGGGCGGGGGTTAGACACAGAAAGAAAACCAATTCGCCGGGAAACTTACTCGATCTAAGCTTTGGCGGGTGTCTTTATTTAAATTTTTCACTATCGAATTGCAATACTTGCAAGATGCACGCGTACCCGAGTTAAAGATTCGAACTTATTTGGGACTGGGAATTTAATTTTTTAGTGCATGTGCACTCCGCGACTGCTCGATTGAAAAGAAATAGAACGGAACCGGGTAATGTTGGTCTAGGCTGCCAGCGGAAATGCATCGCAGCCGGTAATCACGCCATGTTGGTAATTAAGCTTTCCAGAGCTCCCCTGGTGCAGCTGATCATGCCAGCCGTGGACAGTTGGTTTTCCCAAAAAAATACTAAGTAAGCTGGGCTTACTAACATCTGTGGTTTGAAAGCAAGCTTAACAGCGCTACCCTAGTACAGCTGATTACTATCGCCACGCTCAGTTGTCATCTCAAAAAAAATACTAAACCGGGCTTACTAATATTTGTGGTTTGAAACTAAGCTAAGCTCAAAAAAAAACCTAAACAAAAAATATTTTTCTTGGCCGAACTAAAAGGAAAAATTTCGTTGCTTCAGTCGCCGCTACAGGGCTTGTGGAATGATTATGTTGTTATCTACATTTAAGTAACTTTAAAGGTAGTAAAAAATATGACCGTTTTTATGTCATTGATTTTAATTTTGCGAAGGTTTACTGAAATGGGCCTTATTTCCATCTTTAAAAGCCCATAGCCTGGTCAAATGAACTTGGATTTTGATATGGCATACCTTTACGGGCTTGTTGGATGATTTTGTTGTTATCTGTATTAAAATATATAATTTAAAAAGGTAGTAAAAAATATGACCGTTTTTATGTCATTGATTTTAATTTTGCGAAGGTTTACAGAAATGGGCCTTCTTTACATCTTTAAAAGCCCATAACTTAGTCAAATGAAGTCGGATTTCGAAATGGCATACCTTTATGGGCTTGTGGAATGATTATGTTGTTATCTGCACTAAAATTTATAACTTTAAAGGTAGTAAAAAATATGACCGTTTTTATGACTTGATTTTAATTTTGCGAAGGTTAACTGAAATTGGCCTTCTTTCCATCTTTAAAAGCCCATAACTTGGTCAAATGAACTCGGATTTCGATATGGCATACCTTTATGGGCTTGTGGTATGATTATGTTGTTATCTGCATTAAAATATATTACTTTAAAGGTAGTAAAAAATATGACCGTTTTTATGTCATTGATTTTAATTTTGCAAAGGTTTACTGAAATGGGCCTTCTTCCCATCTTTAAAGCCCATAACTTACTCAAAAGGACTCGGATTTCGATATGGCATACCTCTATGGGCTTGTGGAATGATAATGTTCTTATCTGCATAAAAATATATAACTTTAAAGGTAGTAAAAAATATGATCGTTTTTATGTCATTGATTTTAATTTTGCGAAGGTTTACAGAAATGGGCCTTCTTTACATCTTTAAAAGCCCTTAACTTAGTCAATTGAAGTCGGATTTCGATATGGCATACCTTTATGGGCTTGTGGAATGATTATGTTGTTATCTGCATTAAAATTTATAACTTTAAAGGTAGTAATGAATATGACCGTTTTTATTTTTTTTTTTTTTTTTTTTTTAAATGCTTTGCTATTTATTTATTGAATCTTCTCCCTTTGGATACTAACAATAAGTGTATCAAATCTTAGACTAATTAATCTAACTCACAGTCATATGACTGATGTTGTGCTAAAGGGGCCCGAAAGTTATAGCTGGCTTGGCAGGTCGTTGCGTTGTAGACGGGATCGGAAACCCAAGTCAAGCCTCTTGCGAGGCGATTGGGGTGCACAGAGAGTTTTTCGTTGTAGGGCGCTTTTTGTTTGTCTATTTCATCTTTAACGGTAAGAATGCTTAGGTCCGTGTGGATGTTTTGGTTGCGAATATACCATGGTGCCCCAGTGATAGTTCGCAGGATTTTCGATTGAGCGCGCTGTATAATGTCTATGTTGCTTCTGCTGGCGTTCCCCCATAGCTGGGAGCCATATGTCCAGATGGGCTTGAGAGTGGAGTTGTAGAGCAAAACCTTGTAGTCCAGACGCAGGGGCGAACGAGCGTTAAGAATCCAGTGGAAGCTGCTGGCCTTTAGTTTTAGATGTACTTTCTTGCGTTCGATGTGTCTTCTCCAGGTTAGTCGTCTGTCAAGGTGGACGCCGAGATACGTTACATCGTTGACTTGGGGAATCTGCGTATTATTCAATAATAGTGGAGGGCATGTTTGCCTGTTGAGAGTAAACGTTATGTGTTTACATTTTTGTTCATTTATTTTAATCCGCCAATCAGATAGCCACCTCTCTACTACGAGGAGGTGGTTTGCTAGCTGTGTTGTGGCTCGGCCTGGGCACCTCGAGCGACTTAAAATTGCGGTGTCGTCAGCGAACGTAGATGTTGTTAGCTGCTCGTTCGTGGGAATATCCGCTGTGTATAGGAGGAACAGAGTAGGCCCTAGCGCGCTTCCTTGCGGGACTCCAGCTTTGATAATGTAGTCGTCGGATGTTGTTGTATTGCACCTTACTGCGAAGGTCCTGTTGTATAGATACGACTCAAGAAGCTTGTGAGTGTAATCAGGTAAGTGTGTTTTGATTTTGTGCATGAGGCCATCTAGCCATACTCGATCGAAGGCTTGAGATACATCGAGGAATATTGCGCTGCAGTATTCCCGATGCTCAAAGGCTGTGCGTATTTCTGATGTTATTCTATTAACTTGTTCGATTGTTCCATGGTTTTGACGAAATCCAAATTGATGAGCAGGGATAACATTGTGTGCTCCTAGATATGGTGTTATGCGAGTTAGAAGGCATTTTTCGAACAGCTTAGACAGACACGATAATAAACTAATTGGTCTGTAGGATGACGGAATTGTGTGGTCTTTTCCGGGCTTCGGTATCATAATGATAATAGATTTTTTCCATTTTTTCGGATAGTAGCCGAGAGTTATAATCCCATTGAAGAGCTTACAGATAACCTCAATGGCAGAGTTTGGAAGTTCAATTAACATTTTTGGGGTTATTTGGTCACCGCCAGGGGCCTTTTTTGGTTTCAGTTCCCCAATGACTTTCGCGATCTCCTTTGGCTGAAACAATGGTGGTAGGGAAATAGATTCAGATTCGATTTGTGGTAGGAAAAATGAACCAGTGGCAGGGTTCGGCTGGAAGACGTTTCTTAGATGTAACGCAAAAGTTTCGGCTCTATCTTCGTCGCTGCGGGCCCAGATGCCAGATGTCAGATTTGGGTGAGCCCTCCACAGAGGATGTTTTGTACTGGTTGGCGATAGTTTTGTAATGTACTGCAGCTGTGCATTTTCTGTTTCTTGCTTTAGAGCTCGATTTAGTGAGCGAGTGGCTTCCTTAAGACGTTGTTTTGATGACGGCGATCTGTTGGCTTGCCAGGCACGTCGCAGGCGCCTCTTTTCTAGGACTAACCGTTCAATTTGCAGATTAGTTTTGAAGTGGTTGGTTTGCGCGTCCCTGCCTTGTGGTGTTGAGATAGTGGCTGCCTCCACGAATACTTCTTCAAGAGCATCGGTAGAGCAGTCGATGTCCGCTTCGATGTTGAAGTGAGGTGTTAATTTGATGTGTGAGCTTACATACTTTTTATATTTTAACCAGTTGGTTCTGTGCGACGTCAGCCTGAGGGGGTGATCTGTGGTTCTTGTGCTTTGAAGAAGAGTTATTAGCACTGGCGAATGGTCTGACGACAGGTCCGAAAGCGCTTTGGCGCTTATTATATTGCGGGGAATGTTTTTTGTCACCGCAAAGTCTATTAGGTCTGGAACTTTCCTGGGGTCTGTTGGCCAGTATGTGGGGCTGCCAGGGGAAACATAGTCTAATTTGTTGTTCGGTTTTATGATTGCATTGTATAATTGCCTTCCTTTGGGAGTCACAAGGCGTGATCCCCAGTGCGTGTGTTTGGCATTATAGTCCCCTGCAGCTATAAAGCGGTCTCCAAGCAAGTTGTAGAAGTCCATGAATTGTCCTTCAGAAATTGTAAAGCGAGGCGGGCAGTAGACAGCGGCTATGGTGAGGTTTCCGTTGCCTGACTGCACTTTGATAGACGTGGCTTGCAGGTAATTAGTTGAAAACCTTTGGTGAAAGTGGTGCTTGATGCGTTCCCTGATTAGGATGCCGGTTCCGCCGTGGGCTTTACCATCTGGATGGTCTGTGCGGTAGAAAGTGTAGCCTCTTATTTGGAAGTTGTATTTGTTTGTGAGGTGCGTCTCTACCAGTAGCATAATGTCGATATGATTTTCATTCAGGAACTGTGTTACTTCAAGGTTGTGCCGTGAAACGCCATTGGCGTTCCACATTGTTATTCGTAGGTTTGCCATCTGATTATTTGGACTGCTTAGCTGCAAGTAGCTGTAACACCATGTTCTGGTTTTGAACCAGTGTTTGCATGGTCGTTTTCATGAATGACATGAGTTCCATCATACTTTGTTGCATGGTGACCATCATAGTTTCCAGAGTGCTTTGCGACTGTTCTTGGATCTGCTGAGCGTTTCCTAGATTAGACTGGAGTGGGTTTTCCGTCCCCGATCGAAGGGCATCGGCGTATGAGAATCCTGTCTGGGTATTTAGTTGACCAAAGGAGGATCTTGCAGCCGTGCCGAAAAATACTTCCGGCGTCGTACGCGAGTAAGTGTACGCATTTTGGGTTTTCTGATGACGCGTTGCTATCACTTTTCGCATGCGGTCCTTCATCTCCTTGTAGACCGGACAGCCCCTGTAGTTTGCCGTGTGGTTACCTTGGCAGTTAACGCATTTTTTCTTTTTGGGGTCTTCTTTGTTGGCAGGGCAGTTAGCCGAATTGTGGAAGTCTCCACAAGCTACACAGACTGTTCGAAGCGAACAGTATGCCCTGGTGTGTCCATACTCCTGACAATTTGTGCATTGCACTGGGCCGTTCCTTTTATGTGGCTCTTCCACGTTAATTCTTCGGTGCAATAAGTATTGCAGGTTATAAATGGGGTGCACTTCATTTTTCTTCAAGACTCTGCTGTCTGGCTCCAGCTCGACCCTGAAGAGTGGTTGCGGCTCCTTGTTCCTGTTTATAATGTTACTGACGTTCTTTGCAGAAAACCCCTTTTCCTTAAGAGCATCGATAACTTCCTTGGCGGTTACGTCGGGCTCGATTCCTTTTATTACCACTTGCAGGCCCTTGCTGCTTTTTAGTTGATACGTGTAGTAGCTTTTCCTAGCTTCCTCCAGGTATTTGGATACTGCTCGGAAATGTTCTTCAGATTTGGTCTGAAGCTTGGTTTCATGGATATCCCCTTTTGTGACCGGAACAACATGAAAGTTTCCGTCTCCGGTCAGCGCAACAATTTTGTTGACCAGGGCGTTCGAGATTTTCTCCCTAATGTAAATTGGTGGGGGCTTAGGTTTCGGTTGGGTCTCCTGAGCCCGTCCTGATTCATTTTCTGCTAGAAGCGCAAATCGATTGCTGTCGGATCTCCCGGGTAATATATTCTTTACTTGGACACGGTTTATTTTTGACTTGTTACCTACCGCGGTGTTCTGCGGGCTAAGCTTACGCTTGATATGGATGTACCGATCTAGTCCGGTCTGTATGGCCGGACCCGCTTGCTGAATTTTGTTTTGGTTTTGATTTGTTGTCGTTGTTTTTGTTGCCGTTGTATTTAGAGCTGCGGTTGCAGTCGATTCCGAAATAATAGTCGTAGCTGTGGTAGTCGTTGGTTTTTTTGCCGTAGCCGTAGTTGTTGCTGACAAATTTAGTGCGGATGCAGAAGTTTTACCGTTGCATGTTGTTGGTGCGCCAGGGGTCGAAACTGATGGTGGGGGGGTTTTGCATTGTTGACTCCACCCCGTCGGAGTAGGTGTAGCCGTAAGTAAGCATGGTGAGCAAGATCGTGCTCTTTGGCTATCGACCGACAGTAGGGTCGTTTTTTGCACTTCGCTATCACGCGTTGAGACATACGAAAAGTAACCGTCTCTTCGGCTCGCGGAGCTGAGTCGCTCTTTATTCTGTTCGTAGCTCATTGAGCTTTATTAGCGTGGCACTTATTTATTATTATAAGATAAAATAATTATGTGCTAGTTTAAGACATTACACCGATTTTGTGGGTTGAAACCTAAATTTCTTTGGGTTTTAGCGTCTTTTCGCTTATTTGAAATTAACCTGTTTAGTTTTTGTGTTTTGTTTGCATTAATTTATCAACTTTCTTGCACTTTTCGCGGAGCTCGCACAAGACACGTCCACTCTCTTCAGCGGTCGTAGTGATCAAGACCGTTTTTATGTCTTGATTTTAATTTTGCGAAGGTTAACTGAAATTGGCCTTCTTTCCATCTTTAAAAGCCCATAACTTGGTCAAATGAACTCGGATTTCGATATGGCATACCTTTATGGGCTTGTGGTATGATTGTGTTGTTATCTGCATTAAAATATATTACTTTAAAGGTAGTAAACAATATGACCGTTTTTATGTCATTGATTTTAATTTTGCAAAGGTTTACTGAAATGGGCCTTCTTCCCATCTTTAAAGCCCATAACTTGGTCAAAAGGACTCGGATTTCGATATGGCATACATCTATGGGCTTGTGGAATGATTATGTTCTTATCTGCATAAAAATATATAACTTTAAAGGTAGTAAAAAATATGATCGTTTTTATGTCATTGATTTTAATTTTGCGAAGGTTTACAGAAATGGGCCTTTTTTACATCTTTAAAAGCCCATAACTTAGTCAAATGAAGTCGGATTTCGATATGGCATACCTTTATGGGCTTGTGGAATGATTATGTTGTTATCTGCTTTAAAATATATAACTTTAAAGGTCAACTTGGTCAAAAGGACTCGGATTTCGATATGGCATACCTTTATGGGCTTGTGGAATGATTATGTTGTTATCTGCATTAAAATATATTACTTTAAAGGTAGTAAAACATATGACCGTTTTTATGTCATTGATTTTAATTTTGCAAAGGTTTACTGAAATGGGCCTTCTTCCCATCTTTAAAGCCCATAACTTGGTCAAAAGGACTCGGATTTCGATATGGCTTACCTCTTTGGGCTTGTGGAATGATTATGTTGTTATCTGCATTAAAATATATAACTTTAAAGGTAGTAAAAAATATGACCGTGTTTATGTCTTTGATTTTAATTTTGCGAAGGTTAACTGAAATTGACCTTCTTTCCATCTTCAAAAGCCCATAACTTGGTCAAATGAACTCGGATTTCGATATGGCATACCTTTACGGGCTTGTGGAATGATTATGTTGTTATCTACATTTAAGTTACTTTAAAGGTAGTAAAAAATATGACCGTTTTTATGTCACTGATTTTAATTTTGCGAAGGTTTACTGAAATGGGCCTTATTTCCATCTTTAAAAGCCCATAGCCTGGTCAAATGAACTTGGATTTTGATATGGCATACCTTAACGGGCTTGTTGGATGATTTTGTTGTTATCTGTATTAAAATATATAACTTTAAAGGTAGTAAAAAATATGACCGTTTTTATGTCATTGATTTTAATTTTGCGAAGGTTTACAGAAATGGGCCTTCTTTACATCTTTAAAAGCCCATAACTTAGTCAAATGAAGTCGGATTTCGATATGGCATACCTTTATGGGCTTGTGGAATGATTTTGTTGTTATCTGCATTAAAATTTATAACTTTAAAGGTAGTAAAAAATATGACCGTTTTTATGTCTTGATTTTAATTTTTCGAAGGTTAACTGAAATTGGCCTTCTTTCCATCTTTAAAAGCCCATAACTTGGTCAAATGAACTCGGATTTCGATATGGCATACCTTTATGGGCTTGTGGTATGATTATGTTGTTATCTGCATTAAAATATATTACTTTAAAGGTAGTAAAAAATATGTCATTGATTTTAATTTTGCAAAGGTTTACTGAAATGGGCCTTCTTCCCATCTTTAAAGCCCATAACTTGGTCAAAAGGACTCGGATTTCGATATGGCATACATCTATGGGCTTGTGGAATGATTATGTTCTTATCTGCATAAAAATATATAACTTTAAAGGTAGTAAAAAATATGATCGTTTTTATGTCATTGATTTTAATTTTGCGAAGGTTTACAGAAATGGGCCTTTTTTACATCTTTAAAAGCCCATAACTTAGTCAAATGAAGTCGGATTTCGATATGGCATACCTTTATGGGCTTGTGGAATGATTATGTTGTTATCTGCTTTAAAATATATAACTTTAAAGGTCAACTTGGTCAAAAGGACTCGGATTTCGATATGGCATACCTTTATGGGCTTGTGGAATGATTATGTTGTTATCTGCATTAAAATATATTACTTTAAAGGTAGTAAAACATATGACCGTTTTTATGTCATTGATTTTAATTTTGCAAAGGTTTACTGAAATGGGCCTTCTTCCCATCTTTAAAGCCCATAACTTGGTCAAAAGGACTCGGATTTCGATATGGCTTACCTCTTTGGGCTTGTGGAATGATTATGTTGTTATCTGCATTAAAATATATAACTTTAAAGGTAGTAAAAAATATGACCGTGTTTATGTCTTTGATTTTAATTTTGCGAAGGTTAACTGAAATTGACCTTCTTTCCATCTTCAAAAGCCCATAACTTGGTCAAATGAACTCGGATTTCGATATGGCATACCTTTATGGGCTTGTGGAATGACTATGTTGTTATCTACATTTAAGTTACTTTAAAGGTAGTAAAAAATATGACCGTTTTTATGTCATTGATTTTAATTTTGCGAAGGTTTACTGAAATGGGCCTTATTTCCATCTTTAAAAGCCCATAGCCTGGTCAAATGAACTTGGATTTTGATATGGCATACCTTAACGGGCTTGTTGGATGATTTTGTTGTTATCTGTATTTAAATATATAACTTTAAAGGTAGTAAAAAATATGACCGTTTTTATGTCATTGATTTTAATTTTGCGAAGGTTTACAGAAATGGGCCTTCTTTACATCTTTAAAAGCCCATAACTTAGTCAAATGAAGTCGGATTTCGATATGGCATACCTTTATGGGCTTGTGGAATGATTTTGTTGTTATCTGCATTAAAATTTATAACTTTAAAGGTAGTAAAAAATATGACCGTTTTTATGTCTTGATTTTAATTTTTCGAAGGTTAACTGAAATTGGCCTTCTTTCCATCTTTAAAAGCCCATAACTTGGTCAAATGAACTCGGATTTCGATATGGCATACCTTTATGGGCTTGTGGAATGATTATGTTGTTATCTGCATTAAAATATATTACTTTAAAGGTAGTAAAACATATGACCGTTTTTATGTCATTGATTTTAATTTTGCAAAGGTTTACTGAAATGGGCCTTCTTCCCATCTTTAAAGCCCATAACTTGGTCAAAAGGACTCGGATTTCGATATGGCATACATCTATGGGCTTGTGGAATGATTATGTTCTTATCTGCATAAAAATATATAACTTTAAAGGTAGTAAAAAATATGATCGTTTTTATGTCATTGATTTTAATTTTGCGAAGGTTTACAGAAATGGGCCTTTTTTACATCTTTAAAAGCCCATAACTTAGTCAAATGAAGTCGGATTTCGATATGGCATACCTTTATGGGCTTGTGGAATGATTATGTTGTTATCTGCTTTAAAATATATAACTTTAAAGGTCAACTTGGTCAAAAGGACTCGGATTTCGATATGGCATACCTTTATGGGCTTGTGGAATGATTATGTTGTTATCTGCATTAAAATATATTACTTTAAAGGTAGTAAAACATATGACCGTTTTTATGTCATTGATTTTAATTTTGCAAAGGTTTACTGAAATGGGCCTTCTTCCCATCTTTAAAGCCCATAACTTGGTCAAAAGGACTCGGATTTCGATATGGCTTACCTCTTTGGGCTTGTGGAATGATTATGTTGTTATCTGCATTAAAATATATAACTTTAAAGGTAGTAAAAAATATGACCGTGTTTATGTCTTTGATTTTAATTTTGCGAAGGTTAACTGAAATTGACCTTCTTTCCATCTTCAAAAGCCCATAACTTGGTCAAATGAACTCGGATTTCGATATGGCATACCTTTACGGGCTTGTGGAATGATTATGTTGTTATCTACATTTAAGTTACTTTAAAGGTAGTAAAAAATATGACCGTTTTTATGTCACTGATTTTAATTTTGCGAAGGTTTACTGAAATGGGCCTTATTTCCATCTTTAAAAGCCCATAGCCTGGTCAAATGAACTTGGATTTTGATATGGCATACCTTAACGGGCTTGTTGGATGATTTTGTTGTTATCTGTATTAAAATATATAACTTTAAAGGTAGTAAAAAATATGACCGTTTTTATGTCATTGATTTTAATTTTGCGAAGGTTTACAGAAATGGGCCTTCTTTACATCTTTAAAAGCCCATAACTTAGTCAAATGAAGTCGGATTTCGATATGGCATACCTTTATGGGCTTGTGGAATGATTTTGTTGTTATCTGCATTAAAATTTATAACTTTAAAGGTAGTAAAAAATATGACCGTTTTTATGTCTTGATTTTAATTTTTCGAAGGTTAACTGAAATTGGCCTTCTTTCCATCTTTAAAAGCCCATAACTTGGTCAAATGAACTCGGATTTCGATATGGCATACCTTTATGGGCTTGTGGTATGATTATGTTGTTATCTGCATTAAAATATATTACTTTAAAGGTAGTAAAAAATATGTCATTGATTTTAATTTTGCAAAGGTTTACTGAAATGGGCCTTCTTCCCATCTTTAAAGCCCATAACTTGGTCAAAAGGACTCGGATTTCGATATGGCATACATCTATGGGCTTGTGGAATGATTATGTTCTTATCTGCATAAAAATATATAACTTTAAAGGTAGTAAAAAATATGATCGTTTTTATGTCATTGATTTTAATTTTGCGAAGGTTTACAGAAATGGGCCTTTTTTACATCTTTAAAAGCCCATAACTTAGTCAAATGAAGTCGGATTTCGATATGGCATACCTTTATGGGCTTGTGGAATGATTATGTTGTTATCTGCTTTAAAATATATAACTTTAAAGGTCAACTTGGTCAAAAGGACTCGGATTTCGATATGGCATACCTTTATGGGCTTGTGGAATGATTATGTTGTTATCTGCATTAAAATATATTACTTTAAAGGTAGTAAAACATATGACCGTTTTTATGTCATTGATTTTAATTTTGCAAAGGTTTACTGAAATGGGCCTTCTTCCCATCTTTAAAGCCCATAACTTGGTCAAAAGGACTCGGATTTCGATATGGCTTACCTCTTTGGGCTTGTGGAATGATTATGTTGTTATCTGCATTAAAATATATAACTTTAAAGGTAGTAAAAAATATGACCGTGTTTATGTCTTTGATTTTAATTTTGCGAAGGTTAACTGAAATTGACCTTCTTTCCATCTTCAAAAGCCCATAACTTGGTCAAATGAACTCGGATTTCGATATGGCATACCTTTATGGGCTTGTGGAATGACTATGTTGTTATCTACATTTAAGTTACTTTAAAGGTAGTAAAAAATATGACCGTTTTTATGTCATTGATTTTAATTTTGCGAAGGTTTACTGAAATGGGCCTTATTTCCATCTTTAAAAGCCCATAGCCTGGTCAAATGAACTTGGATTTTGATATGGCATACCTTAACGGGCTTGTTGGATGATTTTGTTGTTATCTGTATTTAAATATATAACTTTAAAGGTAGTAAAAAATATGACCGTTTTTATGTCATTGATTTTAATTTTGCGAAGGTTTACAGAAATGGGCCTTCTTTACATCTTTAAAAGCCCATAACTTAGTCAAATGAAGTCGGATTTCGATATGGCATACCTTTATGGGCTTGTGGAATGATTTTGTTGTTATCTGCATTAAAATTTATAACTTTAAAGGTAGTAAAAAATATGACCGTTTTTATGTCTTGATTTTAATTTTTCGAAAGTTAACTGAAATTGGCCTTCTTTCCATCTTTAAAAGCCCATAACTTGGTCAAATGAACTCGGATTTCGATATGGCATACCTTTATGGGCTTGTGGAATGATTATGTTGTTATCTGCATTAAAATATATTACTTTAAAGGTAGTAAAACATATGACCGTTTTTATGTCATTGATTTTAATTTTGCAAAGGTTTACTGAAATGGGCCTTCTTCCCATCTTTAAAGCCCATAACTTGGTCAAAAGGACTCGGATTTCGATATGGCTTACCTCTTTGGGCTTGTGGAATGATTATGTTGTTATCTGCATTAAAATATATAACTTTAAAGGTAGTAAAAAATATGACCGTGTTTATGTCTTTGATTTTAATTTTGCGAAGGTTAACTGAAATTGACCTTCTTTCCATCTTCAAAAGCCCATAACTTGGTCAAATGAACTCGGATTTCGATATGGCATACCTTTATGGGCTTGTGGAATGATTATGTTGTTATCTACATTTAAGTTACTTTAAAGGTAGTAAAAAATATGACCGTTTTTATGTCACTGATTTTAATTTTGCGAAGGTTTACTGAAATGGGCCTTATTTCCATCTTTAAAAGCCCATAGCCTGGTCAAATGAACTTGGATTTTGATATGGCATACCTTAACGGGCTTGTTGGATGATTTTGTTGTTATCTGTATTAAAATATATAACTTTAAAGGTAGTAAAAAATATGACCGTTTTTATGTCATTGATTTTAATTTTGCGAAGGTTTACAGAAATGGGCCTTCTTTACATCTTTAAAAGCCCATAACTTAGTCAAATGAAGTCGGATTTCGATATGGCATACCTTTATGGGCTTGTGGAATGATTTTGTTGTTATCTGCATTAAAATTTATAACTTTAAAGGTAGTAAAAAATATGACCGTTTTTATGTCTTGATTTTAATTTTTCGAAGGTTAACTGAAATTGGCCTTCTTTCCATCTTTAAAAGCCCATAACTTGGTCAAATGAACTCGGATTTCGATATGGCATACCTTTATGGGCTTGTGGTATGATTATGTTGTTATCTGCATTAAAATATATTACTTTAAAGGTAGTAAAAAATATGTCATTGATTTTAATTTTGCAAAGGTTTACTGAAATGGGCCTTCTTCCCATCTTTAAAGCCCATAACTTGGTCAAAAGGACTCGGATTTCGATATGGCATACATCTATGGGCTTGTGGAATGATTATGTTCTTATCTGCATAAAAATATATAACTTTAAAGGTAGTAAAAAATATGATCGTTTTTATGTCAT
The DNA here is from genome assembly GCF_043229965.1 of Drosophila suzukii. NCBI lineage: Eukaryota > Metazoa > Arthropoda > Insecta > Diptera > Drosophilidae > Drosophila > Drosophila suzukii. Next base: position 2,050,656 of record NW_027255940.1, on the reverse strand, counting down.
TGATTTTAATTTTGCGAAGGTTTACAGAAATGGGCCTTTTTTACATCTTTAAAAGCCCATAACTTAGTCAAATGAAGTCGGATTTCGATATGGCATACCTTTATGGGCTTGTGGAATGATTATGTTGTTATCTGCTTTAAAATATATAACTTTAAAGGTCAACTTGGTCAAAAGGACTCGGATTTCGATATGGCATACCTTTATGGGCTTGTGGAATGATTATGTTGTTATCTGCATTAAAATATATTACTTTAAAGGTAGTAAAACATATGACCGTTTTTATGTCATTGATTTTAATTTTGCAAAGGTTTACTGAAATGGGCCTTCTTCCCATCTTTAAAGCCCATAACTTGGTCAAAAGGACTCGGATTTCGATATGGCTTACCTCTTTGGGCTTGTGGAATGATTATGTTGTTATCTGCATTAAAATATATAACTTTAAAGGTAGTAAAAAATATGACCGTGTTTATGTCTTTGATTTTAATTTTGTGAAGGTTAACTGAAATTGACCTTCTTTCCATCTTCAAAAGCCCATAACTTGGTCAAATGAACTCGGATTTCGATATGGCATACCTTTATGGGCTTGTGGAATGATTATGTTGTTATCTACATTTAAGTTACTTTAAAGGTAGTAAAAAATATGACCGTTTTTATGTCATTGATTTTAATTTTGCGAAGGTTTACTGAAATGGGCCTTATTTCCATCTTTAAAAGCCCATAGCCTGGTCAAATGAACTTGGATTTTGATATGGCATACCTTAACGGGCTTGTTGGATGATTTTGTTGTTATCTGTATTTAAATATATAACTTTAAAGGTAGTAAAAAATATGACCGTTTTTATGTCATTGATTTTAATTTTGCGAAGGTTTACAGAAATGGGCCTTCTTTACATCTTTAAAAGCCCATAACTTAGTCAAATGAAGTCGGATTTCGATATGGCATACCTTTATGGGCTTGTGGAATGATTTTGTTGTTATCTGCATTAAAATTTATAACTTTAAAGGTAGTAAAAAATATGACCGTTTTTATGTCTTGATTTTAATTTTTCGAAGGTTATCTGAAATTGACCTTCTTTCCATCTTTAAAAGCCCAAAACTTGGTCAAATGAACACGGATTTCGATATGGCATACCCTTATGGGCTTGTGGAATGATTATGTTGTTATCTGCTTTAAAATATATAACTTTAAAGGTAGTAAAAAATATGACCGTTTTTATGTCATTGATTTTAATTTTGCGAAGGTTTACTGAAATGGGCCTTCTTTCCATCTTTAAAAGCCCATAACTTGGTCAAATGAACTCGGATTTCGATATGGCATACCTTTATGGGCTTGTGGTATGATTATGTTGTTATCTGCATTAAAATATATTACTTTAAAGGTAGTAAAAAATATGACCGTTTTTATGTCATTGATTTTAATTTTGCAAAGGTTTACTGAAATGGGCCTTCTTCCCATCTTTAAAGCCCATAACTTGGTCAAAAGGACTCGGATTTCGATATGGCATGCCTCTATGGGCTTGTGGAATGATTATGTTGTTATCTGCATAGAAATATATAACTTTAAAGGTAGTAAAAAATATGATCGTTTTTATGTCATTGATTTTAATTTTGCGAAGGTTTACAGAAATGGGCCTTTTTTACATCTTTAAAAGCCCATAACTTAGTCAAATGAAGTCGGATTTCGATATGGCATACCTTTATGGGCTTGTGGAATGATTATGTTGTTATCTGCTTTAAAATATATAACTTTAAAGGTAGTAAAAAATATGACCGTTTTTATGTCTTGATTTTAATTTTTCGAAGGTTATCTGAAATTGACCTTCTTTCCATCTTTAAAAGCCCATAACTTGGTCAAATGAACACGGATTTCGATATGGCATACCCTTATGGGCTTGTGGAATGATTATGTTGTTATCTGCTTTAAAATATATAACTTTAAAGGTAGTAAAAAATATGACCGTTTTTATGTCATTGATTTTAATTTTGCGAAGGTTTACTGAAATGGGCCTTCTTTCCATCTTTAAAAGCCCATAACTTGGTCAAATGAACTCGGATTTCGATATGGCATACCTTTATAGGCATGTAGAATGATTATGTTGTTATCTGCATTAAAATATATAACTTTAAAGGAAGTAAAACATATGACCGTATTTATGTCTTGATTTTTATTTTGCGAAGTTTAACTGAAATGGGCCTTCTTTCCATCTTTAAAAGCCCATAACTTGGTCAGATGAACTCGGATTTCGATATGGCATACTTTTATGGGCTTGTTGGATGATTTTGTTGTTATCTGTATTAAAATATATAACTTTAAAGGTAGTAAAAAATATGACGGTTTTTATTTCTTGATTTTAATTTTGCGAAGGTTAACTGAAATTGGCCTTCTTCCCATCTTTAAAGCCCATAACTTGGTCAAAATGACTCGGATTTCGATATGGCATACCTCTATGGGCTTGTGGAAAGATTATGTTGTTATCTGCATTAAAATATATAATTTTAAAGGTAGTAAAAAATATGACCGTTTTTATGTCTTGATTTTAATTTTGCGAAGGTTAACTGAAATTGGCCTTCTTTCCATCTTTAAAAGCCCATAACTTGGTCAAATGAACTCGGATTTCGATATGGCATACTTTTATGGGCTTGTGGAATGATTATGTTGTTATCTGCATTAAAATATATCTCTTTAAAGGTAGTTAAAAATATGACCGTTTTTATGTCTTGATTTTAATTTTGCGAAGGTTAATTGAAATTGGCGTTCTTCCCATCTTTAAAGCCCATAACTTGGTCAAAAGGACTCGGATTTCGATATGGCATACCTTTATGGGCTTGTGGAATGATTATGTTGTTATCTGCTTTAAAATATATTACTTTAAAGGTAGTAAAAAATATGACAGTTTTTATGTTATTGATTTTTATTTTGCGAAGGTTCACAGAAATGGGCCTTCTTTCCATCTTCAAAAGCCCATAACTTGGTCAAATGAACTCGGATTTCGATATGGCATCCCTTCATGGGCTTGTGGAATGATTATGTTGTTATCTACATTTAAGTAACTTTAAAGGTAGTAAAAAATATGACCGTTTTTATGTCTTGATTTTAATTTTGCGAAGGTTAACTGAAATTGTCTTTCTTTCCATCTTTAAAAGCCCATAACTTGGTCAAATGAACTCGGATTTCGATATGGCATCCCTTCATGGGCTTGTGGAATGATTATGTTGTTATCTACATTTAAGTAACTTTAAAGGTAGTAAAAAATATGACCGTTTTTATGTCTTGATTTTAATTTTGCGAAGGTTAACTGAAATTGTCCTTCTTTCCATCTTTAAAAGCCCATAACTTGGTCAAATGAACTCCCATTTCGATATGGCATACCTTTATGGGCTTGTGGAATGATTATGTTGTTATCTGCATTAAAATATATATATTTAAAGGTAGTAAAAAATATGACCGTTTTTATGTCTTGATTTTAATTTTTCGAAGGTTAACTGAAATTGACCTACTTTCCATCTTCAAAAGCCCATAACTTGGTCAAATAAACTCGGATTTCGATATGGCATCCCTTCATGGGCTTGTGGAATGATTATGTTGTTATCTGCATTAAAATATATATCTTTAAAGGTAGTAAAAAATATGACCGTTTTTATGTCTTGATTTTAATTTTGTGAAGGTTAACTGAAATTGTCCTTCTTTCCATCTTTAAAAGCCCATAACTTGGTCAAATAAACTCGGATTTCGATATGGCATCCCTTCATGGGCTTGTGGAATGATTATGTTGTTATCTACATTTAAGTAACTTTAAAGGTAGTAAAAATTATGACCGTTTTTATGTCTTGATTTTAATTTTGCGAAGGTTAACTGAAATTGTCCTTCTTTCCATCTTTAAAAACCCATAACTTGGTCAAATGAACTCGGATTTCGATATGGCATCCCTTCATGGGCTTGTGGAATGATTATGTTGTTATCTACATTTAAGTAACTTTAAAGGTAGTAAAAAATATGAGCGTTTTTATGTCTTGATTTTAATTTTGCGGAGGTTAACTGAAATTGTCCTTCTTTCCATCTTTAAAAGCCCATAACTTGGTCAAATGAACTCCCATTTCGATATGGCATACCTTTATGGGCTTGTGGAATGATTATGTTGTTATCTGCATTAAAATATATATATTTAAAGGTAGTAAAAAATATGACCGTTTTTATGTCTTGATTTTAATTTTTCGAAGGTTAACTGAAATTGACCTTCTTTCCATCTTCAAAAGCCTATAACTTGGTCAAATGAACTCGGATTTCGATATGGCATACCTTTATGGGCTTGTGGAATGATTATGTTGTTATCTGCTTTAAAATATATAACTTTAAAGGTCAACTTGGTCAAAAGGACTCGGATTTCGATATGGCATACCTTTATGGGCTTGTGGAATGATTATGTTGTTATCTGCATTAAAATATATTACTTTAAAGGTAGTAAAAAATATGACCGTTTTTATGTCATTGATTTTAATTTTGCGAAGGTTTACTGAAATGGGCCTTATTTCCATCTTTAAAAGCCCATAGCCTGGTCAAATGAACTTGGATTTTGATATGGCATACCTTAACGGGCTTGTTGGATGATTTTGTTGTTATCTGTATTAAAATATATAACTTTAAAGGTAGTAAAAAATATGACCGTTTTTATGTCATTGATTTTAATTTTGCGAAGGTTTACAGAAATGGGCCTTCTTTACATCTTTAAAAGCCCATAACTTAGTCAAATGAAGTCGGATTTCGATATGGCATACCTTTATGGGCTTGTGGAATGATTTTGTTGTTATCTGCATTAAAATTTATAACTTTAAAGGTAGTAAAAAATATGACCGTTTTTATGTCTTGATTTTAATTTTTCGAAGGTTAACTGAAATTGGCCTTCTTTCCATCTTTAAAAGCCCATAACTTGGTCAAATGAACTCGGATTTCGATATGGCATACCTTTATGGGCTTGTGGTATGATTATGTTGTTATCTGCATTAAAATATATTACTTTAAAGGTAGTAAAAAATATGACCGTTTTTATGTCATTGATTTTAATTTTGCAAAGGTTTACTGAAATGGGCCTTCTTCCCATCTTTAAAGCCCATAACTTGGTCAAAAGGACTCGGATTTCGATATGGCATACCTCTATGGGCTTGTGGAATGATTATGTTGTTATCTGCATAGAAATATATAACTTTAAAGGTAGTAAAAAATATGATCGTTTTTATGTCATTGATTTTAATTTTGCGAAGGTTTACAGAAATGGTCCTTTTTTACATCTTTAAAAGCCCATAACTTAGTCAAATGAAGTCGGATTTCGATATGGCATACCTTTATGGGCTTGTGGAATGATTATGTTGTTATCTGCATTAAAATATATATCTTTAAAGGTAGTAAAAAATATGACCGTTTTTATGTCTTGATTTTAATTTTGCGAAGGTTATCTGAAATTGACCTTCTTTCCATCTTTAAAAGCCCATAACTTGGTCAAATGAACACGGATTTCGATATGGCATACCCTTATGGGCTTGTGGAATGATTATGTTGTTATCTGCTTTAAAATATATAACTTTAAAGGTAGTAAACAATATGACCGTTTTTATGTCATTGATTTTAATTTTGCAAAGGTTTACTGAAATGGGCCTTCTTCCCATCTTTAAAGCCCATAACTTGGTCAAAAGGACTCGGATTTCGATATGGCATACATCTATGGGCTTGTGGAATGATTATGTTCTTATCTGCATAAAAATATATAACTTTAAAGGTAGTAAAAAATATGATCGTTTTTATGTCATTGATTTTAATTTTGCGAAGGTTTACAGAAATGGGCCTTTTTTACATCTTTAAAAGCCCATAACTTAGTCAAATGAAGTCGGATTTCGATATGGCATACCTTTATGGGCTTGTGGAATGATTATGTTGTTATCTGCTTTAAAATATATAACTTTTAAGGTCAACTTGGTCAAAAGGACTCGGATTTCGATATGGCATACCTTTATGGGCTTGTGGAATGATTATGTTGTTATCTGCATTAAAATATATTACTTTAAAGGTAGTAAAACATATGACCGTTTTTATGTCATTGATTTTAATTTTGCAAAGGTTTACTGAAATGGGCCTTCTTCCCATCTTTAAAGCCCATAACTTGGTCAAAAGGACTCGGATTTCGATATGGCTTACCTCTTTGGGCTTGTGGAATGATTATGTTGTTATCTGCATTAAAATATATAACTTTAAAGGTAGTAAAAAATATGACCGTGTTTATGTCTTTGATTTTAATTTTGCGAAGGTTAACTGAAATTGACCTTCTTTCCATCTTCAAAAGCCCATAACTTGGTCAAATGAAGTCGGATTTCGATATGGCATACCTTTATGGGCTTGTGGAATGATTTTGTTGTTATCTGCATTAAAATTTATAACTTTAAAGGTAGTAAAAAATATGACCGTTTTTATGTCTTGATTTTAATTTTTCGATTAACTGAAATTGGCCTTCTTTCCATCTTTAAAAGCCCATAACTTGGTCAAATGAACTCGGATTTCGATATGGCATACCTTTATGGGCTTGTGGAATGATTATGTTCTTATCTGCATAAAAATATATAACTTTAAAGGTAGTAAAAAATATGACCGTTTTTATGTCATTGATTTTAATTTTGCGAAGGTTTACAGAAATGGGCCTTCTTTACATCTTTAAAAGCCCATAACTTAGTCAAATGAAGTCGGATTTCGATATGGCATACCTTTATGGGCTTGTGGAATGATTATGTTGTTATCTGCATTAAAATATATATCTTTAAAGGTAGTAAAAAATATGACCGTTTTTATGTCTTGATTTTAATTTTGCGAAGGTTATCTGAAATTGACCTTCTTTCCATCTTTAAAAGCCCATAACTTGGTCAAATGAACTCGGATTTCGATATGGCATCCCTTCATGGGCTTGTGGAATGATTATGTTGTTATCTACATTTAAGTAACTTTAAAGGTAGTAAAAAATATGAGCGTTTTTATGTCTTGATTTTAATTTTGCGTAGGTTAACTGAAATTGTCCTTCTTTCCATCTTTAAAAGCCCATAACTTGGTCAAATGAACTCCCATTTCGATATGGCATACCTTTATGGGCTTGTGGAATGATTATGTTGTTATCTGCATTAAAATATATATATTTAAAGGTAGTAAAAAATATGACCGTTTTTATGTCTTGATTTTAATTTTTCGAAGGTTAACTGAAATTGACCTTCTTTCCATCTTCAAAAGCCTATAACTTGGTCAAATGAACTCGGATTTCGATATGGCATACCTTTATGGGCTTGTGGAATGATTATGTTGTTATCTGCTTTAAAATATATAACTTTAAAGGTCAACTTGGTCAAAAGGACTCGGATTTCGATATGGCATACCTTTATGGGCTTGTGGAATGATTATGTTGTTATCTGCATTAAAATATATTACTTTAAAGGTAGTAAAAAATATGACCGTTTTTATGTCATTGATTTTAATTTTGCGAAGGTTTACTGAAATGGGCCTTATTTCCATCTTTAAAAGCCCATAGCCTGGTCAAATGAACTTGGATTTTGATATGGCATACCTTAACGGGCTTGTTGGATGATTTTGTTGTTATCTGTATTAAAATATATAACTTTAAAGGTAGTAAAAAATATGACCGTTTTTATGTCATTGATTTTAATTTTGCGAAGGTTTACAGAAATGGGCCTTCTTTACATCTTTAAAAGCCCATAACTTAGTCAAATGAAGTCGGATTTCGATATGGCATACCTTTATGGGCTTGTGGAATGATTTTGTTGTTATCTGCATTAAAATTTATAACTTTAAAGGTAGTAAAAAATATGACCGTTTTTATGTCTTGATTTTAATTTTTCGAAGGTTAACTGAAATTGGCCTTCTTTCCATCTTTAAAAGCCCATAACTTGGTCAAATGAACTCGGATTTCGATATGGCATACCTTTATGGGCTTGTGGTATGATTATGTTGTTATCTGCATTAAAATATATTACTTTAAAGGTAGTAAAAAATATGACCGTTTTTATGTCATTGATTTTAATTTTGCAAAGGTTTACTGAAATGGGCCTTCTTCCCATCTTTAAAGCCCATAACTTGGTCAAAAGGACTCGGATTTCGATATGGCATACCTCTATGGGCTTGTGGAATGATTATGTTGTTATCTGCATAGAAATATATAACTTTAAAGGTAGTAAAAAATATGATCGTTTTTATGTCATTGATTTTAATTTTGCGAAGGTTTACAGAAATGGTCCTTTTTTACATCTTTAAAAGCCCATAACTTAGTCAAATGAAGTCGGATTTCGATATGGCATACCTTTATGGGCTTGTGGAATGATTATGTTGTTATCTGCATTAAAATATATATCTTTAAAGGTAGTAAAAAATATGACCGTTTTTATGTCTTGATTTTAATTTTGCGAAGGTTATCTGAAATTGACCTTCTTTCCATCTTTAAAAGCCCATAACTTGGTCAAATGAACACGGATTTCGATATGGCATACCCTTATGGGCTTGTGGAATGATTATGTTGTTATCTGCTTTAAAATATATAACTTTAAAGGTAGTAAACAATATGACCGTTTTTATGTCATTGATTTTAATTTTGCAAAGGTTTACTGAAATGGGCCTTCTTCCCATCTTTAAAGCCCATAACTTGGTCAAAAGGACTCGGATTTCGATATGGCATACATCTATGGGCTTGTGAATGATTATGTTCTTATCTGCATAAAAATATATAACTTTAAAGGTAGTAAAAAATATGATCGTTTTTATGTCATTGATTTTAATTTTGCGAAGGTTTACAGAAATGGGCCTTTTTTACATCTTTAAAAGCCCATAACTTAGTCAAATGAAGTCGGATTTCGATATGGCATACCTTTATGGGCTTGTGGAATGATTATGTTGTTATCTGCTTTAAAATATATAACTTTAAAGGTCAACTTGGTCAAAAGGACTCGGATTTCGATATGGCATACCTTTATGGGCTTGTGGAATGATTATGTTGTTATCTGCATTAAAATATATTACTTTAAAGGTAGTAAAACATATGACCGTTTTTATGTCATTGATTTTAATTTTGCAAAGGTTTACTGAAATGGGCCTTCTTCCCATCTTTAAAGCCCATAACTTGGTCAAAAGGACTCGGATTTCGATATGGCTTACCTCTTTGGGCTTGTGGAATGATTATGTTGTTATCTGCATTAAAATATATAACTTTAAAGGTAGTAAAAAATATGACCGTGTTTATGTCTTTGATTTTAATTTTGCGAAGGTTAACTGAAATTGACCTTCTTTCCATCTTCAAAAGCCCATAACTTGGTCAAATGAAGTCGGATTTCGATATGGCATACCTTTATGGGCTTGTGGAATGATTTTGTTGTTATCTGCATTAAAATTTATAACTTTAAAGGTAGTAAAAAATATGACCGTTTTTATGTCTTGATTTTAATTTTTCGATTAACTGAAATTGGCCTTCTTTCCATCTTTAAAAGCCCATAACTTGGTCAAATGAACTCGGATTTCGATATGGCATACCTTTATGGGCTTGTGGAATGATTATGTTCTTATCTGCATAAAAATATATAACTTTAAAGGTAGTAAAAAATATGACCGTTTTTATGTCATTGATTTTAATTTTGCGAAGGTTTACAGAAATGGGCCTTCTTTACATCTTTAAAAGCCCATAACTTAGTCAAATGAAGTCGGATTTCGATATGGCATACCTTTATGGGCTTGTGGAATGATTATGTTGTTATCTGCATTAAAATATATATCTTTAAAGGTAGTAAAAAATATGACCGTTTTTATGTCTTGATTTTAATTTTGCGAAGGTTATCTGAAATTGACCTTCTTTCCATCTTTAAAAGCCCATAACTTGGTCAAATGAACACGGATTTCGATATGGCATACCCTTATGGGCTTGTGGAATGATTATGTTGTTATCTGCTTTAAAATATATAACTTTAAAGGTAGTAAACAATATGACCGTTTTTATGTCATTGATTTTAATTTTGCAAAGGTTTACTGAAATGGGCCTTCTTCCCATCTTTAAAGCCCATAACTTGGTCAAAAGGACTCGGATTTCAATATGGCATACATCTATGGGCTTGTGGAATGATTATGTTCTTATCTGCATAAAAATATATAACTTTAAGGGTAGTAAAAAATATGATCGTTTTTATGTCATTGATTTTAATTTTGCGAAGGTTTACAGAAATGGGCCTTTTTACATCTTTAAAAGCCCATAACTTAGTCAAATGAAGTCGGATTTCGATATGGCATACCTTTATGGGCTTGTGGAATGATTATGTTGTTATCTGCATTAAAATATATTACTTTAAAGGTAGTAAAAAATATGACCGTTTTTATGTCATTGATTTAAATTTTGCAAAGGTTTACTGAAATGGGCCTTCTTCCCATCTTTAAAGCCCATAACTTGGTCAAAAGGACTCGGATTTCGATATGGGCTTGTGGAATGATTATGTTCTTATCTGCATAAAAATATATAACTTTAAAGGTAGTAAAAAATATGATCGTTTTTATGTCATTGATTTTAATTTTGCGAAGGTTTACAGAAATGGGCCTTTTTTACATCTTTAAAAGCCCATAACTTAGTCAAATGAAGTCGGATTTCGATATGGCATACCTTTATGGGCTTGTGGAATGATTATGTTGTTATCTGCTTTAAAATATATAACTTTAAAGGTCAACTTGGTCAAAAGGACTCGGATTTCGATATGGCATACCTTTATGGGCTTGTGGAATGATTATGTTGTTATCTGCATTAAAATATATTACTTTAAAGGTAGTAAAACATATGACCGTTTTTATGTCATTGATTTTAATTTTGCAAAGGTTACTGAAATGGGCCTTCTTCCCATCTTTAAAGCCCATAACTTGGTCAAAAGGACTCGGATTTCGATATGGCTTACCTCTTTGGGCTTGTGGAATGATTATGTTGTTATCTGCATTAAAATATATAACTTTAAAGGTAGTAAAAAATATGACCGTGTTTATGTCTTTGATTTTAATTTTGCGAAGGTTAACTGAAATTGACCTTCTTTCCATCTTCAAAAGCCCATAACTTGGTCAAATGAACTCGGATTTCGATATGGCATACCTTTATGGGCTTGTGGAATGATTATGTTGTTATCTACATTTGAGTTACTTTAAAGGTAGTAAAAAATATGACCGTTTTTATGTCATTGATTTTAATTTTGCGAAGGCTTACTGAAATGGGCCTTATTTCCATCTTTAAAAGCCCATAGCCTGGTCAAATGAACTTGGATTTTGATATGGCATACCTTAACGGGCTTGTTGGATGATTTTGTTGTTATCTGTATTTAAATATATAACTTTAAAGGTAGTAAAAAATATGACCGTTTTTATGTCATTGATTTTAATTTTGCGAAGGTTTACAGAAATGGGCCTTCTTTACATCTTTAAAAGCCCATAACTTAGTCAAATGAAGTCGGATTTCGATATGGCATACCTTTATGGGCTTATGGAATGATTTTGTTGTTATCTGCATTAAAATTTATAACTTTAAAGGTAGTAAAAAATATGACCGTTTTTATGTCTTGATTTTAATTTTTCGAAGGTTAACTGAAATTGGCCTTCTTTCCATCTTTAAAAGCCCATAACTTGGTCTAATGAACTCGGATTTCGATATGGCATACCTTTATGGGCTTGTGGTATGATTATGTTGTTATCTGCATTAAAATATATTACTTTAAAGGTAGTAAAAAATATGACCGTTTTTATGTCATTGATTTTAATTTTGCAAAGGTTTACTGAAATGGGCCTTCCTCCCATCTTTAAAGCCCATAACTTGGTCAAAAGGACTCGGATTTCGATATGGCATACCTCTATGGGCTTGTGGAATGATTATGTTGTTATCTGCATAGAAATATATAACTTTAAAGGTAGTAAAAAATATGATCGTTTTTATGTCATTGATTTTAATTTTGCGAAGGTTTACAGAAATGGGCCTTTTTTACATCTTTAAAAGCCCATAACTTAGTCAAATGAAGTCGGATTTCGATATGGCATACCTTTATGGGCTTGTGGAATGATTATGTTGTTATCTGCTTTAAAATATATAACTTTAAAGGTAGTAAAAAATATGACCGTTTTTATGTCTTGATTTTAATTTTTCGAAGGTTATCTGAAATTGACCTTCTTTCCATCTTTAAAAGCCCATAACTTGGTCAAATGAACACGGATTTCGATATGGCATACCCTTATGGGCTTGTGGAATGATTATGTTGTTATCTGCTTTAAAATATATAACTTTAAAGGTAGTAAAAAATATGACCGTTTTTATGTCATTGATTTTAATTTTGCGAAGGTTTACTGAAATGGGCCTTCTTTCCATCTTTAAAAGCCCATAACTTGGTCAAATGAACTCGGATTTCGATATGGCATACCTTTATAGGCTTGTAGAATGATTATGTTGTTATCTGCATTAAAATATATAACTTTAAAGGAAGTAAAACATATGACCGTATTTATGTCTTGATTATACCCGTTACTCGTAGAGTAAAAGGGTATACTAGATTCGTCGGAAAGTATGTAACAGGCAGAAGGAAGCGTTTCCGACCCCACAAAGTATATATATTCTTGATCAGGATCACTAGCCGAGTCGATCTAGCCATGTCCGTCTGTCCGTCTGTCCGTCTGTCCGTCTGTCCGTCTGTCCGTCTGTCCGTCTGTCTGTCCGTCCGGATGAACGCTGAGATCTCGGAAACTATGGGAGCTAGGCTATTGAGATTTGGCGTGCAGATTCCTGAGCTTCTTACGCAGCGCAAGTTTGTTTCGGCACAGTGCCACGCCCACTCTACCGCCCACAAACCGCCCAAAACTGTGGCTCCTACAGTTTTGATGCTAGAATAAAAATTTTAACTGAAATGTATTGTTCTCATCAATACCTATCGATTGACCCAAAAAAAAGTTTGCCACGCCCACTTTAACGCCCACAAACCGCGAAAACCTGTGACGCCCACAATTTTCATGCTAGATAAAAAATTTTAACTGAAATGTATTGGTCTCGTCGATACCTATCGATTGATCCAAAAAAAAATTTGCCACGCCCACTCTAACGCCCATAACGCTTAAATCTGTATACCGCCGGTAGGTGGCGCATTTTAATCTCGCTTTGCTGCTTGCATATCTCCATATAGCTGAGTAACGGGTATCTGATAGTCGAGGTACTCGACTATAGCGTTCTTCCTTGTTTTTATTTTGCGAAGTTTAACTAAAATGGGCCTTCTTTCCATCTTTAAAAGCCCATAACTTGGTCAGATGAACTCGGATTTCGATATGGCATACTTTTATGGGCTTGTTGGATGATTTTGTTGTTATCTGTATTAAAATATATAACTTTAAAGGTAGTAAAAAATATGACGGTTTTTATTTCTTGATTTTAATTTTGCGAAGGTTAACTGAAATTGGCCTTCTTCCCATCTTTAAAGCCCATAACTTGGTCAAAATGACTCGGATTTCGATATGGCATACCTCTATGGGCTTGTGGAATGATTATGTTGTTATCTGCATTAAAATATATAATTTTAAAGGTAGTAAAAAATATGACCGTTTTTATGTCTTGATTTTAATTTTGCGAAGGTTAACTGAAATTGGCCTTCTTTCCATCTTTAAAAGCCCATAACTTGGTCAAATGAACTCGGATTTCGATATGGCATACCTCTATGGGCTTGTGGAATGATTATGTTGTTATCTGCATAGAAATATATAACTTTAAAGGTAGTAAAAAATATGACCGTGTTTATGTCTTTGATTTTAATTTTGCGAAGGTTAACTGAAATTGACCTTCTTTCCATCTTCAAAAGCCCATAACTTGGTCAAATGAACTCGGATTTCGATATGGCATACCTTTATGGGCTTGTGGAATGATTATGTTGTTATCTACATTTAAGTAACTTTAAAGGTAGTAAAAAATATGACCGTTTTTATGTCATTGATTTTAATTTTGCGAAGGTTTACTGAAATGGGCCTTATTTCCATCTTTAAAAGCCCATAGCCTGGTCAAATGAACTTGGATTTCGATATGGCATACCTTAACGGGCTTGTTGGATGATTTTGTTGTTATCTGTATTTAAATATATAACTTTAAAGGTAGTAAAAAATATGACCGTTTTTATGTCATTGATTTTAATTTTGCGAAGGTTTATAGAAATGGGCCTTCTTTACATCTTTAAAAGCCCATAACTTAGTCAAATGAAGTCGGATTTCGATATGGCATACCTTTATGGGCTTGTGGAATGATTTTGTTGTTATCTGCATTAAAATTTATAACTTTAAAGGTAGTAAAAAATATGACCGTTTTTATGTCTTGATTATAATTTTTCGAAGGTTAACTGAAATTGGCCTTCTTTCCATCTTTAAAAGCCCATAACTTGGTCAAATGAAATCGGATTTCGATATGGCATACCTTTATGGGCTTGTGGTATGATTATGTTGTTATCTGCATTAAAATATATTACTTTAAAGGTAGTAAAAAATATGACCGTTTTTATGTCATTGATTTTAATTTTGCAAAGGTTTACTGAAATGGGCCTTCTTCCCATCTTTAAAGCCCATAACTTGGTCAAAAGGACTCGGATTTCGATATGGCATACCTCTATGGGCTTGTGGAATGATTATGTTGTTATCTGCATAGAAATATATAACTTTAAAGGTAGTAAAAAATATGATCGTTTTTATGTCATTGATTTTAATTTTGCGAAGGTTTACAGAAATGGGCCTTTTTTACATCTTTAAAGGCCCATAACTTAGTCAAATGAAGTCGGATTTCGATATGGCATACCTTTATGGGCTTGTGGAATGATTATGTTGTTATCTGCATTAAAATATATATCTTTAAAGGTAGTAAAAAATATTACCGTTTTTATGTCTTGATTTTAATTTTGCGAAGGTTATCTGAAATTGACCTTCTTTCCATCTTTAAAAGCCCATAACTTGGTCAAATGAACACGGATTTCGATATGGCATACCCTTATGGGCTTGTGGAATGATTATGTTGTTATCTGCTTTAAAATATATAACTTTAAAGGTAGTAAAAAATATGACCGTTTTTATGTCATTGATTTTAATTTTGCGAAGGTTTACTGAAATGGGCCTTCTTTCCATCTTTAAAAGCCCATAACTTGGTCAAATGAACTCGGATTTCGATATGGCATACCTTTATAGGCTTGTAGAATGATTATGTTGCTATCTGCATTAAAATATATAACTTTAAAGGAAGTAAAACATATGACCGTATTTATGTCTTGATTTTAATTTTGCGAAGTTTAACTGAAATGGGCCTTCTTTCCATCTTTAAAAGCCCATAACTTGGTCAGATGAACTCGGATTTCGATATGGCATACTTTTATGAGCTTGTTGGATGATTTTGTTGTTATCTGTATTAAAATATATAACTTTAAAGGTAGTAAAAAATATGACGGTTTTTATTTCTTGATTTTAATTTTGCGAAGGTTAACTGAAATTGGCCTTCTTCCCATCTTTAAAGCCCATAACTTGGTCAAAATGACTCGGATTTCGATATGGCATACCTCTATGGGCTTGTGGAATGATTATGTTGTTATCTGCATTAAAATATATAATTTTAAAGGTAGTAAAAAATATGACCGTTTTTATGTCTTGATTTTAATTTTGCGAAGGTTAACTGAAATTGGCCTTCTTTCCATCTTTAAAAGCCCATAACTTGGTCAAATGAACTCGGATTTCGATATGGCATACTTTTATGGGCTTGTGGAATGATTATGTTGTTATCTGCATTAAAATATATAATTTTAAAGGTAGTAAAAAATATGACAGTTTTTATGTTATTGATTTTTATTTTGCGAAGGTTCACAGAAATGGGCCTTCTTTCCATCTTCAAAAGCCCATAACTTGGTCAAATGAACTCGGATTTCGATATGGCATCCCTTCATGGGCTTGTGGAATGATTATGTTGTTATCTACATTTAAGTAACTTTAAAGGTAGTAAAAAATATGACCGTTTTTATGTCTTGATTTTAATTTTGCGAAGGTTAACTGAAATTGTCCTTCTTTCCATCTTTAAAAGCCCATAACTTGGTCAAATGAACTCGGATTTCGATATGGCATCCCTTCATGGGCTTGTGGAATGATTATGTTGTTATCTACATTTAAGTAACTTTAAAGGTAGTAAAAAATATGACCGTTTTTATGTCTTGATTTTAATTTTGCGAAGGTTAACTGAAATTGTCCTTCTTTCCATCTTTAAAAGCCCATAACTTGGTCAAATGAACTCCCATTTCGATATGGCATACCTTTATGGGCTTGTGGAATGATTATGTTGTTATCTGCATTAAAATATATATATTTAAAGGTAGTAAAAAATATGACCGTTTTTATGTCTTGATTTTAATTTTTCGAAGGTTAACTGAAATTGACCTACTTTCCATCTTCAAAAGCCCATAACTTGGTCAAATAAACTCGGATTTCGATATGGCATCCCTTCATGGGCTTGTGGAATGATTATGTTGTTATCTGCATTAAAATATATATCTTTAAAGGTAGTAAAAAATATGACCGTTTTTATGTCTTGATTTTAATTTTGCGAAGGTTAACTGAAATTGTCCTTCTTTCCATCTTTAAAAGCCCATAACTTGGTCAAATAAACTCGGATTTCGATATGGCATCCCTTCATGGGCTTGTGGAATGATTATGTTGTTATCTACATTTAAGTAACTTTAAAGGTAGTAAAAAATATGACCGTTTTTATGTCTTGATTTTAATTTTGCGAAGGTTAACTGAAATTGTCCTTCTGTCCATCTTTAAAAGCCCATAACTTGGTCAAATGAACTCGGATTTCGATATGGCATCCCTTCATGGGCTTGTGGAATGATTATGTTGTTATCTACATTTAAGTAACTTTAAAGGCAGTAAAAAATATGAGCGTTTTTATGTCTTGATTTTAATTTTGCGAAGGTTAACTGAAATTGTCCTTCTTTCCATCTTTAAAAGCCCATAACTTGGTCAAATGAACTCCCATTTCGATATGGCATACCTTTATGGGCTTGTGGAATGATTATGTTGTTATCTGCATTAAAATATATATATTTAAAGGTAGTAAAAAATATGACCGTTTTTATGTCTTGATTTTAATTTTTCGAAGGTTAACTGAAATTGACCTTCTTTCCATCTTCAAAAGCCCATAACTTGGTCAAATGAACTCGGATTTCGATATGGCATACCTTTATGGGCTTGTGGAATGATTATGTTGTTATCTGCATTAAAATATATTACTTTAAAGGTAGTAAAAAATATGACCGTTTTTATGTCATTGATTTTAATTTTGCAAAGGTTTACTGAAATGGGCCTTCTTCCCATCTTTAAAGCCCATAACTTGGTCAAAAGGACTCGGATTTCGATATGGCTTATCTCTTTGGGCTTGTGGAATGATTATGTTGTTATCTCCATTAAAATATATAACTTTAAAGGTAGTAAAAAATATGACCGTGTTTATGTCTTTGATTTTAATTTTGCGAAGGTTAACTGAAATTGACCTTCTTTCCATCTTCAAAAGCCCATAACTTCGTCAAATGAACTCGGATTTCGATATGGCATACCTTTATGGGCTTGTGGAATGATTATGTTGTTATCTACATTTAAGTTACTTTAAAGGTAGTAAAAAATATGACCGTTTTTATGTCATTGATTTTAATTTTGCGAAGGTTTACTGAAATGGGCCTTATTTCCATCTTTAAAAGCCCATAGCCTGGTCAAATGAACTTGGATTTTGATATGGCATACCTTAACGGGCTTGTTGGATGATTTTGTTGTTATCTGTATTAAAATATATAACTTTAAAGGTAGTAAAAAATATGACCGTTTTTATGTCATTGATTTTAATTTTGCGAAGGTTTACAGAAATGGGCCTTCTTTACATCTTTAAAAGCCCATAACTTAGTCAAATGAAGTCGGATTTCGATATGGCATACCTTTATGGCAGTGGTCGGCAGCGGCCTATCTTGTGAGCATAGGGAAGTGTTCTGCCCATCCTCTGCTCGCTCACGTATAACGTACATGTTCGTGTGACTTCGGCATGGGTCTTCGGGTCATTTTTTTCTCAACTTCGGCTCGCTTTTTTGTTGCTGCGGCAGAGGATCTCAGTGCAAAGCAGAGAAACGTCTCGCTTCAGCACGCCGCGCGCAAACTTCGTGTTTGTTACACTCACACTAATGCAAGGCAAACTTGTGATGGTATGTGTGTGCCGACCACTGCTTTATGGGCTTGTGGAATGATTATGTTGTTATCTGCATTAAAATTTATAACTTTAAAGGTAGTAAAAAATATGACCGTTTTTATGTCTTGATTTTAATTTTGCGAAGGTTAACTGAAATTGTCCTTCTTTCCATCTTTAAAAGCCCATAACTTGGTCAAATGAACTCGGATTTCGATATGGCATCCCTTCATGGGCTTGTGGAATGATTATGTTGTTATCTACATTTAAGTAACTTTAAAGGTAGTAAAAAATATGACCGTTTTTATGTCTTGATTTTAATTTTGCGAAGGTTAACTGAAATTGTCCTTCTTTCCATCTTTAAAAGCCCATAACTTGGTCAAATGAACTCCCATTTCGATATGGCATACCTTTATGGGCTTGTGGAATGATTATGTTGTTATCTGCATTAAAATATATATATTTAAAGGTAGTAAAAAATATGACCGTTTTTATGTCTTGATTTTAATTTTTCGAAGGTTAACTGAAATTGACCTACTTTCCATCTTCAAAAGCCCATAACTTGGTCAAATAAACTCGGATTTCGATATGGCATCCCTTCATGGGCTTGTGGAATGATTATGTTGTTATCTGCATTAAAATATATATCTTTAAAGGTAGTAAAAAATATGACCGTTTTTATGTCTTGATTTTAATTTTGCGAAGGTTAACTGAAATTGTCCTTCTTTCCATCTTTAAAAGCCCATAACTTGGTCAAATAAACTCGGATTTCGATATGGCATCCCTTCATGGGCTTGTGGAATGATTATGTTGTTATCTACATTTAAGTAACTTTAAAGGTAGTAAAAAATATGACCGTTTTTATGTCTTGATTTTAATTTTGCGAAGGTTAACTGAAATTGTCCTTCTGTCCATCTTTAAAAGCCCATAACTTGGTCAAATGAACTCGGATTTCGATATGGCATCCCTTCATGGGCTTGTGGAATGATTATGTTGTTATCTACATTTAAGTAACTTTAAAGGTAGTAAAAAATATGAGCGTTTTTATGTCTTGATTTTAATTTTGCGAAGGTTAACTGAAATTGTCCTTCTTTCCATCTTTAAAAGCCCATAACTTGGTCAAATGAACTCCCATTTCGATATGGCATACCTTTATGGGCTTGTGGAATGATTATGTTGTTATCTGCATTAAAATATATATATTTAAAGGTAGTAAAAAATATGACCGTTTTTATGTCTTGATTTTAATTTTTCGAAGGTTAACTGAAATTGACCTTCTTTCCATCTTCAAAAGCCCATAACTTGGTCAAATGAACTCGGATTTCGATATGGCATACCTTTATGGGCTTGTGGAATGATTATGTTGTTATCTGCTTTAAAATATATAACTTTAAAGGTCAACTTGGTCAAAAGGACTCGGATTTCGATATGGCATACCTTTATGGGCTTGTGGAATGATTATGTTGTTATCTGCATTAAAATATATTACTTTAAAGGTAGTAAAAAATATGACCGTTTTTATGTCATTGATTTTAATTTTGCAAAGGTTTACTGAAATGGGCCTTCTTCCCATCTTTAAAGCCCATAACTTGGTCAAAAGGACTCGGATTTCGATATGGCTTATCTCTTTGGGCTTGTGGAATGATTATGTTGTTATCTCCATTAAAATATATAACTTTAAAGGTAGTAAAAAATATGACCGTGTTTATGTCTTTGATTTTAATTTTGCGAAGGTTAACTGAAATTGACCTTCTTTCCATCTTCAAAAGCCCATAACTTCGTCAAATGAACTCGGATTTCGATATGGCATACCTTTATGGGCTTGTGGAATGATTACTCGGATTTCGATATGGCATACCTTTATGGGCTTGTGGAATGATATGTTGTTATCTACATTTAAGTTACTTTAAAGGTAGTAAAAAATATGACCGTTTTTATGTCATTGATTTTAATTTTGCGAAGGTTTACTGAAATGGGCCTTATTTCCATCTTTAAAAGCCCATAGCCTGGTCAAATGAACTTGGATTTTGATATGGCATACCTTAACGGGCTTGTTGGATGATTTTGTTGTTATCTGTATTAAAATAGATAACTTTAAAGGTAGTAAAAAATATGACCGTTTTTATGTCATTGATTTTAATTTTGCGAAGGTTTACAGAAATGGGCCTTCTTTACATCTTTAAAAGCCCATAACTTAGTCAAATGAAGTCGGATTTCGATATGGCATACCTTTATGGGCTTGTGGAATGATTATGTTGTTATCTGCATTAAAATTTATAACTTTAAAGGTAGTAAAAAATATGACCGTTTTTATGTCTTGATTTTAATTTTGCGAAGGTTAACTGAAATTGTCCTTCTTTCCATCTTTAAAAGCCCATAACTTGGTCAACTGAACTCGGATTTCGATATGGCATCCCTTCATGGGCTTGTGGAATGATTATGTTGTTATCTACATTTAAGTAACTTTAAAGGTAGTAAAAAATATGACCGTTTTTATGTCTTGATTTTAATTTTGCGAAGGTTAACTGAAATTGTCCTTCTTTCCATCTTTAAAAGCCCATAACTTGGTCAACTGAACTCCCATTTCGATATGGCATACCTTTATGGGCTTGTGGAATGATTATGTTGTTATCTGCATTAAAATATATATATTTAAAGGTAGTAAAAAATATGACCGTTTTTATGTCTTGATTTTAATTTTTCGAAGGTTAACTGAAATTGACCTACTTTCCATCTTCAAAAGCCCATAACTTGGTCAAATAAACTCGGATTTCGATATGGCATCCCTTCATGGGCTTGTGGAATGATTATGTTGTTATCTGCATTAAAATATATATCTTTAAAGGTAGTAAAAAATATGACCGTTTTTATGTCTTGATTTTAATTTTGCGAAGGTTAACTGAAATTGTCCTTCTTTCCATCTTTAAAAGCCCATAACTTGGTCAAATAAACTCGGATTTCGATATGGCATCCCTTCATGGGCTTGTGGAATGATTATGTTGTTATCTACATTTAAGTAACTTTAAAGGTAGTAAAAAATATGACCGTTTTTATGTCTTGATTTTAATTTTGCGAAGGTTAACTGAAATTGTCCTTCTGTCCATCTTTAAAAGCCCATAACTTGGTCAAATGAACTCGGATTTCGATATGGCATCCCTTCATGGGCTTGTGGAATGATTATGTTGTTATCTACATTTAAGTAACTTTAAAGGTAGTAAAAAATATGAGCGTTTTTATGTCTTGATTTTAATTTTGCGAAGGTTAACTGAAATTGTCCTTCTTTCCATCTTTAAAAGCCCATAACTTGGTCAAATGAACTCCCATTTCGATATGGCATACCTTTATGGGCTTGTGGAATGATTATGTTGTTATCTGCATTAAAATATATATATTTAAAGGTAGTAAAAAATATGACCGTTTTTATGTCTTGATTTTAATTTTTCGAAGGTTAACTGAAATTGACCTTCTTTCCATCTTCAAAAGCCCATAACTTGGTCAAATGAACTCGGATTTCGATATGGCATACCTATATGGGCTTGTGGAATGATTATGTTGTTATCTGCTTTAAAATATATAACTTTAAAGGTCAACTTGGTCAAAAGGACTCGGATTTCGATATGGCATACCTTTATGGGCTTGTGGAATGATTATGTTGTTATCTGCATTAAAATATATTACTTTAAAGGTAGTAAAAAATATGACCGTTTTTATGTCATTGATTTTAATTTTGCAAAGGTTTACTGAAATGGGCCTTCTTCCCATCTTTAAAGCCCATAACTTGGTCAAAAGGACTCGGATTTCGATATGGCTTATCTCTTTGGGCTTGTGGAATGATTATGTTGTTATCTCCATTAAAATATATAACTTTAAAGGTAGTAAAAAATATGACCGTGTTTATGTCTTTGATTTTAATTTTGCGAAGGTTAACTGAAATTGACCTTCTTTCCATCTTCAAAAGCCCATAACTTCGTCAAATGAACTCGGATTTCGATATGGCATACCTTTATGGGCTTGTGGAATGATTATGTTGTTATCTACATTTAAGTTACTTTAAAGGTAGTAAAAAATATGACCGTTTTTATGTCATTGATTTTAATTTTGCGAAGGTTTACTGAAATGGGCCTTATTTCCATCTTTAAAAGCCCATAGCCTGGTCAAATGAACTTGGATTTTGATATGGCATACCTTAACGGGCTTGTTGGATGATTTTGTTGTTATCTGTATTAAAATATATAACTTTAAAGGTAGTAAAAAATATGACCGTTTTTATGTCATTGATTTTAATTTTGCGAAGGTTTACAGAAATGGGCCTTCTTTACATCTTTAAAAGCCCATAACTTAGTCAAATGAAGTCGGATTTCGATATGGCATACCTTTATGGGCTTGTGGAATGATTATGTTGTTATATGCATTAAAATTTATAACTTTAAAGGTAGTAAAAAATATGACCGTTTTTATGTCTTGATTTTAATTTTTCGAAGGTTAACTGAAATTGGCCTTCTTTCCATCTTTAAAAGCCCATAACTTGGTCAAATGAACTCGGATTTCGATATGGCATACCTTTATGGGCTTGTGGTATGATTATGTTGTTATCTGCATTAAAATATATTACTTTAAAGGTAGTAAAAAATATGACCGTTTTTATGTCATTGATTTTAATTCTGCAAAGGTTTACTGAAATGGGCCTTCTTCCCATCTTTAAAGCCCATAACTTGGTCAAAAGGACTCGGATTTCGATATGGCATACCTCTATGGGCTTGTGGAATGATTATGTTGTTATTTGCATAGAAATATATAACTTTAAAGGTAGTAAAAAATATGACCGTTTTTATGTCTTGATTTTAATTTTGCGAAGGTTATCTGAAATTGACCTTCTTTCCATCTTTAAAAGCCCATAACTTGGTCAAATGAACACGGATTTCGATATGGCATACCCTTATGGGCTTGTGGAATGATTATGTTGTTATCTGCTTTAAAATATATAACTTTAAAGGTAGTAAAAAATATGACCGTTTTTATGTCATTGATTTTAATTTTGCGAAGGTTTACTGAAATGGGCCTTATTTCCATCTTTAAAAGCCCATAGCCTGGTCAAATGAACTTGGATTTTGATATGGCATACCTTAACGGGCTTGTTGGATGATTTTGTTGTTATCTGTATTAAAATATATAACTTTAAAGGTAGTAAAAAATATGACCGTTTTTATGTCATTGATTTTAATTTTGCGAAGGTTTACAGAAATGGGCCTTTTTTACATCTTTAAAAGCCCATAACTTAGTCAAATGAAGTCGGATTTCGATATGGCATACCTTTATGGGCTTGTGGAATGATTATGTTGTTATCTGCATTAAAATATATATCTTTAAAGGTAGTAAAAAATATGACCGTTTTTATGTCTTGATTTTAATTTTGCGAAGGTTATCTGAAATTGACCTTCTTTCCATCTTTAAAAGCCCATAACTTGGTCAAATGAACACGGATTTCGATATGGCATACCCTTATGGGCTTGTGGAATGATTATGTTGTTATCTGCT
Organism: Drosophila suzukii; assembly: GCF_043229965.1. NCBI lineage: Eukaryota > Metazoa > Arthropoda > Insecta > Diptera > Drosophilidae > Drosophila > Drosophila suzukii. The sequence continues at coordinate 2,026,867 of NW_027255940.1, read as the reverse complement.
TTAAAATATATAACTTTAAAGGTAGTAAAAAATATGACCGTTTTTATGTCATTGATTTTAATTTTGCGAAGGTTTACTGAAATGGGCCTTCTTTCCATCTTTAAAAGCCCATAACTTGGTCAAATGAACTCGGATTTCGATATGGCATACCTTTATAGGCTTGTAGAATGATTATGTTGTTATCTGCATTAAAATATATAACTTTAAAGGTAGTAAAACATATGACCGTATTTATGTCTTGATTTTAATTTTGCGAAGTTTAACTGAAATGGGCCTTCTTTCCATCTTTAAAAGCCCATAACTTGGTCAGATGAACTCGGATTTCGATATGGCATACTTTTATGGGCTTGTTGGATGATTTTGTTGTTATCTGTATTAAAATATATAACTTTAAAGGTAGTAAAAAATATGACCGTTTTTATGTCTTGATTTTAATTTTGCGAAGTTTAACTGAAATTGGCCTTCTTCCCATCTTTAAATGTCATTGATTTTAATTTTGCGAAGGTTTACTGAAATGGGCCTTATTTCCATCTTTAAAAGCCCATAGCCTGGTCAAATGAACTTGGATTTTGATATGGCATACCTTAACGGGCTTGTTGGATGATTTTGTTGTTATCTGTATTAAAATATATAACTTTAAAGGTAGTAAAAAATATGACCGTTTTTATGTCATTGATTTTAATTTTGCGAAGGTTTACAGAAATGGGCCTTCTTTACATCTTTAAAAGCCCATAACTTAGTCAAATGAAGTCGGATTTCGATATGGCATACCTTTATGGGCTTGTGGAATGATTATGTTGTTATCTGCATTAAAATTTATAACTTTAAAGGTAGTAAAAAATATGACCGTTTTTATGTCTTGATTTTAATTTTGCGAAGGTTAACTGAAATTGTCCTTCGTTCCATCTTTAAAAGCCCATAACTTGGTCAAATGAACTCGGATTTCGATATGGCATCCCTTCATGGGCTTGTGGAATGATTATGTTGTTATCTACATTTAAGTAACTTTAAAGGTAGTAAAAAATATGACCGTTTTTATGTCTTGATTTTAATTTTGCGAAGGTTAACTGAAATTGTCCTTCTTTCCATCTTTAAAAGCCCATAACTTGGTCAAATGAACTCCCATTTCGATATGGCATACCTTTATGGGCTTGTGGAATGATTATGTTGTTATCTGCATTAAAATATATATATTTAAAGGTAGTAAAAAATATGACCGTTTTTATGTCTTGATTTTAATTTTTCGAAGGTTAACTGAAATTGACCTACTTTCCATCTTCAAAAGCCCATAACTTGGTCAAATAAACTCGGATTTCGATATGGCATCCCTTCATGGGCTTGTGGAATGATTATGTTGTTATCTGCATTAAAATATATATCTTTAAAGGTAGTAAAAAATATGACCGTTTTTATGTCTTGATTTTAATTTTGCGAAGGTTAACTGAAATTGTCCTTCTTTCCATCTTTAAAAGCCCATAACTTGGTCAAATAAACTCGGATTTCGATATGGCATCCCTTCATGGGCTTGTGGAATGATTATGTTGTTATCTACATTTAAGTAACTTTAAAGGTAGTAAAAAATATGACCGTTTTTATGTCTTGATTTTAATTTTGCGAAGGTTAACTGAAATTGTCCTTCTGTCCATCTTTAAAAGCCCATAACTTGGTCAAATGAACTCGGATTTCGATATGGCATCCCTTCATGGGCTTGTGGAATGATTATGTTGTTATCTACATTTAAGTAACTTTAAAGGTAGTAAAAAATATGAGCGTTTTTATGTCTTGATTTTAATTTTGCGAAGGTTAACTGAAATTGTCCTTCTTTCCATCTTTAAAAGCCCATAACTTGGTCAAATGAACTCCCATTTCGATATGGCATACCTTTATGGGCTTGTGGAATGATTATGTTGTTATCTGCATTAAAAATTATATATTTAAAGGTAGTAAAAAATATGACCGTTTTTATGTCTTGATTTTAATTTTTCGAAGGTTAACTGAAATTGACCTTCTTTCCATCTTCAAAAGCCCATAACTTGGTCAAATGAACTCGGATTTCGATATGGCATACCTTTATGGGCTTGTGGAATGATTATGTTGTTATCTGCTTTAAAATATATAACTTTAAAGGTCAACTTGGTCAAAAGGACTCGGATTTCGATATGGCATACCTTTATGGGCTTGTGGAATGATTATGTTGTTATCTGCATTAAAATATATTACTTTAAAGGTAGTAAAAAATATGACCGTTTTTATGTCATTGATTTTAATTTTGCAAAGGTTTACTGAAATGGGCCTTCTTCCCATCTTTAAAGCCCATAACTTGGTCAAAAGGACTCGGATTTCGATATGGCTTATCTCTTTGGGCTTGTGGAATGATTATGTTGTTATCTCCATTAAAATATATAACTTTAAAGGTAGTAAAAAATATGACCGTGTTTATGTCTTTGATTTTAATTTTGCGAAGGTTAACTGAAATTGACCTTCTTTCCATCTTCAAAAGCCCATAACTTCGTCAAATGAACTCGGATTTCGATATGGCATACCTTTATGGGCTTGTGGAATGATTATGTTGTTATCTACATTTAAGTTACTTTAAAGGTAGTAAAAAATATGACCGTTTTTATGTCATTGATTTTAATTTTGCGAAGGTTTACTGAAATGGGCCTTATTTCCATCTTTAAAAGCCCATAGCCTGGTCAAATGAACTTGGATTTTGATATGGCATACCTTAACGGGCTTGTTGGATGATTTTGTTGTTATCTGTATTAAAATATATAACTTTAAAGGTAGTAAAAAATATGACCGTTTTTATGTCATTGATTTTAATTTTGCGAAGGTTTACAGAAATGGGCCTTCTTTACATCTTTAAAAGCCCATAACTTAGTCAAATGAAGTCGGATTTCGATATGGCATACCTTTATGGGCTTGTGGAATGATTATGTTGTTATCTGCATTAAAATTTATAACTTTAAAGGTAGTAAAAAATATGACCGTTTTTATGTCTTGATTTTAATTTTTCGAAGGTTAACTGAAATTGGCCTTCTTTCCATCTTTAAAAGCCCATAACTTGGTCAAATGAACTCGGATTTCGATATGGCATACCTTTATGGGCTTGTGGTATGATTATGTTGTTATCTGCATTAAAATATATTACTTTAAAGGTAGTAAAAAATATGACCGTTTTTATGTCATTGATTTTAATTCTGCAAAGGTTTACTGAAATGGGCCTTCTTCCCATCTTTAAAGCCCATAACTTGGTCAAAAGGACTCGGATTTCGATATGGCATACCTCTATGGGCTTGTGGAATGATTATGTTGTTATTTGCATAGAAATATATAACTTTAAAGGTAGTAAAAAATATGACCGTTTTTATGTCTTGATTTTAATTTTGCGAAGGTTATCTGAAATTGACCTTCTTTCCATCTTTAAAAGCCCATAACTTGGTCAAATGAACACGGATTTCGATATGGCATACCCTTATGGGCTTGTGGAATGATTATGTTGTTATCTGCTTTAAAATATATAACTTTAAAGGTAGTAAAAAATATGACCGTTTTTATGTCATTGATTTTAATTTTGCGAAGGTTTACTGAAATGGGCCTTATTTCCATCTTTAAAAGCCCATAGCCTGGTCAAATGAACTTGGATTTTGATATGGCATACCTTAACGGGCTTGTTGGATGATTTTGTTGTTATCTGTATTAAAATATATAACTTTAAAGGTAGTAAAAAATATGACCGTTTTTATGTCATTGATTTTAATTTTGCGAAGGTTTACAGAAATGGGCCTTTTTTACATCTTTAAAAGCCCATAACTTAGTCAAATGAAGTCGGATTTCGATATGGCATACCTTTATGGGCTTGTGGAATGATTATGTTGTTATCTGCATTAAAATATATATCTTTAAAGGTAGTAAAAAATATGACCGTTTTTATGTCTTGATTTTAATTTTGCGAAGGTTATCTGAAATTGACCTTCTTTCCATCTTTAAAAGCCCATAACTTGGTCAAATGAACACGGATTTCGATATGGCATACCCTTATGGGCTTGTGGAATGATTATGTTGTTATCTGCTTTAAAATATATAACTTTAAAGGTAGTAAAAAATATGACCGTTTTTATGTCATTGATTTTAATTTTGCGAAGGTTTACTGAAATGGGCCTTCTTTCCATCTTTAAAAGCCCATAACTTGGTCAAATGAACTCGGATTTCGATATGGCATACCTTTATAGGCTTGTAGAATGATTATGTTGTTATCTGCATTAAAATATATAACTTTAAAGGTAGTAAAACATATGACCGTATTTATGTCTTGATTTTAATTTTGCGAAGTTTAACTGAAATGGGCCTTCTTTCCATCTTTAAAAGCCCATAACTTGGTCAGATGAACTCGGATTTCGATATGGCATACTTTTATGGGCTTGTTGGATGATTTTGTTGTTATCTGTATTAAAATATATAACTTTAAAGGTAGTAAAAAATATGACCGTTTTTATGTCTTGATTTTAATTTTGCGAAGTTTAACTGAAATTGGCCTTCTTCCCATCTTTAAAGCCCATAACTTGGTCAAAATGACTCGGATTTCGATATGGCATACCTCTATGGGCTTGTGGAATGATTATGTTGTTATCTGCATTAATATATATAACTTTAAAGGTAGTAAAAAATATGACCGTTTTTATGTCTTGATTTTAATTTTGCGAAGGTTAACTGAAATTGGCCTTCTTTCCATCTTTAAAAGCCCATAACTTGGTCAAATGAACTCGGATTTCGATATGGCATCCCTTCATGGGCTTGTGGAATGATTATGTTGTTATCTACATTTAAGTAACTTTAAAGGTAGTAAAAAATATGACCGTTTTTATGTCTTGATTTTAATTTTGCGAAGGTTAACTGAAATTGTCCTTCTTTCCATCTTTAAAAGCCCATAACTTGGTCAGATGAACTCGGATTTCGATATGGCATACTTTTATGGGCTTGTGGAATGATTATGTTGTTATCTGCATTAAAATATATAACTTTAAAGGTAGTAAAACATATGACCGTATTTATGTCTTGATTTTAATTTTGCGAAGTTTAACTGAAATGGGCCTTCTTTCCATCTTTAAAAGCCCATAACTTGGTCAGATGAACTCGGATTTCGATATGGCATACTTTTATGGGCTTGTGGAATGATTATGTTGTTATCTGCATTAAAATATATCTCTTTAAAGGTAGTAAAAAATATGACCGTTTTTATGTCTTGATTTTAATTTTGCGAAGGTTAATTGAAATTGGCGTTCTTCCCATCTTTAAAGCCCATAACTTGGTCAAAAGGACTCGGATTTCGATATGGCATACCTTTATGGGCTTGTGGAATGATTATGTTGTTATCTGCTTTAAAATATATTACTTTAAAGGTAGTAAAAAATATGACAGTTTTTATGTTATTGATTTTTATTTTGCGAAGGTTCACAGAAATGGGCCTTCTTTCCATCTTCAAAAGCCCATAACTTGGTCAAATGAACTCGGATTTCGATATGGCATCCCTTCATGGGCTTGTGGAATGATTATGTTGTTATCTAAATTTAAGTAACTTTAAAGGTAGTAAAAAATATGACCGTTTTTATGTCTTGATTTTAATTTTGCGAAGGTTAACTGAAATTGTCCTTCTTTCCATCTTTAAAAGCCCATAACTTGGTCAAATGAACTCGGATTTCGATATGGCATCCCTTCATGGGCTTGTGGAATGATTATGTTGTTATCTACATTTAAGTTACTTTAAAGGTAGTAAAAAATATGACCGTTTTTATGTCTTGATTTTAATTTTGCGAAGGTTAACTGAAATTGTCCTTCTTTCCATCTTTAAAAGCCCATAACTTGGTCAAATGAACTCCCATTTCGATATGGCATACCTTTATGGGCTTGTGGAATGATTATGTTGTTATCTGCATTAAAATATATATATTTAAAGGTAGTAAAAAATATGACCGTTTTTATGTCTTGATTTTAATTTTTCGAAGGTTAACTGAAATTGACCTACTTTCCATCTTCAAAAGCCCATAACTTGGTCAAATAAACTCGGATTTCGATATGGCATACCTCTATGGGCTTGTGGAATGATTATGTTGTTATCTGCATAGAAATATATAACTTTAAAGGTAGTAAAAAATATGATCGTTTTTATGTCATTGATTTTAATTTTGCGAAGGTTTACAGAAATGGGCCTTTTTTACATCTTTAAAAGCCCATAACTTAGTCAAATGAAGTCGGATTTCGATATGGCATACCTTTATGGGCTTGTGGAATGATTATGTTGTTATCTGCATTAAAATATATATCTTTAAAGGTAGTAAAAAATATGACCGTTTTTATGTCTTGATTTTAATTTTGCGAAGGTTATCTGAAATTGACCTTCTTTCCATCTTTAAAAGCCCATAACTTGGTCAAATGAACACGGATTTCGATATGGCATACCCTTATGGGCTTGTGGAATGATTATGTTGTTATCTGCTTTAAAATATATAACTTTAAAGGTAGTAAAAAATATGACCGTTTTTATGTCATTGATTTTAATTTTGCGAAGGTTTACTGAAATGGGCCTTCTTTCCATCTTTAAAAGCCCATAACTTGGTCAAATGAACTCGGATTTCGATATGGCATACCTTTATAGGCTTGTAGAATGATTATGTTGTTATCTGCATTAAAATATATAACTTTAAAGGTAGTAAAACATATGACCGTATTTATGTCTTGATTTTAATTTTGCGAAGTTTAACTGAAATGGGCCTTCTTTCCATCTTTAAAAGCCCATAACTTGGTCAGATGAACTCGGATTTCGATATGGCATACTTTTATGGGCTTGTTGGATGATTTTGTTGTTATCTGTATTAAAATATATAACTTTAAAGGTAGTAAAAAATATGACCGTTTTTATGTCTTGATTTTAATTTTGCAAGGTTAACTGAAATTGGCCTTCTTCCCATCTTTAAAGCCCATAACTTGGTCAAAATGACTCGGATTTCGATATGGCATACCTCTATGGGCTTGTGGAATGATTATGTTGTTATCTGCATTAATATATATAACTTTAAAGGTAGTAAAAAATATGACCGTTTTTATGTCTTGATTTTAATTTTGCGAAGGTTAACTGAAATTGGCCTTCTTTCCATCTTTAAAAGCCCATAACTTGGTCAAATGAACTCGGATTTCGATATGGAATACTTTTATGGGCTTGTGGAATGATTATGTTGTTATCTGCATTAAAATATATCTCTTTAAAGGTAGTAAAAAATATGACCGTTTTTATGTCTTGATTTTAATTTTGCGAAGGTTAATTGAAATTGGCGTTCTTTCCATCTTTAAAAGCCCTTAACTTGGTCAAATGAACTCGGATTTCGATATGGCATCCCTTCATGGGCTTGTGGAATGATTATGTTGTTATCTACATTTAAGTAACTTTAAAGGTAGTAAAAAATATGACCGTTTTTATGTCTTGATTTTAATTTTGCGAAGGTTAACTGAAATTGTCCTTCTTTCCATCTTTAAAAGCCCATAACTTGGTCAAATGAACTCCCATTTCGATATGGCATACCTTTATGGGCTTGTGGAATGATTATGTTGTTATCTGCATTAAAATATATATATTTAAAGGTAGTAAAAAATATGACCGTTTTTATGTCTTGATTTTAATTTTTCGAAGGTTAACTGAAATTGACCTACTTTCCATCTTCAAAAGCCCATAACTTGGTCAAATAAACTCGGATTTCGATATGGCATACCTCTATGGGCTTGTGGAATGATTATGTTGTTATCTGCATAGAAATATATAACTTTAAAGGTAGTAAAAAATATGATCGTTTTTATGTCATTGATTTTAATTTTGCGAAGGTTTACAGAAATGGGCCTTTTTTACATCTTTAAAAGCCCATAACTTAGTCAAATGAAGTCGGATTTCGATATGGCATACCTTTATGGGCTTGTGGAATGATTATGTTGTTATCTGCATTAAAATATATATCTTTAAAGGTAGTAAAAAATATGACCGTTTTTATGTCTTGATTTTAATTTTGCGAAGGTTATCTGAAATTGACCTTCTTTCCATCTTCAAAAGCCCATAACTTGGTCAAATGAACTCGGATTTCGATATGGCATACCTTTATGGGCTTGTGGAATGATTATGTTGTTATCTGCTTTAAAATATATAACTTTAAAGGTCAACTTGGTCAAAAGGACTCGGATTTCGATATGGCATACCTTTATGGGCTTGTGGAATGATTATGTTGTTATCTGCATTAAAATATATTACTTTAAAGGTAGTAAAAAATATGACCGTTTTTATGTCATTGATTTTAATTTTGCAAAGGTTTACTGAAATGGGCCTTCTTCCCATCTTTAAAGCCCATAACTTGGTCAAAAGGACTCGGATTTCGATATGGCTTATCTCTTTGGGCTTGTGGAATGATTATGTTGTTATCTCCATTAAAATATATAACTTTAAAGGTAGTAAAAAATATGACCGTTTTTATGTCATTGATTTTAATTTTGCGAAGGTTTACTGAAATGGGCCTTCTTTCCATCTTTAAAAGCCCATAACTTGGTCAAATGAACTCGGATTTCGATATGGCATACCTTTATAGGCTTGTAGAATGATTATGTTGTTATCTGCATTAAAATATATAACTTTAAAGGTAGTAAAACATAAGACCGTATTTATGTCTTGATTTTAATTTTGCGAAGTTTAACTGAAATGGGCCTTCTTTCCATCTTAAAAGCCCATAACTTGGTCAGATGAACTCGGATTTCGATATGGCATACTTTTATGGGCTTGTTGGATGATTTTGTTGTTATCTGTATTAAAATATATAACTTTAAAGGTAGTAAAAAATATGACCGTTTTTATGTCTTGATTTTAATTTTGCGAAGGTTAACTGAAATTGGCCTTCTTCCCATCTTTAAAGCCCATAACTTGGTCAAAATGACTCGGATTTCGATATGGCATACCTCTATGGGCTTGTGGAATGATTATGTTGTTATCTGCATTAATATATATAACTTTAAAGGTAGTAAAAAATATGACCGTTTTTATGTCTTGATTTTAATTTTGCGAAGGTTAACTGAAATTGGCCTTCTTTCCATCTTTAAAAGCCCATAACTTGGTCAAATGAACTCGGATTTCGATATGGCATACTTTTATGGGCTTGTGGAATGATTATGTTGTTATCTGCATTAAAATATATCTCTTTAAAGGTAGTAAAAAATATGACCGTTTTTATGTCTTGATTTTAATTTTGCGAAGGTTAATTGAAATTGGCGTTCTTCCCATCTTTAAAGCCCATAACTTGGTCAAAAGGACTCGGATTTCGATATGGCATACCTTTATGGGCTTGTGGAATGATTATGTTGTTATCTGCTTTAAAATATATTACTTTAAAGGTAGTAAAAAATATGACAGTTTTTATGTTATTGATTTTTATTTTGCGAAGGTTCACAGAAATGGGCCTTCTTTCCATCTTCAAAAGCCCATAACTTGGTCAAATGAACTCGGATTTCGATATGGCATCCCTTCATGGGCCTGTGGAATGATTATGTTGTTATCTAAATTTAAGTAACTTTAAAGGTAGTAAAAAATATGACCGTTTTTATGTCTTGATTTTAATTTTGCGAAGGTTAACTGAAATTGTCCTTCTTTCCATCTTTAAAAGCCCATAACTTGGTCAAATGAACTCGGATTTCGATATGGCATCCCTTCATGGGCTTGTGGAATGATTATGTTGTTATCTACATTTAAGTAACTTTAAAGGTAGTAAAAAATATGACCGTTTTTATGTCTTGATTTTAATTTTGCGAAGGTTAACTGAAATTGTCCTTCTTTCCATCTTTAAAAGCCCATAACTTGGTCAAATGAACTCCCATTTCGATATGGCATACCTTTATGGGCTTGTGGAATGATTATGTTGTTATCTGCATTAAAATATATATATTTAAAGGTAGTAAAAAATATGACCGTTTTTATGTCTTGATTTTAATTTTTCGAAGGTTAACTGAAATTGACCTACTTTCCATCTTCAAAAGCCCATAACTTGGTCAAATAAACTCGGATTTCGATATGGCATCCCTTTATGGGCTTGTGGAATGATTATGTTGTTATCTGCATTAAAATATATATCTTTAAAGGTAGTAAAAAATATGACCGTTTTTATGTCTTGATTTTAATTTTTCGAAGGTTAACTGAAATTGACCTACTTTCCATCTTCAAAAGCCCATAACTTGGTCAAATGAACTCGGATTTCGATATGGCATCCCTTCATGGGCTTGTGGAATGATTATGTTGTTATCTACATTTAAGTAACTTTAAAGGTAGTAAAAAATATGACCGTTTTTATGTCTTGATTGTAATTTTGCGAAGGTTAACTGAAATTGTCCTTCTTTCCATCTTTAAAAGCCCATAACTTGGTCAAATGAACTCGGATTTCGATATGGCATCCCTTCATGGGCTTGTGAAATGATTATGTTGTTATCTAAATTTAAGTAACTTTAAAGGTAGTAAAAAATATGACCGTTTTTATGTCTTGATTTTAATTTTGCGAAGGTTAACTGAAATTGTCCTTCTTTCCATCTTTAAAAGCCCATAACTTGGTCAAATGAACTCCCATTTCGATATGGCATACCTTTATGGGCTTGTGGAATGATTATGTTATCTGCATTAAAATATATATATTTAAAGATAGTAAAAAATATGACCGTGTTTATGTCTTGATTTTAATTTTTCGAAGGTTAACTGAAATTGACCTACTTTCCATCTTCAAAAGCCCATAACTTGGTCAAATAAACTCGGATTTCGATATGGCATCCCTTCATGGGCTTGTGGAATGATTATGTTGTTATCTGCATTAAAATATATATCTTTAAAGGTAGTAAAAAATATGACCGTTTTTATGTCTTGATTTTAATTTTTCGAAGGTTAACTGAAATTGACCTACTTTCCATCTTCAAAAGCCCATAACTTGGTCAAATGAACTCGGATTTCGATATGGCATCCCTTCATAGGCTTGTGGAATGATTATGTTGTTATCTGCATTAAAATATATAACTTTAAAGGTAGAAAAAAAAAAAGTTTTAACCAAGTAAGAGGGTTTATGTTTCTATAAACAAAAATTGTTAAACAAAAAAAGAAAAATGTATATACGGAAAAGATATTAGTTGTTTCTATAAACAAAATTTTAAGCCCCAAAAAAAAATATATACGGCAAAAGATATTAACTGAACTCCTTGCTAGATGTCCTACGAGTCGAGGGTGTTTTATTTATTTTAAGTTTCTCGGAAATTTTAGATTACAGAAATAAAAGATTGTTTAGGCTTTATAAAAAAAACCTTTTCTAAAAAATACAAAAGGAGGGAAGTAGTTACTTTCTTATTTCGGACAGCGGACAGCGACCTGTTCAAAACATATTCGCATGTATTCCAGCCTATGAAAAGGGAATATAATACTTCAGGAAAATGATAAATAAAAGATTGCCACTAACTATTTGTGGATACGGCACTGCTTTCAAGTGATGCCAGTATTTTCCGAACAGTTAAATTAATGTCTATCTTTAATTTACAGAGCATAGTTAGTTCAACGACTTGGTATTTTAAGCTGGGACAGAAGACCTAAGTTGATTTTTGGATTTTCTGTTTTCCTCAGACTAATAGACACATCATCATCTCTGCTAATTTTAGGAAAATTCTTTAGTTAGCTTATAATTCCGGACAGCTTTGAATACTTATATTCACAAAGCATGTTTTCCAAGAAATAAAAAAATAAAAAGAGAATTTTTTAGAAAAAAAAATAAGAAAGAAAGTTTTTAAGAAATTGAATTTATCTACCAGTGAGTCTTAATGAATAAAAATTACTCAGTAAGGCCCCTACACGTTGAGCGCCACTTTTTCTTATTAATAATAATGAATTATAACTGTAGCGTGTAACGTTCGAATGAAGTGTTTTGAATCGAAGGATCTGTACTTGCGGGGCACGCTTTAGGGTCCGGCACTAACTCGTCGGCTTTGGGGGTGTTGTTCTTGCTTTATACTGACCCTGACACCATCTACACATTATTATTAACAGACCAAGAATTGAGCGTGCTTGCGACAAAATTATAAGTTAGTTAACTAAACCGGAAGAAATATAAATAAATTCGGAAAGAATTAGAATTTAAAGACTCAAGAAAAGAAAAGAAAGGAAAGAAAGGGAGAAAACTTAACGCAGCGAAGACACGGATGTTATTGTGCTAGCATGTTGCCCACCCTACCTATGATCACCCGCCGCAAGAGCATGACTCTGGTGACCCCTTTTGTACCCTACGACCGAGAAAGCATCAGCGGAGTTCAGTAAATTTTGGAATTTAAGCTTCCATTTTTATAATAAATTCAAGGAAAGAAAACATAATTAACAGTAGTTCAGTAATAGTAATTCATGAGAAAGTAATAGGTATAAAAATAGTAATAATGTTTAAACAATGGTATATAATCTTAATTAAGAGAGCATATATATATACGGTTTTTGTAAGATAAAGGCGGTTGTTTCAAAGTTTAGAATTTCAATTCGTTTCAGGGTGAGATATTAATTTAATTTGTTTGGTTTAATTTAATTAGGATTAATAAAATATTTTTTGATAAAGTTTAAAATTAAAATTCAAGTTAATTCTCTTTAAGTACTTAATATTTGTTGGATAATATTTTCGTTAATTTAATGCTTCATTAGATTCGGGATTCGTTTATTATTATTTTTGGACGTTCAAATAAAAGTTTGGTTTAGTTTTCAAAAGATAAATGTGGATATAGAAAATAAACATTTAGTTTTCAAACTCACGGCAACTTTTCCATCGGCGAAAGATCGATCTCCCGACGCAGGTGTGCTGGAAAAAGATTATGGCGTTTTGCACCATAGGGTTAAAGTGAACTAAGAATATATTTTGAAAACAATTTAAAAAGAAACTTTCTTGCCATTATGTCCCGATTCTTTAGAGGCACAAGATTGTTATTTAAGTTTAGGTAGTATCTACAATAAACTAGTTAAGATCCGCTCCATTATATTTTAAAATTTCCCTAGATATTTTCCCCCATTGGGTTCACTGTGGTTGCAGGTTAAATATGCTCGCAATTGGGGCAAAAGATTGGGTTGATCGCCAGAGATAATACAAAGAAATAGCAGAGGGTTAAACCCCGTTAAAATTTGTGCCTATGTGCATTGGGGTAAGGCTGCTGCTGATGTGTGTGTGCGGCCTAGAGATTTCCCGCGGTGTAGCTGCGTAAGTGTGCGCCAAAAGCTTACACGTCCATGTGCATAAGTAGCGGCTCGTAAATGCGCGCATGTGCAAAAGGGTTAGCTGCGCATGCTTGTTCGTTGGTGCAGGGTTAGGTACACATGACGTTTATGGGGGTGCTCCATGGTGTAGGCGCCGGATTTCGGTGGTACCAGGTTATGTACGCTTGTAGCTAGGGGGTGCTCCTCGGTACGTGCACGTGGGTTTCCGTTGGTGATACCTGGTTTACATGCTCATCGTCTCGACGACCTTACATACTGCTAACTGGGCACAACCTGACGATTGGGGAACGGTTACAGCAAATACCAAAAAAAATACACTGTTCTCGAGAATATCTACCTTACGATTGTGCCCCGAAAACGTCTTGGGGGTTTTGGGATTTTTTCCCGGGCCGTTGCCGGTAGAAATCTTGCCAATCCAACCACAAAAATACTATAACTTGCTGCTGGCCTGCTGGCCGGAACACTTTCGTAGCCGGGACGACTCTAAGTTTTTCCTCTTCAGCTGCCTGAGACACGGGCGGGGGTTAGACACAGAAAGAAAACCAATTCGCCGGGAAACTTACTCGATCTAAGCTTTGGCGGGTGTCTTTATTTAAATTTTCCACTATCGAATCGCAATACTTGCAAGATGCACGCGTACCCGAGTTAAAGATTCGAACTTATTTGGGACTGGGAATTTAATTTTTTTTAGTGCATGTGCACTCCGCGACTGCTCGATTGAAAAGAAATAGAACGGAACCGGGTAATGTTGGTCTAGGCTGCCAGCGGAAATTCATCGCAGCCGGTAATCACGCCATGTTGGTAATTAAGCTTTCCAGAGCTCCCCTGGTGCAGCTGATCATGCCAGCCGTGGACAGTTGGTATTCCCAAAAAAAATACTAAGTAAGCTGGGCTTACTAACATCTGTGGTTTGAAACCAAGCATAATAGCGCTACCCTAGTACAGCTGATTACTATCGGTCAGTTGTCATCTCAAAAAAAATACTAAACCGGGCTTACTAATATTTGTGGTTTGAAACTAAGCTAAGCTCAAAAAAAACCTAAACAAAAAATATTTTTCTTGGCCGAACTAAAAGGAAAAATTTCGTTGCTTCAGTCGCCGCTACAGGTTTACTGAAATGGGCCTTCTTTCCATCTTTAAAGCCCATAACTTGGTCAAAAGGACCCGGATTTCGATGTGGCATACCTCTATGGGTTTGTTGAGTGATTATGTTGTTATCTGCATTAAAATATATAACTTTAAAGGTAGTAAAAAATATGACCGTTTTTATGTCATTAATTTTAATTTTGCGAAGGTTTACAGAAATGGGCCTTCTTTACATCTTTAAAAGCCCATAACTTAGTCAAATGAAGTCGGATTTCGATATGGCATACCTTTATGGGCTTGTGGAATGATTATGTTGTTATCGGCATTAAAATATATGTCTTTAAAGGTAGTAAAAAATATGACCGTTTTTATGTCTTGATTTTAATTTTGAGAAGGTTAACTGAAATTGGCCTTCTTTCCATCCTTAAAAGCCCATAACTTGGTCAAAAGGACTCGGATTTCGATATGGCATACCTCTATGGGCTTGTGGAATGATTATGTTATTATCTGCATTAAAATATATAACTTTAAAAGTAGTAAAAAATATGACTGTTTTTATGTCAATGATTTTCATTTTGCGAAGGTTTACAGAAACGGGCCTTCTTTACATCTTTAAAACCCCATAACTTAGTCAAATGAAGTCGGATTTCGATATGGCATACCTTTAATGGCTTGTGGAATGATTATGTTGTTATCTGCATTAAAATATATATCTTTAAAGGTAGTAAAAAATATGACCGTTTTTATGTCTTGATTTTAATTTTTCGAAGGTTAACTGAAGGTTAACTGAAATTTCCATCTTCAAAAGCCCATAACTTAGTCAAATGAACTCGGATTTCGATATGGCATACCTTCATGGGCTTGTGGAATGATTTTGTTGTTATCAACATTTAAGTAACTTTAAAGGTAGTAAAAAATATGACCGTTTTTATGTCATTGATTTTAATTTTGCGAAGGTTTACTGAAATGGGCCTTATTTCCATCTTTAAAAGCCCATAACTTGGTCAAAATGACTCGGATTTCGATATGGCATACCTCTATGGGCTTGTGAAATGATTATATTGTTATCTGCATTAAAATATATAACTTTAAAGGTAGTAAAAAATATGACCGTTTTTATGTCTTGATTTTAATTTTGCGAAGGTTAACTGAAATATGCCTTCTTTCCATCTTTAAAAGCCCATAACTTGGTCAAATGAAATCGTATTTCGATATGGCATACCTTTTGGGCTTGTGGAATGATTATGTTGTTATCTGCATTAAAATATATAACTTTAAAGGTAGTAAAAAATATGACCGTTTTTATGTCATTGATTTTAATTTTGCGTAGGTTTACTGAAATGGGCCTTCTTTCCATCTTTAAAGCCCATAACTTGGTCAAAAGGACCCGGATTTCGATGTGGCATACCTCTATGGGTTTGTTGAGTGATTATGTTGTTATCTGCATTAAAATATATAACTTTAAAGGTAGTAAAAAATATGACCGTTTTTATGTCATTAATTTTAATTTTGCGAAGGTTTACAGAAATGGGCCTTCTTTACATCTTTAAAAGCCCATAACTTAGTCAAATGAAGTCGGATTTCGATATGGCATACCTTTATGGGCTTGTGGAATGATTATGTTGTTATCTGCATTAAAATATATATCTTTAAAGGTAGTAAAAAATATGACCGTTTTTTGTCTTGATTTTAATTTTTCGAAGGTTAACTGAAGGTTAACTGAAATTTCCATCTTCAAAAGCCCATAACTTAGTCAAATGAACTCGGATTTCGATATGGCATACCTTCATGGGCTTGTGGAATGATTTTGTTGTTATCAACATTTAAGTAACTTTAAAGGTAGTAAAAAATATGACCGTTTTTATGTCATTGATTTTAATTTTGCGAAGGTTTACTGAAATGGGCCTTATTTCCATCTTTAAAAGCCCATACTTGGTCAAAATGACTCGGATTTCGATATGGCATACCTCTATGGGCTTGTGAAATGATTATATTGTTATCTGCATTAAAATATATAACTTTAAAGGTAGTAAAAAATATGACCGTTTTTATGTCTTGATTTTAATTTTGCGAAGGTTAACTGAAATATGCCTTCTTTCCATCTTTAAAAGCCCATAACTTGGTCAAATGAAATCGGATTTCGATATGGCATACCTTTTGGGCTTGTGGAATGATTATGTTGTTATCTGCATTAAAATATATAACTTTAAAGGTAGTAAAAAATATGACCGTTTTTATGTCATTGATTTTAATTTTGCGAAGGTTTACTGAAATGGGCCTTCTTTCCATCTTTAAAGCCCATAACTTGGTCAAAAGGACCCGGATTTCGATGTGGCATACCTCTATGGGTTTGTTGAGTGATTATGTTGTTATCTGCATAAAAATATATAACTTTAAAGGTAGTAAAAAATATGACCGTTTTTATGTCATTAATTTTAATTTTGCGAAGGTTTACAGAAATGGGCCTTCTTTACATCTTTAAAAGCCCATAACTTAGTCAAATGAAGTCGGATTTCGATATGACATACCTTTATGGGCTTGTGGAATGATTATGTTGTTATCTGCATTAAAATATATGTCTTTAAAGGTAGTAAAAAATATGACCGTTTTTATGTCTTGATTTTAATTTTGAGAAGGTTTACTGAAATTGGCCTTCTTTCCATCCTTTAAGGCCCATAACTTGGTCAAAAGGACTCGGATTTCGATATGGCATACCTCTATGGGCTTGTGGAATGATTATGTTATTATCTGCATTAAAATATATAACTTTAAAAGTAGTAAAAAATATGACTGTTTTTATGTCAATGATTTTCATTTTGCGAAGGTTTACAGAAACGGGCCTTCTTTACATCTTTAAAAGCCCATAACTTAGTCAAATGAAGTCGGATTTCGATATGGCATACCTTTATGGGCTTGTGGAATGATTATGTTGTTATCTGCATTAAAATATATATCTTTAAAGGTAGTAAAAAATATGACCGTTTTTATGTCTTGATTTTAATTTTTCGAAGGTTAACTGAAGGTTAACTGAAATTTCCATCTTCAAAAGCCCATAACTTAGTCAAATGAACTCGGATTTCGATATGGCATACCTTCATGGGCTTGTGGAATGATTTTGTTGTTATCAACATTTAAGTAACTTTAAAGGTAGTAAAAAATATGACCGTTTTTATGTCATTGATTTTAATTTTGCGAAGGTTTACTGAAATGGGCCTTATTTCCATCTTTAAAAGCCAATAGCTTGGTCAAATGAACTTGGATTTTGATATGGCATACCTTTATGGAATTGTTGGATGATTTTGTTGTTATCTGTATTAAAATATATAACTTTAAAGGTACTAAAAAATAAGACCGTTTTTTTGTCATTGATTTTAATTTTGAGAAGGTTTACTGAAATGGGCCTTATTTCCATCTTTAAAAGCCCATAACTTGGTCAAAATGACTCGGATTTCAATATGGCATACCTCTATGGGCTTGTGGAATGATTATGTTGTTATCTGCATTAAAATATATAACTTTAAAGGTAGTAAAAAATATGAGCGTTTTCATGTCTTGATTTTAATTTTGCGAAGGTTAACTGAAATATGCCTTCTTTCCATCTTTAAAAGCCCATAACTTGGTCAAATGAAATCGGATTTCGATATGGCATACCTTTTGGGCTTGTGGAATGATTATGTTGTTATCTGCATTTATATATATAACTTTAAAGGTAGTAAAAAATATGACCGTTTTTATGTCATTGATTTTAATTTTGCGAAGGTTTACTGAAATGGGCCTTCTTTCCATCTTTAAAGCCCATAACTTGGTCAAAAGGACCCGGATTTCGATGTGGCATACCTCTATGGGTTTGTTGAGTGATTATGTTGTTATCTGCATTAAAATATATAACTTTAAAGGTAGTAAAAAATATGACCGTTTTTATGTCATTAATTTTAATTTTGCGAAGGTTTACAGAAATGGGCCTTCTTTACATCTTTAAAAGCCCATAACTTAGTCAAATGAAGTCGGATTTCGATATGGCATACCTTTATGGGCTTGTGGAATGATTATGTTGTTATCTGCATTAAAATATATGTCTTTCCATTCTTAAAAGCCCATAACTTGGTCAAAAGGACCCGGATTTCGATGTGGCATACCTCTATGGGTGTGTTGAGTGATTATGTTGTTATCTGCATTAAAATATATAACTTTAAAGGTAGTAAAAAATATGACCGTTTTTATGTCATTAATTTTAATTTTGCGAAGGTTTACAGAAATGGGCCTTCTTTACATCTTTAAAAGCCCATAACTTAGTCAAATGAAGTCGGATTTCGATATGGCATACCTTTATGGGCTTGTGGAATGATTATGTTGTTATCTGCATTAAAATATATAACTTTAAAAGTAGTAAAAAATATGACCGTTTTTATATCAATGATTTTCATTTTGCGAAGGTTTACAGAAATGGGCCTTATTTCCATCTTTAAAAGCCCATAGCTTGGTCAAATGAACTTGGATTTTGATATGGCATACCTTTATGGAATTGTTGGATGATTTTGTTGTTATCTGTATTAAAATATATAAAGGTAGTAAAAAATATGACCGTTTTTATGTCATTGATTTTAATTTTGCGAAGGTTTACTGAAATGGGCCTTATTTCCATCTTTAAAAGCCCATAACTTGGTCAAAATGACTCGGATTTCGATATGGCATACCTCTATGGGCTTGTGGAATGATTATGTTGTTATCTGCATTAAAATATATAACTTAAAAGGTAGTAAAAAATATGACCGTTTTTATGTCATTAATTTTAATTTTGCGAAGGTTTACAGAAATGGGCCTTCTTTACATCTTTAAAAGCCCATAACTTAGTCAAATGAAGTCGGATTTCGATATGGCATACCTTTATGGGCTTGTGGAATGATTATGTTGTTATCTGCATTAAAATATATAACTTTAAAAGTAGTAAAAAATATGACCGTTTTTATATCAATGATTTTCATTTTGCGAAGGTTTACAGAAATGGGCCTTCTTTACATCTTTAAAAGCCCATAACTTAGTCAAATGAAGTCGGATTTCGATATGGCATACCTTTATGGGCTTGTGGAATGATTATGTTGTTATCTGCATTAAAATATATATCTTTAAAGGTAGTAAAAAATATGACCGTTTTTGTGTCTTGATTTTAATTTTTCGAAGGTTAACTGAAGGTTAACTGAAATTTCCATCTTCAAAAGCCCATAACTTGGTCAAATGAACTCGGATTTCGATATGGCATACCTTCATGGGCTTGTGGAATGATTTTGTTGTTATCAACATTTAAGTAACTTTAAAGGTAGTAAAAAATATGACCGTTTTTATGTCATTGATTTTAATTTTGCGAAGGTTTACTGAAATGGGCCTTATTTCCATCTTTAAAAGCCCATAGCTTGGTCAAATGAACTTGGATTTTGATATGGCATACCTTTATGGAATTGTTGGATGATTTTGTTGTTATCTGTATTAAAATATATAACTTTAAAGGCAGTAAAAAATATGACCGTTTTTTTGTCATTGATTTTAATTTTGCGAAGGCTTACTGAAATGGGCCTTATTTCCATCTTTAAAAGCCCATAACTTGGTCAAAATGACTCGGATTTCGATATGGCATACCTCTATGGGCTTGTGGAATGATTATGTTGTTATCTGCATTAAAATATATAACTTAAAGGTAGTAAAAAATATGAGCGTTTTCATGTCTTGATTTTAATTTTGCGAAGGTTAACTAAAATATGCCTTCTTTCCATCTTTAAAAGCCCATAACTTGGTCAAATGAAATCGGATTTCGATATGGCATACCTTTTGGGCTTGTGGAATGATTATGTTGTTATCTGCATTAAAATATATATA